>NW_022900913.1:10692856-10760573 GCF_012274545.1 Fukomys damarensis
GGGGATGGAACTTGGGACCTTGCACTTATGAGGCAAGAGCCTTATTTCTTTACATGTAAAAAAAGGAAGAAATTTCCTTTTCACAGTTACATTTGAGGTTGGTTAGTTTGTTTCTTGGAATCTTGTTTTGAAAGTTCCTTTTTAAACTCTAAATAGATTGTAGAGATTGTAGCAATTTAAATTTTTCTTACAGCAAACTTCTTTAAATTACTGAGTTTGACGTGATGAAATAACATAACATGAAAAAGGAAATAGGTGAAAGTCTGTGGTTGGATTCACTGGAAATGTACTAAATATATATTTATTATATAGGACAGTTCTGGGGCTCTGGGGAGGACCTCACTTAGCTTCCTGACTGCTTGTGGAAGTGAGTGGCCAGGCCAGTAACTGCAGCGCCAGCCCCGCAGGACCCCATCTTGCATGCCCACTGCTGTGGCCTCCTCATGAAGCACTTGGGTCACCTTTGCGTGCAGTTTTACAGAGCCAGGAATACTTTATGACTAATCAGAGGATCCGTTTATTTTGTGCAGTGATCATGAGTAGATCTAACCTGTTAAGTGAATTCATGCTGATTGCTTTATAGCATGTGGTATGCACCGCCTTAGAGCATTTTCATGTACTTGTGTAAAAAAAAAAAGAAATTAAAAATGCTTTCCACTTGAAACTTTTTGCAATAAGTTTTTATAGTTGTCCAAGTCAGTGTGCCTTTTTAGATTTAAAAAGCTATGATTACAGCAACAGCCAGTAAAGCCCAGAGGATGCTAGCTCAGAGGCAAAGCTGGTTTTGAGGACACAGGTGTCTCAGACTTCACCAGTGTTGTTTTGCGAGTAACTGAACTACATGGCATCTTGCTGCTTTACGCCACAAGATGTAGCCTGTCACAAGCTTGTTCTCCATGAAGCCATTTCTACTAACAACTTTGTACATGTCATGCACTTATCTTGTCTTCATGGATGAGAGTGCCGTTTAGCAGATCAGAGGACCTTAGGTTCACTCTGTTTTGAGGAGATAGGAAGTCGTGTCCAGGAGCTCACTCATCTCACGAAGCAGGACACGACGCCCACAGCTTGTGGACGATGGAATGCTTCCACATTTTCGGCATGCCCTGAATTTCTGCTCTCATGCAGTAGGCTGTCATTTTGCAGTAAGTTTAGTTCTTAATTTAAAGTGTGGTGTTTTTTCCGGTCTTTTAAAGTAGTAGTGGAATATTCAGAGCAAATTATTTGCTTTCAAGAATTTCCTTTAGGTTGGCATGTGTTTACAAAGTATCAAATCTTCTCAGCTGCTTTTTTCCCCTAATTAAATTTTCTAAAACTTAATGCCTCTACTGCTTTCCATTTGTGTGAGACCCTGCAGGTTACTCATTGTCTCTGAATGTGTTTCCCCAGCTGTGCGATGATACCGCACCCTCTCTTCACCAGGTGCTACGATGAGAGGACATTTTAAAAAGTGCCTGACACTCAGCAGGTACTCCTAGTGCCAAGACCCTGGCCTAGACCACTTAGGTCGTTCAGATTGCTCAGATATGTGGGTGAATACGAACACCGTGTCTTAAGACTACACTGCCACATTTAGACCTGGGTCCAGCTGGTATTGCAGGAATGTTTACCCTCTGATCCACCTTACCTTGTTGAAGCCCCACCCACCCTGCATAAAGAAATATCTCTGATAAATGCTAACAGAGGGAGACAGTAGGCAGTGTTTGCTGTACCTACTTGTATGTGCTGTCCAGAATTTTCCAAGGGTGATGTTTGTAGGTGCACTGACCCTTCTTTCATGTTATATTTGTGTAATGACACCTTGGAAGTTTTGTATCTGCAGACTTTGATTTCTTGTTATCTTTAAACAAGCAAGTAGAAGTACTCAACCCTTGCAATGCTTGTTTTCCACCTCTCCTATTTGTTCTAAGATGGAGAAGACCTGCATTTTCTACTGATTCTCAACATAGCCTTTGGCCCTCTTCAGGAAGTAACAGGGTGGCTGCTAAATGCTGTAGGAAGAGGCAGGTCTGATCCCCTCTGACTTAGCTCTTGTTTCCCTGAGCCTTAGCTCTTTCTTTTTCCTTTAGCTCTTGTTGCCCCCAATTATCCAATTTTAATGTGCTTCTCAAGAAAAGGAGAAAAAGTGTGGGCCCCCATCCTGGCCTTTACTTTATCCCCTTTAGTCTTCACAGCTGGAATAAGAGAAATGGGTCAGAAAAGCTATCTGGGGACAAGAGAGTAGGCCAGAGAGGAGTGCAGGCCCCGCCTGATGTGACCACCTGTACCTGCTCAAAGTTACCCACAGGCCTGAGTTTCCCTGGTGGGATGAACCCTGGCGAGGCTTCTGCTGTTTGAACAGTCCCAGCTCTGCCAGCTGACTGACCTCTCTCTGTGCCTCTCCGTCCTCTCGTGGAAAAAGTGAGTGTAGTGGTGTCCACATCACAGAGCTGTTGTGAGGCCCCTAGGAGGTGCTTAAAGTAGGCATTTGTGAACCAGACAGTAAGAAGTCACTGCTCTTCCTCTGCGAGGGATGCAGAGAACTCCTTGCTTCTAGCATCCCATATCATTAAAAAACACACTTGTTCCTTCTTCAGCATGTTTAGTTCTCAAGGTGTTTTCCTGCTGACAAAGAGGTGGCAAAGCACTCAGAAATTGAGTGATGCTTTACCTTTGGAAGCCTGTGATCTGAAGGTCCACTTGTCAAACACAAGAGGTAAATGGCTTCCGAGCTCGAGTGACAGTGAGTGAGAAGACAGGATCGGCTCTCCAGAAACATGTGCCTGCAGTGTGGGGTATTTTGTTTGTGTCGCGCTGCACCGTTCGCTCCGCCAGCACCTGGCCCCGACTATGCCTGTGTCAGAGATGCAGACCTTGGCTAGGAGGGCCCACTTGGTGCAGCAGGCAGGGTTCATAACCCTTCATCCCTGGAGAAGTTGCCTCAGATGCAGCCTCTGCTGATCGGAGAGCCTGGTCGGTAGGATGTAAGCAGACTGCTATACGTGACCAGCCCAGCTATTCAGGTCAGAATTGGGGTGATGTAACTGCAGCGCCAGCCTGGAAGAGGAAGGCTTGGGTAAGATCGCCTCCAGGAAGTGTCGGGAGTTCAGCAGTTTCTCCCGGAAACAGAAGCAGTTTCCATAGGTGAAAGCTTGTTTTTAAACTTGTCAGTCTGTCTTTCATATACATACACACCTATATTTTTTTAAATAAACTTTATTTTTAAGATGTCGAGGAGAGTACAGAGAGTTCCCATATCCAGAACCTACTTTCCCTTATTAATATCTAGTGTGGGACATTTTTTAGAATGAGCCAGTATCAATATATTATTGTGACTGTCCAGACTGTATTCATGTTTCCTTAATTTCCTGCAATAGCCCTTTTTCTATTGCAGGATTTTATGCCAACTAGTTGTCAGTTCTCTTTGGCTCCTCTTGCTGGATGTGTACAGAGCGTGCTTTGCTGCCACAAAGCTCTTGATGTGGGCGATTTTTCTCCTCCACACGGAAATGACCATGGCTTAGCATCCCAATACATTCTATTAAGTGTCTGTAAAACCCTTTTTGCTTTCAGGTTCTGTACTTAGATTGGGAAATGATTTTCTTGGTTCAAATAGTTTGAACCTAAAGCATATGTAAATATGCACATATGCATTTCCCAAGTCTGGCCAGAAGTGGTAAAGTTTTTTTATGTGTTGTATTTTTTGTGGAAGTGTAGGTAGAATTTATTTTTTAAATTTGTATTTTTTGGTACATGTTTATGACTATCATTGTTTATCTTGATGATCGGGTATTTGCTGACTTGGCCCCAGGAACCTCCTTAGGCTGCTTCCGTATCCTGACTTGGCCACCCTTGGCTTTGAACACTTCCTTATTTTGGGCTCATTCATGAATCAGACTCATGTTTACTTTATTTAGTGCAGCCCTGCAGTAAGTCTCTTCTCCAAGGAGCCCTGGTTCCCTACAGAGGCAAATGGTGGTTGGAAGCACAGACCTGATGCTAAGCATGTTTGCTGCTGGTGGGTTATTGCTGGGAGAGACAGAGAAAGTGTGCATGTGTGGCACACACACACATGCATATTTGTGTTAGAAAATTGTGTATTCTCACTTATAACCTCCAGTTCTAACCCGCTTGCCAGGTGAAGGGACCCTGTCTCTGAATTAGAAGTGGGGCTCTGATTATCCCTAACATTGACTTAGTTTATTCATCCCCGTGGATGTAACCAGTCTCAACTTGGGAGCCACCCCTTCCCCAAAAGGATGCTGCTATGTTTTGGATGTTGTCTGTGAAACGTTCGTGGGTTGGTATTTTGGTCTTTAATGTGATGCTGGAAGGTGGGACCTTTTTAACCAGTACAGCCTGGTGGGAGGGCCTTGAGTCAGTTGGAGGCGTGCTCTTGGAAGGAAATGTAGGAACCCAGTCTTCCTCTGGCTTCCTGTTTTAAAGTGTGATTCCCTTCCACATGTGATCCCACGATTGTGATGCCACCTCAGTTAGACTTACAGTCTCCAAAACTGAATTAAACAAACCACCTTCAGAGTTAGCCTGCTTTGGGTATTTTTGTTTTAGTAAGAAAAAACAGACTAAGATAGAAAAATGATCCTGAAGTGGCCCTGTTCCCAGCAACAACAAATGTTTGAAAATGTGAAAATATCTTTGGAATTGGGTTATAGGCAGAGGCTGAAAGAGTTTGGAGGGACAGATTAGAAAAAGCCTACACTGCTGTTCATACAGCCTCACAGGTAACTCTGTTGGGGACTCAGTAGACAAATAGATTGTGAATGAGTCCCAGATGAAAATGAGGATTCTATCGGAAGTTAGACAAAACACGAACTTTTTTACACTGAGTAAACGACCTGGCTATGATCCAAGATGCTATGGAAGACTGAAAATTAAGAATGATGGATGAGTGAGCCTGTGCAACCACTTCCTAAAGAGATGAGCAGAAATCTAATCCTCAAGACAGCAAGAAAAAGGCCTTGAGGGTCTCCCCAAAATGCCCACACCTCCTATCACAGGCAGGGCACAGTTGTCCTACGCAGCCTGAGGGAGCTCTGATGAATGGTTTCACTGCCCAAGTCCACGGCTGCCTTGGGATTCTGGCTTTCTCACGCTTGCTCTGCAGCCACTGAACCATGACTCAGAGAGGCCCACGTATAGCTCCCACCAGTGGCGGGTCTTGGCATCCTCGGGAGCTGATTTTACAGGAACACAGTGCAAGAGTTATGGGGTCAAAGTGACTTCCACAGATTTCAAAGAAAGGCCTCACTTTCCAAGTTGTCAGACAGCCCGCAGCTGCCCAGAGATACCCTGCCTCTGCTTCAGATGCACGGGCTTTGCCACGAGGGTAAAGTCTAAAACAGTATTGGAAAAGGTTGCTGATAGAAATGTATAGAACTCCCAGGGTCCTCTCTGCCCACCAGTGTCACAGTCAGAGCCCCGCAGAGTGCAAATGGAGCTGTGCATGGGACTCCAGAGAGGTAGGACAAAGAGCAGCACACTGCGCCTGCCCAGGAGAGCTGCCGGCCAGTGTGCGCCTGAGAGAGGAGCTGTGGCCAGGGACCACAGAGCGTAGGGTGCTACACAAGGCTGGGGTGCTTTCCTTTGCTGTCACCACAGCTTTGAGACTGCTGTCTGCCTTGCGGGGTTTCCAGGTTATCATACTTTGTTTACTCCTTCCTCTTTTTCTCTTTCTCTCTTGGAGTAGAAGTGTTTATGCTGTGCCTATCTCCCATTACATCTTAGAAGTAGACATCCACTTTTTAATTTTTATTTATTTGTGTATTTTTTGACTTTACAGGCTTACAACCAGGAGTTTGCCTTGAGTCTAAAATGAGACTTTGGATTAATGAAATAATCCAAAGATGTGAATTAATGTTGAAAATGAGTTGAGGCATTGGAACTATTAGGCATTCAATGATTCTGTTTTACTTTGTGATAAGGACGCCAACCTTAAGGACCAGAGGCACAATGCTGTGGTCTGGAGGTGGTTTTAGTGCATCCTCTCAGAAGTACATGTGTTCAGATTTAATTCCCAATGTGAGGCATTGAAAGAGTGGAATCTTAGTCTGACTGACGTTTAGAGCTGTGATTAGGGTTAGACAGGGTTGTTAGTGTGGAACCCTCATGAGTGACTGGTAGCTTTCTAAGGGGAGGGAGAGACATCTGCACACTTCCTGTCTCTTGCATGTGAAGCCAGGAAGAAGGCCATCTCTAGTTGTGCTGGCCAGACCTCGGGCCTCCAGAACTGTGAGCCGAAGTGGTATTGTTACTGCCAGCAGAAAACAGACTAATAAAGTTGCTGGCCTTGCCCTGCACAGATGCTCCCTCCCTATGCTGTTGCATCCCACCGCGGGGATGCCTTGTCACCCACTCAGGCTGTTCCTCCTCACAGAAATGCTGCCCTCACCTCTGGGTACCTCCCACTCTCTCTCGTGCATCCCTTGTCCTCCTCAGTTTAGAACCTAATTATTCGGAGAAGGATGAAGGACTCCATAGTTTTCTACTAGAGAACCACAGGCTGATTTTCTGGGCCTTCCTGGAGCCATAGTTTTACACTGTTACTGCACTAAAGCCTGCCAGCTGGTCTCTTGGGCAGCAACTTCCTTCTGGACAGTTTTCAGTAACAGTCTCAGGGCTCCTTGAGGAATGTCTGAGAAGCCTTGGACTTAGAAAGAATCAGAATAATCTCCAGACTATTTCACGTGTGTATTTACACTTCACTTTCAGCTCTTTAAAACTCTGCCTACTGTATAGCCATTAGTTCCTTCTTCTCAAAAATTGTAAAAAAGCAGAAAAAAGATAAGGACAAATTTGCTAATAAGTAGAAAGATGTGGAAAGAAACATCAATGTATGCTTGCTTGGAATGTAACCTTAAACTTGGACTTGGAAATTGTCAGAAAGCTGTACACCACACGGAAAGACACCGAACTGGAATTCCCCACTCTGCCATACGGCTTGGAGAAAAGTGAAGCAGGCATTTGTGGCTATGGGCTATTTCCTGGCTCCACCTTAGCAGAGATCTGAATGCCCTTTCTGAGTCATAAGACAGCCAGCAGCTGCCCACAGATACCCTGACTATGCTTTAGATGCAAGGGCTTTGCCACGAGGGTCACAGTTTTGGAAATAGTGGGAAAAGGTTGCTGATAGAAATGTATAGAACTCATAGAGAGTCATTGCTCTGGATTATATTTCTTCTGTTTGATACGGGTAAATGACCAGAAGTATCATTAATTGACTTGAGTTGCTGTTTGTTTTGATGCCTCGCCTGGCTGGTTTGCTTTGTGTTCATTCTGCTTCTCTGGGTGCTCTTTTGTACAGAACACATACACCAATGCAGATAAGTTGCTAGAAGCAGCAGAACAGCTGGCTCAGACTGGGGAATGTGACCCGGAAGAGATTTATCAGGCTGCCCATCAGCTCGAAGATAGGATACAAGATTTTGTTAGGCGTGTCGAGCAACGAAAGATCCTCCTGGACATGTCGGTATCCTTTCACACTCATGTGAAAGAGGTAAGATATCGGGGGAAAATGTAATCCATGTCTCTGAACTTGTTTGAATGTGAATTTGGCCATAATGTGTGACAGCAGACAAAAAGCAGTAAGTTTGAAACATATCCTGCTAAGTACATGTGCACAGAGAGGGAAAGAGCTGCCCTTGTGCTGGGCTTCCTTGTCACATGCGTGCATGCTTGCCTTTGCTGAGGGTGTCTGTGAGGGTGGGAGTGTCGGGAGAGGGGAGCGGGAAAACACAAGAAACTGAAGGAGATCAGATCCCTTCACTTTCAGAAAGAGCGCGTGTCTGTGTTGCAAAAACAAACCCTGCACGTTGTGGGCACAGCTGCAGGTTTCCTTTCTGTGTGTGGCCTGTCAAGTGGCAGAAATCATGATCGCCTTCTGGTTTTAACAGGCCACTCTCAGAGGCTAATAAAAACAGATATTGCATCAAATTGAACTTAAGTGTAGCATGGCCAGCATAATACTGATCTCATTAGTATACTCATTAGTAAACTTACCTCACTAAGATAAGATAATGCGTTGTTTGGATTGTGAAAACTAAGTAGGCATTAATCATACTTACATTATATGTGTATATATGCATATATACATTACTCTTGATAGAACTGTAAAGTTACATAAAAGGAACGATTATGTAGCTTTTGACAAAAAAGGGTTTATAATAAAACTTAGCTTGGGCCAGGGATTTAGCTCAGTGGTTCGGTGGCCTGCCTTGCAAGCACAAGGACCCGAGTTCAATCCCCGGTACCAAAAGAAAAAACTTAGCTTTTTCAGGGTGGTTACAAATTGAGGATGTCAATTTACTTCTCTTTCTCTCTGGGAAAACATTCTCACACAGGACCTTTACGAAGTGTGATAATAGATCATGATTCGGCTCTTTATAAATTTATAAAGGGGCACTTCAGGGTAATTTGGGATTAAAGTCACAGAAGCCTATGGGAAAATGGGACCACTGTGAAAAACTTGGGAGAGTGCAGAGCTTGGCTTGGCTTGTTAACAAGACTCTTGTTTAAAGGATAAACTTCACTCTCAGTTGTGAGGCCTTGAGCAGTTTGTCCACAGTGAGGTTGTTTGTAACTTGGATGTTGGACCCCGGAGATACCATGGTCCCTTCCCTCAGAAACTCTTGAGTCCAAGAATCAGTGGAAGGAGTGCTGGGCAGACCGCTGGGACTCCAGGAGTTCGTTCTTCTGCCTGGTGTGGGCTGGTACTGCGTGGGCCAAGGTAGTCATGAGAGTGGAAAATCAGCACAACTCACCCCTTTCTCTGCTCCTCCTAACACCATAACTAAGAGAGGCCTCAGATATTTGCGCAGAGACTGCTTTTCTCCAAGGAGACATATTAAGTGGGGATTCTTCCTGGGCACTTTCTAGTTTGGATGCACGGATTACGGGACAGGGAGTCAGCCCTCACCCAGTGACTTCTGCTCCCCCTGCCTCCCTGAGGCACTGCACTTCAGATCTGATGAAGCTGTCCCCTGCTCTTGGACCATTGGTGACTGCTCTTCTCCCAGGCAAACAACCTCCAGTGCTTCCATGTCCTCATGATCTGGGCCACACTCCTCCAGGCTGCTCTTGTGCTGTCTCTTCTCTTCCGGTCCCTTCCGAAGGTGTGACATGCAGACACCTCTGAGGTGAGGCCTGTTGCCTCCTCTGCCCGTGACAGTTGGTGGCACTTCTTTAGACCTTCTGGAGCTCCCTGCCCACACCTGTCACGACACTCATCATGTTGCCTTAGGAGTGTGTGTTTTTGCTCGTTCCCAGTAGGGGGTAGTATGTTCACTTCTCTTTCTTGTATGTGTTTTCATACCTTAGCTCAGAGATGAAGAGGAGATCTTCTTATGAAAGGAAGTTATGCCTTGATGCATTAACTGCTAACACAAAGCAGGATAGGACAACCTGAGGGAAGTTTTCCGGGCCCAAGTTCAGTCCTTCAGTCCTTCCATTGGGCCACGCGAGGCACCGTTGCCCTGGACAGCTCAGATGCTGTGGAGAGGAAGGAAGGACAGCAGGCAGCCTGACAGCAGCTCACAGAAGGATTTGGCAGAAAAACAATCCCAGGAAGCCGCCTACCTGTAACACAAACTACTTGTTTGTGCCATGTGCCTGCAGTGTTCTTCAGCAGCTTAGCAGTCCAAGGTACAGATAGGATAGAAAGTCTTTCCATAAGATGGTGTCTGAGGTAGGTCACTTGTCTGCCATGTCACAGTTTTCACGAAGCTGGTGCTGAAAGACACCCAGGAAAAGTTCATTTTGTGGAAGTTGTTCTCCAGAGACACAGTTTGAGTACCTTATTATTTGTAATAGCAGCAGCATTTTGAAGGAAAAACCAATTTCCAGGTGACAAACCATGGATAGTCTGTATTGTCACTGTGCTTGAGAATATTAAAAGTGAAAATACCTTTTGTTTTCATTGACTTACACTCTAGAAGCTTCTTGTGTGTGTGAATCACCAAGGAGACTTTAAATCTGTCTTGGAGGTTAGTGGTCCATGTTCACAATTAGAGGATTGTCAGTGCATCTATTCTCACCTTTTCATAGGAGAGGCCATCACCCCTGTAGCAGAGAAACTGCCATGTTTCCTGTGTGCTTCGTCCCACATTCGTGTACCTGAAGGGACACAGAGCCAGAGGAGGAGCTGGTGGCCAGCTGGGCTGGTGCAGCAGGACATACATGAGCCCGCACAAGTGGAGAACAGCCATGGGGCTGCTCTCGCATGGGCTTACACTGTGCCAGGTCCTTCTCTCTCGTTTCAGTCCCAGCCATTTCCTCGGGGGATTTATCTTTTCCTGACCAGAGTGTCCTCATTGTCTTTCCTCTCTGCTGCACAAAAGCCCTGAAACTCCCAGGACTACCTGGTAGATTTTTATGCAAGAATGGTTTCTTTAGTTGCTGTGGATTGAAATAGGTTATAGGCTGCAAATTAGAAGTTTAGAACAAGTTCGATTAGTTTAAAATGAAATTAAAAGTGAGAAAAGAGTCAAGAAGAGGAAATCATGCTACACTGACGGACGTGTGCCTAAAGTTACTGACTTTATTAGCATATCAGATTCCCACACAGTTGCTAAAAGAGGTCATCTGAACCTGTTCTCTTCAAGCAGGTCATACAATTTGAAATTGCGTGTTCTGAGGAATTAGTGTATATCCTGCAGGCAGGTACTAATAAAACAATAACACCTAGAGAAAAGTAGAAACAGAAGCTTTATTTTAGCTCTTGAAGCTTTTTAGCTTTTACCTGTGAAAAGCTCTTGTGACTTGGAAGTCCTGCTTCGCTGCACATGTTACACAGTGATCTGTCTCTTGCTCGCTTGGAGCAGGTGTCATCTTGCGTGCAGGCAGTTCTGGCTCTAACGATGCAGAAGGAGCCAGGCACAGGCCTTGTCTGCTCTGGGCCAGCCCACTGACAGAGGGGAGGCGGTGGCGGTCTGGTAGCAGAACGAGGCCTCTGTGTCCTGCCTCGCAAACAGAAGAGAGGACATCTGTTCCTAGGAAGCCAGAAAAGGGTATGTTTTCACATAGAGGAAAAATATTTTGAAACTTGTTGCAGCAGTAGTTGACAGAGACTTCAGCCTCAGTTTCCCCCTCAAACCTAGATTAGAAAGCATTCTAGGACCTTGCTCCTCTGAAAAGACTCATGAAATGCTTCACCGCCTTTCAGTAGGCTTCAAAGCTGGGACCCTCTCCACCTCCCCTTTTTTCTTTGCCTTAATGTTTTTAAGAATTTCTTGCTTATTGGCCTACTATAAGTTTAGGTTTTATTTAGGGAGATTTTTAACCCTCTGCATTTTGTTCGCACCTCTCAATCTTACCATTCTTTTTAGTATTGCTTTTTAGTATTTATTCACATCAATCCTGATTATAATTCTCCCATGTTGTCCTTTGTTAAGTGACCTCCTTTCCTTTTGAATGCATCTTTTCATTGTTTTTTCAGTCATTCGCTCACTCTTTTACTCATTCATTCCAAAATGCCTCCCTAACTAACAGTGACATCAAAATGAATGACCAGAGGCACAGTGCACTTCTGTCCTCCATTGTACCCACATTTCGGACATCGTTTTGTTTCTCTCAATAGACTGAGTTCTTTGAAGTCCTGGACCATGTCGGGACCTTGATGTGGGTGGGTGTTCAGCGAAACTTAAGTGCTGTCTTTTTCCTTTCTATCTCATGCTTCTTATGGTAGACGGACTTACTGAATTTTTTCACATATAGTAAAAATATAAGTATTTTCATCTATTCATACTCATTCAACTTCATTCCTGAAATTAGTTCCCGATTCAGCTGATAACTACACTGAAGTTTGTGAGTCCCTTGAAGCAACCAGGTGGTGCCATCCAGCTCTCTGCCAGAGCTTGAATTCAGTGGAATTGTTCCTGGAGTTGATTCGGTGGCCTTGCATTGAGTTCTGTGCTCAGAAGCCACGTCCCCCAGGAGAGGTCATTCCCATTTGAGTCAGGCTGCTGCTTTTGCTGGGTGAAGTAAAGAAGCCTCTTAGTTCTGCTCCTACACACTTAATTGGAACAAGTTTTTGTTTTGAGTAATGCCTAGGAAAAGATAACCTTTCATTTTATTCAGAAGTCAAAGAGAAGGCCTCCCAGCCACCTGGAGGTTTTTGGTGTGTGTGACAGCATACCAGCCTGGCTTCGTTTTATGCCTAGCAGTTGGGCTGGCAGCCTTCCTTCTCTATGCTTGCTCCCCAGGGCAGAGGGCAGGTGCCTTGCTTAGGCCTAGGAAGTTGCTCGGCAGTGAGGGATCTCCTGGCTTCTGGATAGGCAGGCAGAGCTCACTCAGCTGCTTTTTCCTCTGGGCCACACAGAGTTTGCTCCAGGAATGTGCTGGCAGCATCCCCAGGCTCCCTCAAGCAGCCACCGCAGTAGGGCCCACAGTTCTCCTCAGGGAACTGGAGAACCCACTGGGCATCTGGTAGTTAAACTAAAGCAGAGAAACTTGCCCGAAGGTACACTGTGCTCATTTTGTGGGTCAGCTGCCTTCAGTGATAAGTGACTGTGATGGTTTGCATGTGTGTGTGATATGGTTTTGTCAGGTGCCGTACATGTAAACACCACCACTTTTCAACATACAGAATCATACGAATTATCCTGTCACCAGAAAGCCTTCTTGTACCCGCCTTATTGCTAGATCCAACTCCTACCCCAGATCCAACCCATGGAAACCTCCTCTGTCACTGTTATCTTGTTATTTTTTACATGTTATTGATCATTCTTAGGGGACAGGGATCAAGAGACAGAGATGGGGGAGGCAGAAGAGATGCAATAAAGGAGTTGGGATGTGCTGTGTACAGGTACCAACTCCACACAGGGAGTGTAAACATTATGTGCTGCACACATACGCTACATGTGCTAAAAACTAAAAACAGAAAGATGACAAAGGAAACAGAGCAATAAGATGTACTGCTTGGAGTGCTACGTCCCCTCATGACTACAGAACAAATTGTGGAATTGTTTCAACAAAAAATAAATAAATAAAAATAACCATTGGCTTTTTAAAAATTACATAAGCCAGGCATGGTGGGGCACACCTGTAGTCCCAGCACTTGGGAGGCTGAGGCAAGAGGATTACTACAGTACAAGTTCAAGGCCAGCCTGAACTACACAGTCAGTTTTTCTTTTTGAGGTTGACATTTTTTCTTCAGCTTATTTCCACTGAGATCCATTCACTTTTATACATGTATCAGTACTTCTTTCCTTTTTATTGCCAAGTAGTATTTCATGGTATGGATACATCACAGTTTGTTTGATGATTTACCCATTGCAGGTTATTGAGTTTTCAGAATTTAGGAATGAATAATCATGTACATGTTTTTGTGTTAGTATAAGGTTTTATATCTTTGGGATAGGAGTGCAATTGCTAGGTCCTCTGGTTTAGTGCAGTTTAGGTTAAAAGAAGCTGCCACAGTTACCCAGCATGGGTGCTTCATATTATCCTGCTACAAGACATGCATGACCACCAGCTTTTTAACGTCTCAAAAGTGTTAGGAAAGATTTTAGAGTAGAAAATTTACTCACTGATCAGTCTCGGCTACTTAAATCTAACATTAAATTACTTAGGTACCTTTCTTAGTGTGTTAAATTATATACGTGTACTCTTACACATTTGTTTACTTATCTAAGTACAGATGAGCTGTTAAATGGCCACATGCCAATGAAAGCAACAGGAAACCAAGATCCTTGCATTATAGACCGTCAGATTTGATTTTGGGGCCAGATGCTACCTCTTGGTATAGTCCTGTGTCCATACCTAGACTGTGGTATCTGGCTTGGAATACTCAAGGTAAAAAGGGATGTTCTCATAGGTGAGACTATCTAAAACTTCCAATCTGTGTATGCTTTCTTTATGTACAAATGCAATCTTCATTAAAATAATTAGAAAGTATGTTACCGTGTAACCCACCCCCTTGATGGGCCTAGGGGTCTGGGATATTGGAACATGTTTCTCTGAGGCACCTCAGCTACAAAATGGAGTCATAAAGTCTCCAAGTGTGAGGCAATTACATGAATTATACCTGCAGTGCTCTTAACATAGGGCCAGTGAATGTTCTTTTTTTCCCCTCCCAGCCCTCACTGTAACTCATTCAGTATAGACAGAATAATATAGATTTGAAAGTCAGATGCAGAGGTGCACGTACCTCAGCTGTGCCTACCGGGTTGTCTTGGCCTTCCTGACTTCTCCCTCCCCGCGTTACCTTTCGCCCTTCCTCTGTGATCGCTGTGCTCTGACATGGTACAGAAGCTGTTCAGGAGATTGAAGTGGAGTCCCCAGTTGGCACGCACTGCAGGCGAACTTCAGCTTCAGCCCCTTGAAGTCCAGGGAGCCGTTGGCAGACTTACTAGTGGGTCGTTCGTGTTGTTGTGAACCATTTTGCACATGTCACAAAGTACTTCTGACCCCAACAAAATGAGTGATTATTGCGTTGGCCAGTGAAAAGAGAGTGATGTGAAGGTATTATTTAAAAGTAAAGACCTGGGCTGGGGATGTAGCTCATGATAGAGTACTTGCTTAACATGCTCAATCCTGTGCCACTAGCTAAATAAATAGCAAAGTCTTTCTGTCAGAAAAATGTATGTAAGACTGTTTTAATAAACTGATTTAAATTCATGAAATTTCTATTTGTTAATATTGGGCTGATAGTTTTAAATAGAAAGAGGTTATGCCAACACAGAAATTAGAAGTTATTATAGAAAATCATAGAGAACTCTATTATACCTGACTCACAACAGTCACTAAGAGATTATTGAATAAGACATTAACTGCATTATCATCATTTGTAACTTTTGTTGCCATAGAGATTGAAAGTTTGTGTCTGCATCCTCATTGAGAGTTTTACAGGGACACCTCAATAAAAGTTACAAATACCTCTTTAATTAGCTGTTAGTAGCTAAAACTAAGTGTGCTATGAGGCACTTTAACACAAGGTCAGGAAATGGAATGTTAGAAGTCTTTAGATGTCCCACTGAAAATGCATGTAATCTCTGTAGTCACGATTTTGAGGCCAGCCTGGACTACATAGTAAGTTCAAGGTCAGCCCCAACTACATAGTGAAACCCTGTCTTGAATCAACAAAGCAAGACTTCTTACTTTGATACTCAGCTTCATGAACTAAGAGCCATGACAGGTCTTGGACTGATAGAGAGAGGAAGTCAGCTCTGGCTTGTTTCCACCACACTGTAGCACTTCCTGCTGCTGCTCATGGAGACAGGAGGTGGAGAACCCGATCACCAGAAGCTATTAGCTGGCCTTTCTCGGTAACCTTCCAGGCTCCACACAAGCCAGGCCTGTAGAGGGAGATGTCTTTTTTGGTTTTGTTGTCATGTGTTTGTTTTCCCTTCCTTTTTTTAAAGCACAAAACTCAGGAGCTGAACAGGGGAAGGTTGGGCTTTTCATCTTAGTGAAAGGTGGGGTGGAGGGAAGCTTCTCACTTTGTGACAGCCAAGAAGGAGAGAGGGAGGGAGGGAAGAATGGGGAGCAGGGAAGGGGAGAGAAACTCAAAACCTTCCTCCTGACCGCTCAGAAATCCACTTGATGAAGTTGGTGCTTCACAATCCAGCCAGCTCCCCCAAAGTCCATCTGCCAACAGCCAAACCTTCTGCATAGTGAGACATTTGGGGACATTCTGAATCGCAGTCCTAACAGACTTTAAGGATCTGTGGGCAGAAACTCTAAAGCAGTGATAACAAACCTTTTGGATATGAGTGCCCAAACTGCAACCCCAAACCCACTTCTGTATGGCAAAGTGACAGTGCCACAATTCAACCTGAATACTAAGGTCTTAGTCTAGGAAGAACAACTCATTCATTAATGTCTTTTGTCTTAAAAGAAAAACAGCACACATGCCATAGATTTGCCACCACTGCTCTAAAGACTCCAAACACACTTGTAATTTTGAAAGTAGATTGCATGCATTTTCTTAGGTTGGAATTAATCCTGGGCAGAGCTCTAGAGGGTAAAGGAAAGAGTGAATGAACATAGCATGTTAACTTTGTTCCACTGTTTACTAGGCTTCTGATTGGGTGTAGGACATGCAGTGGAGTTAGTGGTAGGCATCAGGTCTTTCTACGTTGAATGTGTAGGCAAGACAAGTAACTGAGGGCCAGGAGGAGAGTGGCTAGAAAGAGGCTGTTGAGCAGCTGTAAAACTCAGTTGTTGGCATCAACACAAGGCCAAGACTCTGCTTATCCACCACACTAATCTCTTAGTGAGACGCTAGATAAAAGTGTTCCTTGTGGTAAGACATCATTCATTCCCAGTATATGAAAACAAGTAATTTCCAGTCCAAAGCCACAAGTGGACTGGATGAGCCGATAAGGAGGTAATGGTATATGCTAGACTGATCAGCGCAGGTGGACCTGAGGCCCTGCAGGACAGTCTGGTATAATCCCTTGGTGTAATTTTCACCCAGCATGGCAGAGGACTCTGCGTTGGGCTCTTTGGCATGATACCAAACCTGCTCAGCGTTTTTGTGTCCATATAATGCGGTCTGAAGAGACTGCACATCTGAATTCAGGCATCCCGCTGTGTTGTGTTAAGGACTGTTCATATCTTCGGAGGACAAAGTTAGTGCCATAGCTGAAGTCACTGTGGCCACATTAAAACCCTTGCAAGTGACAGTGTCAGTGCCAGGTTGGTTACAGGGCTGAAGGAGGTGCCCTCTTTCACATCCCGGAAATCTCACCCTCTGCAGACAGCCTGTGTGTGCTTGAGTTGGCATAGAAGACCTGCGTACAAGCTCTAGACGAGGATCTGCCAAATAATGTTGGGTGATAGAATTAGGATTCCAATGGGTCTCAGCAGGAGGAAGAATTTACCTACCACAGGATCACTTTCAAGGTTTCATTGTAGCCATGTGTTTCCAGGGTCCTCTCCCCATAGTTGCATGGCCCACTGTGTACTGAGGTGGGGAGGGTGTCTGGATTGGAGTCAGTCTGCTGTGGAGTCTTCCCACATTTCGTCACAGAGGTTTTCTCAGTAAAGCCTCATGTCTCTCCCTACCCCATCCTTGTCTACGCATCCTAGTCGATGGGCCGGCTCTGTACATACAATGCATGCAGCCCAGAGAAAGGTTTGAGTTCATGTTCTCTCCCACAGAACTACACTGGTCTGCAAATGCCCTAGACCTCTCCCTACCTTTTAGCACCGGAGACTGTCAGCCCCTCTTTGATGGACTCTAGGGGGCAGCATTTCCAAAGCCCATGGTTTTCTGACCAGTTTATGGTTCTTAAAAATAGAACTTAGGTTGGTTCTGTATGGATACAATTTCTCTTGCTGTTGGAAAAGATATATCTTCTTGTAAGTTAGCAGCTAGCACAGATGTTCATTTTATGGACCCTTAGGAAGTTTGCGGTAAGAACTTCCCAGACATCCTAGAGACCTTTTTTCATTTCTCTATCCAGGGATATTTTAGACATCACATGTTCCATCTTAAAAGCTCAAAAATAGACCTTGCTTGAATCGTGTTATGTCACAATATGGGTCAGTGCTTCCGCAGTTGACATTAGAAAGGACTTGATATTTTTCTCCAAATTGAAAGAGAATATTTCTTGTGGGACCAGGCAGAAAAAGGCTAAAAGAGCACAGGACTTTCAGGCATTTTGCATTGTAGTTTTAAATGTATCCTTTCTCCTGCTACTGCATTTATTTGTACCTTTTCGGCTGTGTGACCCAGGGATCAGGCCCCACAGTCTCCTTTGTGGGCCGGCCTGTGTGAGCATACTGTTAAGATGTCCGGGACATTGCAGGGAATGCGCTAGTAGTTTGGGGCTTTTTTGGTTGTTGATGCTGTTGTTTTGTTTTGTGTTTTTAACTACCCGGTGTAAGGGCAAAGGTTTGACCTCCACATAGTACAGGCATTTCCCCTAGAGCTGAAAGGAAGTGATTTCTATAGAATCTTAACAGACTGTGCCTTTTTTCATACACTGCTATTTTTAGGAGTAAAAAGATTTGAACATAGGATGATGTTATGTTTACTAGACACTTATTTTGAACTTGGGTGTATTTTGAAAAATACCTAGAAAAAGAAGATTAAGACTTTGCAGATTTGCTTATTATAACTTTCTTTAGAACAAAAACAGTAATAACTGTTAACATTTGCTTATTTCTTCACTCTTTATCATCTCATTTAATCTGCCTAGCACCTCTTTGAAGTAGGCAATATTATTGTACCCATATTATAGATAGAAAACTAAGACATAGATTCAGGTAAGGAGCATCAAAGGTAACAAAACTCTGGGAATATTAAGTTGGGATTTGAGCTCAAGCAATAGGACTCGAGAACCTCCACTCTCCTTGTAAGCAGTGTTTCACTTTTCTTTATGGAGGAAACATGAACTCATATTATTGCCATAGTTATGTCGAAGCATGCCTCCATGGTGCTAGTTCTAAAAGCTTTTCTGCCATCTATTATTTTCAGGGTTAAGATGCCTCATAATTTAAAAGGGTATCTTTGGTAATATGTGTAGAGAAGAGGAATTTTGCACCCAGACAGGCACCTTGCCCCCTTTTTGTCCCCCAAGTTGGGACCTTGAGCTAAGCTCACAGTGATCACAGTGGAGGCTGCCAAACTCCTAGGCAGGGCCAGCGGCCCCAGGGTTCACACAGCATCCAGGGCACAAGTGCAGCAACAGCGCCAGCCAGTGTCGGGTGAGGGCTGGGTTCCCGGGCTGGTTCCTTTCTTAGCTTCACTTGTGTAGTGACACAGTTGGGGCGGCTCCAGGCAAGTAAATGTAGACAGCTGAGTGAAAAGGAGAAGTTAAGTAAATGGTTTATTTTCTTTTTCAGTGGAATAAATGCATTTGCAAAGGGCCATTTTTCAAAACGGTCACCTTGGAAGGGCAAGGGGCCAGGAGAGCCACAGTGGCCACGTGTTTAGGGTTTTCTTCTTTGGGTGCACATGGGCGACTTTCCCGGTGGCCGGTCACCTCCACCCACCATGCCACCTGGTGGAAGACAGGTCAACCTCGAAAGTAGAAAGGCCCACTGATTAGATAATATTTTGACTCTTTCTATTAAATATTGCCAGCTTGTTTTGGTAGATCATTAGTCCTCAGGACAGCTGAATTGGCAGATAGTTGCTTTCTCTGAGCAGATCTTATCTAGTCAGTTAATTGGAGTTCATCCTTATAATTAGGGTAATTAACTGTGTCTTCGTTGCACTGCATCTTCTGTCACCTCGTCCTCTTACTCACTTCTTCACACAGTCCTGGGGTTCTTAAGATCCCTGCTGCAGCAAACCACATCACAGTGATTGTCAGGAGGGAGGGTGGCAGAGGGCATGAGAAAGCTCCTGTGCAATAGGAGATGGTCGCTGTTGCCACAGGGTTGCTGCGGGTGTAGGTGTGCATCAGAACTCACCGCGGGCGACTCTTTAATTTCCTGCAGTTTGTACCTTAGCTGATTATAAAAGAATTAGCTATGAGACAAAAGAATAAGCAAGTGCAAGTACTTTCTTTTTGCAAGTGTGATTTGTAGAGTTCTAACTTGTGGGCCCTAAAGGTAGCAGCCATGGGCTAGAGAGGTTTCTTGGCTGTGTCCTTGTCACTGCTGAGGCAGCTGCTGGAACAGGCGTGACAAAGATAGGCAGGGTGCCTCCTGTCCCAGGGAAGCTGGAAGGTTTTCTCCCTAGACAGACCTCAGCACCCAGCTACCAGGGCCTTTTCAGCTTAATTTATGGCCCTTCTCCATTCCTGGAATGCTACCCTCAGTGCTTCCAGGGCTGAGCAGTGCTCTGATCCCCAGCTCCATCCAGGCCCGAAGGTGTTCTTGCCACTCTCTTTTACTCACCCAGGTCCTCAGGGACACACTTATGGTGGCGGCAGTGGACATTCAGTACACAGTGTCTTCCTGTGATGGCCAGGGCCTGGGGATCTGGGCTGGGGGCAGGGTCACCTCAGGGCCTCACAGCCCAATCCCAGCAGTTAATTCATTTTACCACAGTGCACACTTCCTTCTGTGCTGACGGATGTAACGCATTTACCTTGAGTGGTGGCATCATAATTAATAATGGACTGTAACCCTCTAACTAGTGCAGAAGACGTGTTAAAGACTGCCTCTTGTGTCCGGCAGATGTTTCTGCTGTCTCTGGGAGTCCTCTCAAATTTCCTTTGCACTCCAGATTGGACCTGGGAAGCACGACAAAGAGTGTCTTCCCTTCCCTTTCCTTTCTCTCTTTTGTGACAGCCCCTTCCGCCTCACTGCCTGTTTATTTTTTCTCTAAGCAGCAGTGGCCTGTGTTTTGCTAGAATGGGACTGTTTGGGATGCTTCTCCCTCCCTCTCTTCCTCCCCTCTCTTCCTTCCCTCCCTTTCTCTGGAAGCGGCCTGTCACCACCCGCTCCCAGTGCGAATCACCCAGTCCCTGCACCGCCACTCACTGTGCCCCTCTGCCTGCAGCTGTGGACATGGCTGGAGGAGTTGCAGAAGGAGCTGCTGGATGACGTATACGCCGAATCAGTGGAGGCCGTGCAGGATCTCATCAAGCGCTTCGGCCAGCAGCAGCAGACCACACTGCAGGTCACTGTCAACGTGATCAAGGAAGGGGAGGACCTCATCCAGCAGCTGAGGTGGGTCCCCTCATTCCGGGTCCGGACACAAACCCTGAGCTCTGCTGCGGGCCCCCTCACTCTTCCTTTCTGAGCAAGTACATAGCTCCCATTCCCTGTCCAGCTAGGTAGAGGCAGCCCTCCTCTGAATTCAGAGTAGAGCATAGCACTTTCTTCTCTTCCTCTCCCTCTTGCTCCTTTTGCTAATACTTCTGCTTAGCATCCACCTAGTGATTACTGAAACTGCTTTATAAGCAGTGATCTGAACCTACGAGACGTGCATTCTCCAGCCCACGCCTGTCTCAGGTTGAGCCTGGTGCGAGTCCTTCGCTGAGTACAGGGCACCTGGCCCTCCGGAGCAGTGCTGGGTAGGTTTCGTTTCCTCGGGAAAGCAAACTGAGATTCCTTCTATTTGGCCATGGAGACACCCGTGAGGTTAATCCCCTGTGCCCCCCAGCACAGCTGCTGGAATAGTCTCACATCTTCACGTGTGCTTACTTCGGGGAGTCAGGCAAAAGTTACTTGCTACAGGCTCAGCCACTTGAGGTAAAGGTTAACGTCTCCTAAGCGATGTGACTGTCATTGTACTAAACAGGTAGCAGCTGTTCTCTCTACTTAAGGAGAAAAATGGCTAAAAATAAAACTCTGCCAAAGTAATTTTATGTAATTATTGCATTTCTCTTGAAAGTGATTTGAGAACATGACAAAGAAACTCCTCGGCACATCCTCAGATCTGCGTGCCTCTCAGGGGAAGGAGCCTGACATTGTTTTGCAGGGGGGGCAGCAGCGTCTTCCATTTTCTGTGACTGCTTCCAGCTTCCTGCTGAAGACTTGCCATGCCAGATCCGGTGTCTGACACTGTGCGACTTCTCATTCAGTTCCTGTTTGTCTCCTTAGAGTCCCATTTGCCCCGTGTCTTCACAGGGACTCTGCCATCTCCAGTAACAAGACCCCCCACAACAGCTCCATCAACCACATCGAGACGGTGCTGCAGCAGTTGGACGAGGCGCAGTCGCAGATGGAGGAGCTCTTCCAGGAGCGAAAGATCAAGCTGGAGCTCTTCCTGCAGCTGCGCATATTTGAGAGGGATGCCATCGACGTGAGTGTCCGCCTGGCCTTTCTATCGCAAGGCAGCTGGGGGCCGGGCCTGCTTCCCTCCTCATCCTGCTTTTCATCCTCACCGGCTGCCCAGCCCATGAGGAGGAGGAGGAGGCGGAGGAGGCGGCGGAGGCGGCGGAGGCGGCTGGTGGTAGGTCCCCAGTCATCCCAGGCCTCCTAGATTGGCGCTGTGGGCCAGGGCTTGCTGGGTTCTGGAGTTGGAGGCTGCAGTGGGACAGACAGCCAAGCGGAACGGCAGGGACAGAGCAAGGGGCGCTGGGAGCGAGGAGAGGCGTGTTCAGACGCAGGGTTGCTGCTGTCCGTCCAGCGTGTCGGTCAGTCCTTGACGGGAAGCAGAGACAGCAGTGTAAGGCAGCCACCCTCTCTTGGCTCCCCCTTCCCCTCTTCTCTCCCTCTTCCCTCTCCTCTTTTTGCCCTTCTCTCACTCCTTCCCTGCAGGACTGGGAGTAACCTTAGTCCTTACATTTTCAGTAGTAGGAAACCCAATTATGTTTTTTCACACAGAAGTATCCTCAGATTTTCTGTAATTCATACCTAAAAATGGACCTTTGTACCTTACTGTGAGTAGCAGAAAGAAGCACCCTTTATCTTCCTTCTGCAAAAAGAGGGGTGGTTCTGAGTTTCATGCTAGCAAGAAAAGCTTTTCTCCTGAGCTTGAAGTTAGTGAAGACTAAACTGTGCGTGAAACTTGGCAAAGGAGCCACAGCTCCTTGAGCCTGCCAGGTTGGTCCCCTGGTGCCAGGCAGTTTCATCCAGGTGGTGACGTAGCAGCCAGAGGTGCTCTGACCACCCCTGTGCTGCGCGAGGTGCGCCAGTGACCACTGAGGGCTCTGGAGAGCACGCTGAGCACCTGCTCCTTATATGGGGTTCAGCACTCAACGGTGCTTAGAAGACAGTTAGGAGGCAGAGGCCCTGAGTGCCACCACACAGGGTGGGAGGCTGCCTGGGCTCAGAGCATGGCCTCTGCCCGCAGTGCTGCCTGCTCCTGCTGGCCTGCTCTGGGGCTTTTGCCTGGCTACCTGCCCACAGCTGCAGCACTGTTGTCATCGAGGACCTTCTTGGCTCTCCCCACTGGGTCACCAGTGCATGAGGAAGGCGTAAACCCCGCCCTCCCACGGTGCCAGCCCACCTGCTCAGGTGCTGTCGGAGTCTGAACCCCTAGGTCAGCACAGAGTGTGGAGGGGAGAGGCCTGTGGAGTCTCCCCTGGGGGACCCCTGCAGCTCGGGTGGCACCACATGAATAGACAGGGCGGGCCCGTTGTCCTCCCTGGACGAAATTATCATCCAAAGGACTTGCTTTTTTGAAACCTACCCTCTTACTGAACATTTTCAAAGAAGAAACATAAAACAATCAGAAGCATTTGTTGAAGTTTTTCTTCTACGATATTTGGCTATTTGAAAAAAGATTTTTAATTCACATGGATTAATATTTCTTGAATGGGGAAATTTTTTCATTGTATTTCTACTTTTACTGTATGAGATTGGGAAACACAAACATTTCTCCCCCACACCAAAGCCACAAAATGACAAGTGCCCTAGTTAGGGTCAGAGTGGCAAGGCCCAGGTGAGTGTGTTCAGAGCTAAGGCAACTTACCTGCATTGCAGTCTCAGGCCAGCTCAGATACACTTAAAAATTTCATCAAGGTCGGGGCCTGAGGACCCCCCTCTTTACAGTCCTGACGCATGAGAATTGGAGCAGTCTGGGCCTGGCTGGCGTCTTTTGATTTATCAGGGAAGATGCCTCCTCTAACTGCCATGGGAAGTGTGGAGTTACATTTATGCTAGAAATTCTTGTTACTTGGTTAATTTCTTTTGAAAAATAGCATCCTCATCACACAGTGGACCCAGGATTTCTATGGCTTCGTGGGGTCCTCTTTTTAGATACACTGATATTTTGGCCTGCAGATGTTCCACTGATTTTAAGAAAGAAAAGCAAACAAAATCATTAATGTAGCATCGCCTGACAGCTTAGTTATAAAAGTAATCATAATTTAGTGTAGATTTGGGGAATCTTAGAATGTCTACGAACTCTGAGATACAGTTCAAGCTGGGTGGGACGGTCTGTAATTTCAGCACTCTGGGAGACTGAGGAAGGATCTCAAGTTCGAGTTCAGCCTGGGCAACTTCTGAAGACTCCATCTCAAAAATAACACCCTTTCCTCTAAAAACCCAAAAAGCTTCCACTTTCTTGAGTTTCATTATTGCCACAGATTTCTTGTCTTATCTTGCTGTGCTATTAAGAAGCTCTAGGGCTAACCTTTGAGGCAGGATCTTTTCTTGACAGCCCTTTGTTGAAGCCATCCTTGGGATCTCTTCATGCTTGGTGAGGGCTTTTAGATCCTGCTGGCTCAGCACACTGGTCTTTGTTTATTACCCATTGGTTGAGTGTCCTCTGGGCGTGATGTTGTCTCATTGTCTCACCTAAATGTCCTCTCCTCCAGCGTCAGAAAACAAACAAGAAAGAAACCTCCCTTTACAGTAGACATAAAGATTAAAGTTAGAGTGATTTGTTTTTCTTTTTAAAAATCTTTTTTCGTCAGTTACTTCATGGTTTTGTGTCCAATTTGACATTATTTAAATATATTAATTTAATAAAGTAGTACAACTTTATAATATAATATGGACATGTTGCGTGCAAACCTTAGCAATAAAAGAATGTGCCTGTCCCCCAAATTCAAGAGGAGCTAACCACCCTTGCTTCTTCGAATATCCTTTTTGTTGTTGTGTTAAGGATTTTAGAGAAAATCTGCTGATTTAATTTCACTCCCAAAGGCTTTTCTAAGGGTCTCTTTAGAACATACCCTTCTCTTAACACAGCGCTGAGCAACTCACCCATACAATAGTCATTTTCTGTTGTCTTTCACTGTCCAGCACGGTGCCCCAATTGGGAGGTATGAGGGTTGGTTCCTGCCTTCGGTGGTTAGTATCTTAACCTAGAGTTTTCTGCCACCCTCTTCCTCCTTCACCCCATCCCATGACTTTTTGGATGCCATGGATCTCTTGTCAAAGAATCCAGGTCCTGCACTCTGCATTTTCTCCCTTGACTTCTTTTAGGTTGTTTTTCTTTCCCTGGTATTTCCTCTAAACACAGACAGTAGATGCAAAGACCTGATTAGACTCAGGTTCCGGTTTTGTGCAGGAATGCATCCGAGGTGGGGCACCACTGCTGCTCCGTGAAAAGGCACAGCTGGCTGGGCCCACTTCTTTAGGGATGATGAGCCAGTCTGTGTTCCTGGGTGGGGGCATCCTGACCCTGGTTTGCTCGATTTCCCCTCAACCTTTGTCTTGATGGTTTGCTACACATTGATGGTTGTCTGAAACAGCTATTTTGCTAGAATTTGAAAATGGATAATTTACTAATTTTATTCTTTCTGCATAATAGACTCATCATTTAAGAAATGTTTCATCATGAAATACTTAAATAATTGCTTTTCTCTCTCTCCTTTTTTTTTCTGGGTACTGGGGATCAAACTTGGGACCTTGCACCTGTGAGGCAGGCAACAGCACCACTGAGCTAAATCCCCAGCCCCTGCTTTTCTCTTTTAATTACTTTCAGTACAAAAATTTGTTTCCCATCTGCTTATAATCAGAAACAAAAAGTTTTACATTTACTTTTGACTTTTTAACTCTTCTTTAAATAGTATTAAGGATGAATGGAATGTATTTAATATATTCTATTCAATTGTGGTAATATTTATTTTTAATATCTAATTGTTCCATCCTTTCCATATCCATATATTTATTTGTTATAATCTTTTAAAGAAAACAACATCAAGGGCCGTGGATTTGGCTCAGTGGTTCCACCACCTGCCTCGCAAGCACAAAGGCCAGAGTTTAATCCCTGGTTAAAAACAAAACAAAACACACACACACACACACACACACACACACACACACACTAAGGCATAACCTGTATCCCACAAAGCATATCCATTTTAAAGATGTACAGTTTTGGTCTTTGGGAGGTTGGACCCAGGGCTTTGTGCATGCGAAGTACCCGCTCTGCCACGGTGCCACTTGCCCAGCCCTTTCTGTGTCTTTTGACACAATTTCTTCCTCACTGGACACAGTAAGGTGTGGTGCATAAGTTTATGTTTTTAAATCTTGATTTTAAGTGAATGTTCTCCTCTGTCAGATCATCTCAGACCTTGAGTCCTGGAACGATGAGCTTTCTCAACAAATGAATGACTTTGACACAGAAGACCTCACAATCGCAGAACAGCGTCTCCAGCACCATGCAGACAAAGCCTTGACCATGAATAACCTGACTTTCGATGTCATTCACCAAGGGCAGGACCTCTTGCAGTATGTCAACGAAGTCCAGGCCTCCGGTAAGAAAGCTCACCCACCCTGTGGCTTCTTGTTATTCACAGTCATCCCATCCATGTCACTGCACATTTCAGAGTGGTGGATGCAGATTTTGTAGCCCCTAAGAGATGGCTGTTAACAATATGTGTTCTTTAAAAGGAAATGTCTTGTATTTTATTTCACATAGTCACACTTAACGTTATGGTTAGGAAACTTACCCTTACTAATCTCATGTATTATTTCAACTACTGTGAATTTTAATTTTTCAGAATGATGTGTTGTATCTCCAAATGAAACGTAAATCCCAAGAAAGTATTTTTACTTTCTGTAGTTTTCCTGTTTATATTTTGCCAGCAGATGTCACTGTAGACTCAGAGACGTAACTACTGTATGTCATAGCTGCAGGATTAGGAACCTACTTAGCAACAACTGGCATACTTTACTTATTTTACATAAAATAAATGAAATGCTTCCAAGGAGTAAACTGGATATTGAGAAGAAAAACAAAGGCAAACAGAAGTTCACTCCTTTGTAAAGGCTGCTCTGTTGTCGCTATGTTACCCACTGACTGTGGATTTAGGGAGCGGGTGGTTTGAGCATCTTTATGCCATGCTGGGAGACACGGTAAATATGTCTCTGGTAGGCCAGCCCTCCTGGGTCCTGCCTGGGGCGCTGGTGTGGCCCCCATAGGTCCTTTCACAAAGGCAGGCTCTGTGTCACGCACCAGCTGAGAACAGACCGTCGAAGTGCTGATCCAGCCCTGGGGTTTCCTTCCATGTCCGCAGGCGTAGAGCTGCTTTGCGATAGGGATGTGGACATGGCCACTCGGGTCCAGGATCTGTTGGAATTCCTTCACGAGAAGCAGCAGGAGCTGGACTTGGCCGCAGAGCAGCATCGGAAGCACCTGGAGCAGTGTGTGCAGCTGCGCCACCTGCAGGCGGAAGTGAAACAGGTGAGCTGAGGACCTGAGGCAGGCAGCAGGGAGCCTGTGGATCTCCTGGAGTCCTCCCGGAGCACTACACAGCTGTCGTGAGAATGAGACAGCGCCCTTTCAGTACAGTGTCTGCTCTGAAGAGGTGGAGCCGGGGCCCTGGCAGCTGTCAGGCTGCTCTGTGGTGCAGAAGTCCTCCCTACCCCATGGCTGCCACACTGGAGAGAACTCCCACGAGGTGTTTTGTTCATGGTATAATAGTCCTTGCCTGAACCTTGTTTGCCAGGTTTAACCACTGTGTGAAATGTTTTTGTTTTGTTTTGTCTTGTTTTTTTGCCCAATATCATTACAACGCTAGCTATCTGGTTGGGATCACAGGCCATGTATGGCTAGGCTTTCCTTGGGGTCTCAGCGTACCCCTCTTGTGCGAGGCTAAGCACTTGAATGGGAGCACTTCGGGTGAGTGCCAATGGGATCCCAAGTGTGCCTGTTGCATTTCATCCTGTGGGCGGTCTGCTGATAAAATGGCTCAGGGTGAATAGGGACTGTGAGCTGCAGTGCCCTGTAGATGCACAAAAAGCAAATGTTTTTTGGTTCAAGGGGATGTCTGGTGCCTCTGTCCACAGGTAGGATGTGGTAGAGAAGCAGGAGACACTCACGTCAGGGCACATGCTTTGCCTTGTCAGAACTGTTCCAAAATCAAAGGGTAAACTAGCGTATCCCTTAGGAATTGCCTTTGCTTATAACAGAGACTAACGGTGGCCTTCAAAAAGTAGTTTCCCCCACGTAACCAGTCAGCAGGTGGCAGACTACTAAGGTGCACTCAGGGGCTCCATGATTTGTTAGGCTGAGATCTTGATGTGATAGGTGCCCTTTTCTTCATGGTTGCCAAATAGCGATTGTAGCTCCAACTGTCACCTCAGCATCCCTGCCATTAGGAGGGAGACGTTTAACAAGAAAGAGACAGCACCTATATGAGAAAAGAAGCCATTTTACAAGTTCCGCTGCAAGTTGCTGCCCTGGTCTGATTGGGTAGAATTGTGTCATAGCTGTAACTGACCATTGACGGGACCTGAGAAATGTGTGTGGGTTTTTCTGGTGGAGGGGAGATTGTTGATTTGGTTTGTTTTGCTTTTTTTTTAATCTTCACAAAAGCTGTTGTTTTAATTTTTTTTTTAATTTTGCTGAGTAAAAAATAGGATTTGTGTAGGTAACTAGAACTCTCTGCCACAACTAACAGTCCAGAATCTCTCTTCGGTTTCCATGGCTTTCTTCCCTTTTCTTGTATGTGAACTTGGGAATCTCCTGGTTTTGATGCTGAGCATTGTATTACACCTTACCTCACATTTGGCTTTATTGTGCCATTTAAAGCTGATACTAAGTTGGAAGATGGGTTAGTGAAATAAATCAATTGCCCATATACAGCCTTTGCCAATTTTGTGTATTTGTGTTTTTGATTATCATGGAATTCAGCATGTCAGTGGGTTTTCTAATATGTGATCCTCGGACTGACGGTTTTGATCTGTTTGCTGCCACTCCACCGTCTGCTACTAAGCCAAATGGAGTTGTCGCTCTCATCTCATGATGAGATGCCCTTGAAGGCTTTCAGCTGAACTATTAGGTGTTAAGGAAGTCAGTCCTTGAGACCGCCTTGCAGACCTGAGTCCACTTCCTGTTGGTCTGCAGGATGCACAGGAAAGCCCACCACTTGGCATTACCCTGTGTTGTGTTTCAGGTGCTGGGTTGGATCCGAAATGGGGAATCCATGCTAAATGCTGGGCTCATCACAGCCAGCTCACTACAGGAGGCGGAGCAGCTGCAGAGAGAGCACGAGCAGTTCCAGCACGCCATTGAGGTAAGAGGTGCCTCTCTTGATCTGGTATTTCTAACCCCAGGATCAGCCAGTTATGCCTGCCCTGGGGGAGCCATTGGACTGATAAAAGGTGACAGTGCTTATACATTTACTATGAGTATGGGAGAAGGTTATGGAACAGCAGCCAAGTGGAGTGAGGCAGCCTTTCAGCAAAGTCCAAGCAGCCAGGGCCCTTTTGTCTGCTAAGCCTCGCAGGATGCGCTTCCTGTGGGCAGGAGCACATGGGCACCTGGGAGGACAGATTGGAGTCACAATGAGGATTTGGTTACTGGTCTTGTAGGCACATTCATGTCTCACACTCAGCCTCAACAAAGCAGCAGGTCTTGGGTGCCTCAGCAGGCCCACGTGCAGACTAAGTGCAGACTAAGTTCACGCGTCAGGCCTGATGCTGACACCCCACCCTCCAGCCTCGCCTGAGGCAGCGGCATTCTCCTGGACAGGGGTCAGCAGGAAGCCTTGGCCTTTCACATCCTCTCACCATCATGAACAGCAGCCCTGATTTGGGGTGTGGGGGCAGGGCACGGAGAAGAGTTCTGATTCTAATGGGTGGTCTCCAAGCAAAGTGAGGGAAAAGAGCATTTGCTAACAAAAAACCCATTTCCTGCTCTGCTGACATATGTATTCTCAGCCAGGAAACAAAGTCACAGAAGTCACTACTAATTTTTTTGCCTATTTCAATTTATTTTCAACTACAAAATGCCAGAGGTCATACTTCTTCCTGAGACTCCAGTCAGGCAGCCTTTGAAAACTGTGTAACTGTACTCTGCCAGGTGATTTCAGGTAATTAAATGGCAAGTACCACATTGTGTCCAGGTAACGGACGCAACCGTATTGTGCACAGCACTATATAGGATTGTTTCCACTGTTTTAGGTGAAACGCAAGATTTTGGTTTTCTTTCTTTTTTGTAAACCTGCGTCCGTAGAGTTGTGCTGCCCTGGCTGCTCCCCTGCTCAACAGTCTAGTTCTTCCTTGGAGGGTCCCTGACCTCAGCCCCTCACGGACTTGGTGAGCATATGAGCAAGATTCTGTTGGATTTGCCGAGTGTCTTCCTTTGGGTTATTATAGTATGGCATGGACTGCCAGAGAGCACAGTTGGCAGGCATATCCTTAGCTTTCCTTCAGTTTTCTCTTTTCTTTTTAAAATCACAAGTTTTTAAAAGCTTTTTCACTGAAATCCAACATGTAAGTTGAAAATGAAAATAAAAAGCATTCACTCCAGCCACCTTTTCCACACTTGTTCATTTGTTTCCAGCAGCTATTATGACGAAAGCCAATAGGAGTAATAAGTTTGGAACATTTCAGCAAGCTTTTAGAATCATGTCCTTCTTTCTGTTTCTCAAACTGAGAACCCCAGAGCTAAGACTTATCCTGAAAAGTCTTAATGCACTTCATCCTTCATAGATAAACTAAATGTAAACTCGGTTGTGAGGCATAGAGCTGTTTTTACTGAACCTTGTGCAGTCCTTTGAGAAGCCTCCTGGTGAGCAGTAACTGAGCTGGTTCTGTCAGTCATGGAGAACGTCCCAGCCCCCTCCAGTCAGTGCACGGCACCCCTGCTAAACAAGCCTCGCATTTTCTCTGTGCCTAGAAAACACACCAGAGCGCGCTGCAGGTGCAGCAGAAGGCTGAGGCCATGCTGCAGGCCAACCACTACGACATGGACATGATCCGTGACTGTGCCGAGAAAGTGGCCTCACACTGGCAGCAGCTCATGCTCAAGATGGAAGACCGCCTGAAGCTCGTCAATGCCTCTGTTGCCTTCTACAAGACTTCAGAGCAGGTCGGGAGCGCGCCATCATCCCTAACGTGTCTGCCACTGTTGAGCCACTCCAGCAGGGAAAGACACATTCTGGAATTAAAATTATTCTTGCTACCTTGGGTTTCCACAGTTAGGTTGAAAAGCAGCTGAGAAAAAAGCTCTTCTCTTCTTTAAATCTCTGACCTGAAACATGTCAAAAAAGACAGGAACTTTAGTTTTGATTTTGTTCCTGCTTTGAAATGCCTCCCTGGCCGCCTCAACCTGTGTATCGTGCCCTCCCTCCTGCCAGGGAAAGTCCGTGGGTGCTTCTTGTGTTCTTAGTCCTTCCACCACCACCTTCCTCCCCAAGCCTGATTGAAAGTGCTCTCAGTGATGCTAATGTGATGTCAGGTGCTACACTCTCTGACACAGGACTTCCTTCCGCTCACAGGTCTGTAGTGTCCTTGAGAGCCTGGAGCAGGAATACAAGAGAGAAGAAGACTGGTGTGGCGGAGCCGACAAGCTGGGCCCCAACTCTGAGACGGACCATGTCACCCCGATGATCAGCAAGCACCTCGAGCAGAAGGAAGCGTTCCTGAAGGTTTGTAGCCAGTGCTGTTGGATTCCTGTGCCACACTGAGTGGTGGGTGCAGATCCAGCGTCTCGCTGGGGGATGGGACAGGCATCCAGACCTTGAGTGTGGTCACACCACAGCCACAGGAGCAACTGGTGATTCCTAGGGAGGCCACATCACACCGGTGATGCTTCATGAAAGACAACCTTGCATCTCTTTCCATAGGTACTTATACGCTGTTTCTAGTTTTCATGGAGAAAAAAGTAGAAATCTCTGTGAATAAGGTCACTTGGTATGTCTAAGAGCAAGATTCTGGAGCTCTAACACAGTGGCCGTGCTAGGTTTCCCTGAGGTGAAGTTACTTCTGGTTTAGAACATTTTCTAAATGATTCTGGGGGCAGAGAGTGGTGGGTGGTTGTGTGGCTGGTTGACTTGGTGAAAAGCAATGACTATAGGTTAAAATAACCTTCCCTTAGAAACGCAGCTTCTTTGGGAATACAGGTTGTACCTCAGTGGATGCAGAAGCACAGGTGTTTCAGAGCAAGTCCAGGACAGCACCAGCACCTTCTCACAAGACCCTCCTGGAGCAGGGGTCTGTCACAGTCAGACTGGTTGTTTTCTCTCTGAGAAGCGTAACTGAGGACTCTCTAGAGAGCTGTGTCACGTTTATTACACATCGTATTTGGTCACACATAAGCCAAAGATGTGCCTTTAAAACTGTTAAGTGTATTTGTTTTGTTTGTTTGAGACAGGGTCTGGTTATATGGTTCAAGCTGGACTTGAATTCATTGTGTATTCCTGGCTGGCCTCGAACTTATGGCCACCCTCCTGCCTCAGCCTCATGAGTGCTAGGATTACAGGCGTGCACCACCATGTCTGGATAAATGGTTAAATTTTTAAAAATGATCAAAATGTTTAGAAATATTTGTCATGAAGTGTCTGTGTTGTGCTCTTGGATTTTAAAACTGTATTTCTGGGATTCTACTTCCCAGCAGCAGGTGGAACCGTTAGAGAAAGCAGGATCATCTACCTTTCCTTAGTGCCCTTTGAAGTTTGGTTTTTTTCCTTTGTTCAGTAGCCTGACCCTCCAACATATTTCCTGATGTGTTTAATAATATTTGTTTCCTTTCTGAAGGCGATGATCTAACAGAGCTAATTATTTAGTCTTAGAAATAATTTGTGATTTTTTGAAAATGATGTCTGGCGACTCATTTGGGACTTCCAGCACAGTGACTGGCATTTTGAGCAAGTTGGGAAAACCCTGTGCTTCCAGTCTTTAACTGTGCCTGTGTCGGACAGGACTTTAAAGTCAGTCGCCACCCCCAGTGTCACTGCTGTTTATGTTTACTAAATGCCAACCACTCTTAGGATGTTTCGAGTTAGAATCATAATTTTCCTGCTTTGCTCCAGAATCCATTTGGAATAGAAAAATGAACAGTGTCTATTAAGATATTTAATGAAAATATTTAGGTAAAATTACAAAAGAAAAACAATTACCAGATGCAACCGCCCATTGGCCAGATGACCAGGAAACTGTCATGTCAGACCCGTGAAATACTGTCGTCCCAGTACTGTGTAGGCAGTGTCAGTGTAAGTCCTGCGAACAGCGTGACCCATTCCTTCCCAGGCGTGCACGCTCGCCAGGAGGAACGCGGATGTCTTCCTGAAGTACCTGCACAGGAACAGTGTGAACATGCCGGGGATGGTGACGCACATCAAAGCTCCGGAGCAGCAGGTGAAAAGTGAGTACGCAGGGGCCCGGGCTCCCCCCCCCGAGGTCTTCCCTTTAAAAGTCCTCTGTTAAAGAAATTCATGGTCTGGGAATACAGTGGCAAAATTGATAGTTTATTGATTGAGTGGAAGACTGTAAACAAAATGCAGCACTGAGGATATGCGTTGCTATTAACTATTTGTGAAAGGAACATATAAATAAGGAGAAAAATGAAAATCAGAGTTGCCTACTGGCAAAGCATTTTTAAATATTAAATCAAGAAATTACGTTCAATCGAGAGAGTGAGTCAGGAGGATTGAGTTCAAGGCCATCAGGGACTACGAAGCCAGACCTTGTCTCAAAAGAGAAGAAAGAAAAATTACATACTAGGGCTGTTATAAAATGTTACCAATTGTATAGGCTTAGAACTAAACACTTTACTTGGGAAACAGTGAAAGGTAGTTGTATTGTTTGGGGTTTTCATAGCCACGTTGTAAACGTTTGTAGTGTAGAGCTGGGAGAGGGACTTTGTGGTAGAGCATACGGTTAACAAGGAGAAGGCCCTGGGCTCAGGCTCTGGCACCTGAAGGAGAGAAGGCCAGGCATGGTGGCGCACACTTGTGAACCCATCACTTGGCAAGCTGAGCCGGGCCCATCTCCACCTGTCAAAGCCAGGCTGGGCTACAGGGTGACTGCAGGGCCAGCCTGAACCCTGCACGGCAAGGCTCTGTCACACAATGTGCCGCCCCCAAAGAAAGAAAAGAAGAGAATTGTGAACCTCGTGTTTGTGAACTTTGCTCTTTTTTCTAATTGATCATCTATTTTCTGTTGACTATTAGTTAATCTCATATTTCTTATATGTTCCCAGTAGTTTTTTATTTGTATAACATTTTGATAGTAATTCCTGTTTGATTGCTACATCTTTAATGTAGCATTTATGTAATAGTTTTTTCCTTTACAGCTTCGTGTTCTCTGCTTCCATACTTCCTTATTTCGTGTCCTCCTTTCTCCTTTAAAAGCAGTCAACCTTGTTTTCTTCTGGTGCTCTATTTTTAAATGCCACCTTTATTATATATAGTAAATTTCTTCTTCAGAGGACTTTAGTGGTTTAGACCAAAATACCTGAGTGGTATTTTCCAGCCATTGTAGAACTGCCCCAGCAGAGGATCACCTGTGTGGACTGCACTAACTCACCTGACCTGAGGTGCCACAGGCTGACCCATCAGCACTACTCTCTTTTACAGTGGTAAAAATTGTGATGAAGAAGGTGGACAGTGGTTGACATGCTCGTTAGTTAAGGAACCAAGGTCCAAGTGGTTCCTTGCTTAACATTCTGTCTTCCTGTGGGATTTCACCAGTGTTTGAGGCACCAACATACATCTTGTGCTTTCTTCTCTCAGATATCTTAAATGAACTGTTCCAGCGGGAGAACAGGGTATTGCATTACTGGACCATGAGGAAGAGGCGGCTGGACCAGTGCCAGCAGTATGTGGTCTTTGAGAGAAGCGCCAAGCAGGTCAGTGCGTGCTGCCCCACACACTGGCCTTCCCGTGTCAGACGGGCATCTTGAAAGCCACTTGCTAATGCCCAGGCGGTCTCATATTTTAATTAACGGCATGTTATAAAAATGAAACTCCGTAACCTGGTGAAGTGTGTCATTCAGTATTGTTGACTCTCCACAAGTGCGCTGCTCAGCATCCCTCAGCTGTCTACCTCACAGTACTGCCTGAGTACAAAACATTGTGACTATTGTTACTTTAAAAAGCATTGTGGAGTCTTAGTTCTGTGCTTATGTAAGTACAGTGGTTTTTTGGGGTTTTTTTTGTTTTGTCTTGTTTTTTGGGGTTTTTTGCTGTATTTCATGTTTTTAAGACAAAGTTTTACTTTTTAGATAAGTGGAGTTAAAATTAATTAAGAAATATGACAGACTTTCTAATGATTAAAAGACTTGGCTTTTGGCCAAGACGGAGGCATCACGGACTACTTTTGGAAAGTCCCCTTCTGAAGTTCCTGTGGGGTGAAGTGTTCTGTCATCAGTCAGGGGAAGGTCATTTTAGGGCAAAAACCTGTTTACTCTTATCTTACATATTAAAATTCCTGTCACTTCTCTTGGGCCTTCCTGATAGCAAGAGAACCTGCATATTGTGTGTTTAGAATTAGGTGATGGAGGAAGCACAGAACAGAGATGGCATCTCCCCTCAGCACCTGTGACACCTGTGTGTGTCGTCCCCCATCCTCTGTGAAATGAGCTTCAAGTCATGCAGGGCCCCTCAGTGGTGACCCACATCCTGACCAGGACTCCAACCTGAATTGTCTTCTGAATCCCCTTGTAGCAGTGTGTCCCTGCCACAGAGTAAGCCTTCGGTCAAGTCTTTCTAGTTCAAGGAAAATTAAATTCTCCAGCATAGCTTTTCCACTTTTCATAGAAAGGAAGCAGACTCCGTTCCCATTTGGTACGTTGCTCTTGCAGGTGGCACCCGTGCCCAGAATGCTTAGTTTCCCTCCAGAGGTCAATAAGCTGAGGCTCCTGGGCTGTGGCTCTTCACTGACTTTTCCGATGCAGTGATCCCATCCCAGTCGGCAGTGTGGCAAGCAGCTACATTATATTTTCTGAACACTTCCTTTACATCTTACTCGGTCATACCTCAGAATTACTGGAGGTCTGCTGCAGTGTCTAACCAGAGATATTTTCTCATTCTTTTCTCATATATCTTTATTACCTCTGTTGAAATATGTCTCAGCCTCAGAGAAGCCACATCATAATCATCCTGGCAGAGAAAGATAAGTTTGTATCGGTGCAGAAGGTGACCCATCGGCCCTGTGCCCCTGAGGTTCTGCTTCAGGTGCAGTCACAGATCTCCATAAGCACTGATGACTTAGGGCACCCAGGTCCTTGAGGACAGGCCTCACAGATTTCAGTTTTCAGTGAGGTACACAAAGGTTTCTACGTGGATGCTCCCGTCCCAGTGGGAGTGTGGGAAGATGACAGGTTGCCTTCCTGCTTCTGCCTCCTGCCTTGTGCTTCCATCGGGCATCTGGCCCCTCTTCCTGGTCCTGCTGTCTCTCCACCTCTCAGTGCTAGCGTTCTCAGGGCTGATTTGTGTTCCTTGTTTCTTTCTGTAAGACTTAAAGTCTCACTTTTACTCCACGGAGCATGAACAGCCGAAAAGGCCTCCACGATGCTGGGTCTTAACACCCAGCGAGGCTCCGGGAGCTCGACGGAGAAAGGAGAAACCCAGGAGGGAACACACCAGACTAGATGGTAAATAGACCTTTATTAGTCTGTCCAGAGGGCACTCCCAGAGCCAGGTAGCTCAGAGAAGCAACTGCTCAGGGGCTGAGGTCCTTTTTATAGGGTTTCTTAAACAAAAAGTCTGGACATTTACAGAACTACCACAGGACAAGATTTTAAACACACTACTTATCTCAAGCAGGAAATGTTCTATGGTCACCTTTTGTCATACCATTTGCCAAGGGCGGGCTGTTAGCCAAATTAGCAATTAGCATATGATGAAGCACAGTCTCTGGTCTATTAGCAGTCTCTTTAGCTTATTCAAGTCTTACACTTTCCTCTCTTACTTCTCTCTGGGGTGACTCTTCACTTCAGGCCCCAGACTTACAGGTCCCAGGCACCTCGCTGGCACATCTCTACTCCTGATTCCCTGTCTCTGTGGCCCTGCTTATGGCGCTCACTGAGCAATGAGGTGGCATGTTGTGCTTGACGCCTGGCTTTCCCTCATCTTCCCGTCTTCACGCCTCTGGGACCAGGGACGTGGACCTCCTGGGCCTCAGCTCAGCCTTCCTGTCTTTGTCCCAGTGGAATCCTGACCTCTGTGGCTTCACTCACTTTCCACAATAATTCCTTTTCCACACAGTAGCCACATTTGCTTTCAGAAAGAAATAGAAACTCAGCCTGTGACCTCTGAGGCCCCTCCTCCCTCCCACCCCTCCCCCACAGCCTCTCCTGCCTTCCTATTCTGCTGCTGCCACAGGCCAAGTTTGCCCTGCTCACAGCTGTGAAATCCCCTGATGCCTGCTGCTCCTCAGCCCCCTGGGCCCAGTTTAGACTCTACTCACTGACCTCCTTTACTCACTGTCACTGCTGCTGTCTTTGTGAATTGCTCTTCATTTGTGTCCTTTCTGCCACAGGGGTAGCATCTGGGCCTCTTTTATTCCCTGGGGCCTTGAGGCATCTGGCTCTACAATATGTACTGGGGCCTTTTTGCTGCATGAATGGAGAAGTCGGGGACTCTGAAGACACCAGTGGACGTGTGGCCTCATTCACAGTATTATGTCCAAGACAGGATAGTCATTCTCACTTATGACAGACCTAAGTGCCCAGCCCGGAGGCTGAACATCTCTGTGGCTGAGGTTCCTTCAAATTTCGTGCTGTGAAAATGCTACCACTACAGTGCTACGCTTGAGAGCCATTGTATGTTTGAGACACACATACTCTTTCTTTTTTTTTTTGGTACCTGGAATCGAACTCAGATCCATGCACTTGTGAGGCAAGCAGCAGAACTGATGAACTAAATCCCCAGCCCTACTCTCTTTCTTTTTTAAACTAAAACACCCAGTAGGACTCTAAAGCTGTAGCAAAATGAATGTCTGAATGTATAGTCCACCAAGATTTTCAGACCATCCATTACCCACGCCTTCTCCGTATTATTAAAAAGGGGTCTTGGTGGTGGTTACTTTTTAACTCATTTCAGAAACATGTCTCTCTCCAAGGGAATATTTCTTGATGCATGCCAGCCTTGGCTTGTATACAGGAGGTACTCAGAAATGTGTACTTCTCACAAACATTCTGCACTCCTTCTCACCCTAGGCTTTAGAATGGATCCATGACAATGGGGAGTTCTACCTCTCCACACACACCTCCACAGGGTCCAGCATCCAGCACACCCAAGAGCTGCTGAAGGAGCACGAGGAGTTTCAGATCACGGCGAAGGTGAGCTTACGGGGCGGCAGGCTTCGGTTAGAGGCCTGCAGGTCAGCTGGGCTTTCCCCAGATGGAGCCCAGGCGCTGTTTCCCAAGGACGTCACTTAGAAACAGCCTCAGAGCCAGATCAGGATGCCGGGTGATGCGTCTCCCCTTCCCACCTTCTGTCCCTGTGGTCGTCTTCCCCATGGTCCCCTCTGTCCCAGCGTGTGTGTCCTTTACACTCTTGTATCTCTGAGTGCTTCGTCGTTTTCCTCTTTTTCACCTTTGTCTTTCGTTATTCCTTTTCTCTTTTTCTGTTTTATTTTCTCTCCAGGTTATTTTGTGAGCGCTGGCTGTTTTTTCATGAAACATTCTTTGGTGTTGCCAATGTGACTTTTGTGTATTCTTTGGCTGCTTTCTTGTCTTTAGCAGATGAAAAAGGTGACAGTAGCCTTGCTCACCGCGGGTCTGCTCCCACGCCTGGAGTTCTCTGTGTTTGTGTTTGGCAGAGTTTATGCGAGTGTCTCTGTTGGCAGCTATTCCTAGGTCTGTAAGGCTGTATTCACTCTCACTTGTCTCTAAAAGTCAAGATAGAGTTAAACATTAAGTATATAGAATCCCTTCCCTGTGGCATATATAGTATATGTGAGTAAATAGGAATTTTCTTTTAAAGAGATGTAAGAATGCACATTGACATGAATGTTTCCCAAGTGTATAACGTAGGGTGGGTTTCTTTGACCTCAACACAGTTTTGAGATTCTTCTATTTGTTTCTTCCCTTTTTTGTTGGTGTGTTCATAATACATTCACCATGGAGAACTGGTGCGTGCCTATCTCGTGTCTCCGTCCTTTTGACTTCCCCTTCCTCCATCCCCTCCCTTCTCCCTTCTTGAGATTCTTTCAGGGTTCCCTTCTCAGCCTTAGTTGGTTGGTCGGTTATTTCTCAAACACGGAAACTTGTGATTACTTATTCTTTGAATTATTTTCAGAAGTGCCTTTGGTTTTTGATGATAGACATGAGTTTTTAAAAGAAGCTGAGAATTCAGATTTAAGAGTGGAAAATAGATTATCAAAGTTAATAGTATATTTTGGTTAAAAAGCAGTGTTCCTATACAGTAACACCAATGACTATCTCCTGTGGCCCTTAACCTGGCTTTGAAAACTTATCAGAGAGGAATTTTTAAATCTCATAGAGTGACAATAGCTACTTTGTATTATCTTCATTTGTGCATTTTTATACTTTCTGTAACCATTTCTGCCCATCCTGCTGTTGTCACTCCCCTCTGCGGCCGTCAGCCTTGAGGATACTGGGCTGGGAGTCCGGCCCCTGGTGCAGAGGACCTCAGGCCACTAGGGCACCAAGACTCTTGCTGGGTGGGGGACGACCTGACTGGTGGGACCCGGGGCTCAGGGAAGCCGGGAGCTGTGTTCCCTCCCGAGCCTCCAGAGCACTCCAGAGAGCTTACCTGTCCTGAGTGCACAGGTGAGGGTTGAGGCTTTTCCTTCCTCCAAGTATGCCACACATGGGGCTGGAATACTTCTTGTTTTTGTTAGTGTTTAGACATATATAGCCTGTAGGTGTAAGACCTGTATTTGTCTCCTTGAATACCCTTGACAATAAAGGCATCATGAGCACATGTACTAGGGCACCAGACAGCGTTGAGATTGTTCCTGTTGCTGCTGTTCCTCCTCGTGGCAGGCGTGGCTTGAGGCCAGACACATAGAACACGATGGCAGTAGAGTGCAGTGGAAGGGATTTCTCCATTATTCTTAAGTGTTCCCCTCCTCAAGTCTGAGGTGTGCTTATTAGAAATTTACACAAGAGTAGGCGTATTTTTATTCTTGTATTTTAGTAACAAAACATGAAATTGTAGCTGACACCTGATGTTTCTGTTTCCCAAATACGTAAAACTGTTTCTTTCTTAGGTATATTTTATTATACCCAGAGGAATTTGGAGATTTGGAAAGGAACATGGCCATCTTTTTTTTTTTCAATTTTTGTTTTGTTTTGTTTTTTTGTACCAGGGATCAAACTTGGGAACTTGTGCTTGTGAGGCAGGTGGTAGAACCACTGAGCTAAACCCCCGGCCCCCCTTTTTTTTTTCCTCTTTAATTTTTGAGAAACTGGGTCCATAGTGGATGTTGCCCAGCAGTCATCCAAGGCCAGTTTGATGTTGGGATTATTCCTGTTTAGGATTCTGACTTCCATGTAGTTGGTCGGCAGAGGTATCTCACTGTAGGGTGCTCCTTGTCTTCATAAGGTTATTGGTGGGACTGACCTGGGTAGGTTTGCAGGATCAACATAAGCAGACCTGGCTTCGCAAAGGCCCCTGGAGGAAGAAGACTTTTGCTGTTGGCATTGAGTAGTACAGCATCTGTCTGGTAATAACACTTCACTGTCATTCTGAATTCACTATCTCTGGTTATTTTGCTTGGAGGAAGATTTTCCAGAGAGCATATATTTCATTTTCGTTTTTTTTTTTTTTGGTACCGGGGATCGAACTCGGGTCCTTGCACTCGCGAGGCAGGCCACCGAACCACTAAGCTAAATCCCCAGCCCTTTATTTCATTTTCATAGATGACTTTATCACCTTCAAACTGACGCTCTGTTCCACATCCATTCAGGGGTATGTGAAACCACACCAGCTCCTCAGACTGAGCTGTGAAGATGGGCTGGCAGGAGGAGTTCCCTACTCTGAGGGTACCCAAGTTGAGAGCTGGTTTTGTTTGGTGGCTGTAGGCCTCGGAGTCCATAAACCTATCTTGGGTACATAGCTCTCCTATAGAAACTGGTGACTCACAGAGTCACTCAGGATCAGTCACCATGAATGCTGTGTCTAATTGAAAGTAAAAGGTCAGCTTGAGGGAAGATAAGTAGAACTGATAAGAGTAGGCACTTTTCAGAGAATTTGGTTTTGAGAAGGGTTTTGCTGAAGTATAATCTCAAACTATTTGGTGCTTTTATGTTGGTCCCATTGTCATGCAGCTGGCTCATAGGGATGTCCCTGTTTTCAACAGAGCATGGCTGTCTAAGCGTTTGTTTTCAGTGGTTTCTGCTTGCCTCTCTGAATCAGTGAGCACCCACTTTGGTGTTGGGAGATAGATGTCTTTTGGGTTTCCATGATGGAATGATGCTTCTCTTGCTTCTGGCATCCTGTCTTGGTGTCTTCTAAGAAACCATTTTTGTTTGTTTGTTTTGTCCTATAGAGAATCTTCAGCTCTGATGGAACAGTCTTCCAATCCAATTGTTAAAATTAGTTGCATAACATTTTTAGTGTCAGTGGACATAAAGCTATAGGCTAAACAAAACTCTTTCACCACAATCTTAAGTAAATCCTAACTCTATTCCTGTGTGACTCCTACTACAGTAATTTCTTGAAGTATCACACAAGCACCTCCTGCATCCAGGTCCTGGATATTTACTCAAAAATGGTTTTTTGTCTTTACCCAAAACAGTGACGTAGGCTCTCTAAGAGTAAGGCATTAGAAGGAACATTTGACAACTCACCACATGGTTTCCATGCACACTGCAGTTTGAAACCTACCATCTTACAGATCATCTAGAACTTTGCAGTCTTGTTTGCACATGTCCACTCTGGTCCTAACTGATACTTTCCCTGGTGCCACATGCTTTGCCTTGTTCAAAACAGCCTACAGCCATCATCTATATATCCTACCTCCGTTTGTGATTCCCCAAGAACGTGATGAATAGCCAAAGCTGTCAAGTGAGACTTAAGAATTCAGTTTGCTTTCATTTTTCTCCCTTCATTGATTATATCTACCAAGTTGTTTGGTGGTATAATTTATATACTTTGTAAGTTAAAACCTACTTTAGTAACTATCTCTAGAGTTAACAATAGAATAAGGAATGAAAACCCTTTTTTCATTTTAAAAAACATAGAAATTTTATTTAGTGGTATTAGGTAGCCTGAAAAGAAATTGAAGTGGAATTCATGTTTCACCTTGATACCAAGATAAATGCCAGAAGATTTTAATGTCAGCAATGAAAACCTAAAAGTACTATACAAAATAGCAAGATTTTTAGAAATATATATCCTTGGATGGTGAAGTTTATCTAAATGAAACAAAATCAGTCTCATGTAAGAAAAGATTGATAAATTCATCTACACAAAAATGTTTTTTAAAATTCTAAAGGATAATCCACCACATGCAAAGTCAAGGGGAGAAAGTAAATAGTAAAGATCCAGAGCAGCTCATATAACAAGGAGCTACTTTCCCAGTAGTAAAGGGCTTTTACAAATCAGTACGAAAAATGATCAAGAAAGTAGACAGAAGTTACTAAGAGATAGTCACAAGAAGAGAATCACAATTGACTGTGAAAGACGTGATTGTCAACTTTACTTAAAATAAGAAAAATGTAAATAAGAGCTACACTGAGTTCTATTTTTTTAACCCAGTAGATTTGCAAAATTAAAGACTAGATGACATGCTGTTGCAGGGCCCAGTGAGAATCGGGGTGACCCCATGGGCCTCTGGCAACGTCACCCTGCACCCCACCCTTAAAGCTACCCCAGTAGTTCCACATTGATTGTGTGTCCAGGCCATTGGCCTAGATGCAGGCCACACCACATGAGTGGGGTTCTTTATCACATTGCGGCTGTGGCCGGAGTTTAGAAGCAATGTGAAGGTCCTCAGTGGAGAGGTATTAATGTAGGAAACATCCATACAGTGAAGTACGATGCAGCTCTAAGCCCAATCTGGGGCAGTGCTTTCGTTGTGCAGGGAAATCTAACCAAGATTTGTTAAGTGAAAAATCTTAGGTGCACAGCAGTGTTTATTGTATGCAAGCATTTAGATAAAAAATATGAAGGAGAAAAGTACATGTATGCATATATACACTACATTTGTGCAAAACATCTCTGGAGAGCACCTGAGCATTGAGGCCAAGTGACAGTCGAAGGTGGGCTGAGAGAAGTTTTATTGTATATGGTTTTTTTTTAACTTTGGAAATTTTAATCTATAATGCAATCTTAAAATGCCGATTAAAATTAAAATAAGCTGAGTTAGAAAAGGTTGGCAGATTTATTATGTATCATGCCATTCACACACTCATATATTGTATTGGGTCCCTACTGTGTACAGGGAACTACTGAGTACTTCGTTCATGGATTGTACATACAGCCTTCTTTTAGATGGATAGAATAAATCTACAAGTATAGTAGTGACAGAAAAACAAAGCCTTTCTGAAAGAAATGACAGCAGTCTTTTAATAGAGGGGCCAAAGAAGTCCTCTCTGAGAAGACTTTGACTACCATATTAGCATGTTTTTGTTGTTTAGATGAAATTCATGCATTGAAGACTTATGAGTATACCAGTTGTACTTTCAGAAAACCTTTTTTGCTTGATCTAATTTTGTGTAATTAATGTTAGCCTATTGGTGTGACATGCTTGCAGCTGGTGTGTTTTTGTGATGTGTGCTCTACACATACAAAAATCTTCCTTTGGATGTTTGGTGTTTTTGTTTTCTGTTTTAATGCAGGCCAATGACATTTCTTTCTTTTAAATAAACTCTAAATAGCTTTCTTAACCCCTAATACATAGATATAGAACATCTTCCAGAATTGTAAGGTGGCCTTTGTGACAGTGGAAACAGTATCAGTAAGGAAAACAACCAAATCTCGTTGGCCTCATGAGGCAACATTTTCATGGAGTGTGACAAGCAGTAATCTTAATGAATGAATGAATTACACCCTCTGTTAGAAGGCCACATGCAGACTTCTGAAGGGCAGTCCAGGCAGAGGCAAGGTACAGTTTTAAGGTGTCCGGGGAGGACCTGTTGGGAAGGTGGCCCTTGTTTGAGCAGAGATGTGAGTGAGCCGCAGAGATAGCAGGGAGGCGGTGTCCCAGGAGGAAGCACCGAAAGCAAGAGAGTGTGAGCCTGCAGCAGGTGACCTGGGAACAGGTGCTCAGCTGGGTGTTGCTTTAGCATCTGAAGTATCATTGCAGCGACTTGACAGGGACCCAAGGGGTTCTAGTTCAAAACTTTAGTTTCACAAGCGCAAGGACCCGAGTTCCATCCCTGGTACCCCCCCAAAAAAGGTGGGGGGACTTTCATTTCACAAACTCAGATAGTCTGTTTGGGTTTTGAATTCTGACTTTCTTACTTTCAGGGATTTTTAAAGTGTTTTCTGAATATTCATCATAAGTATTCTCCAGTTAAAGCTTGGCTGAGAAAAGTAGGCTCCATAACAGGAAGTATCTAACTTCTTTGAAAATGCCAGGGAAGCACAGTGTCCTGAGTTTGATTCCCAGTACCGGGGAACAAAAAGAAAGAAAGTGCCCGGGAATCTCAGAGGAAGCCTAGTAACAATATTCAGTGAAATGGACATGACCAGAAAGTTGTGATAAGAAGTCAGACATAGAAATCTTCAGTGTTTTATAGTTACTATTAATTTTTTTAGTACTGGGGATTGAACTCGGGTCCTTGCACTTGCAAGGCAGGCAGTGGCACCACTGAGCTAAATCCCTAGCCCTGGTTACTGTTAATTTTATGAACAGTAGATTATATGTAACTTGGTCAGAGATCCTTTCTGTGTGCATGTAAATGAAATTACCTTGTGTGAGAGAGACTTCTCAAACAGAAACAAAATCAAAACTACCTTTATGAAGATAATTTCCTGAGCAGTGAATTTTCCTTGTACCTCCCTCGAGTTACAGAAAGAATTGCATGAACTGTGTAGGAGCTTCCTTGGAATTTGGCTCTATGTCTCCTAGGGTAGGCAGCATTTGCTCCACATGCTTTAGGAAAACCAAAACGCCATCTGTCTGCTTGCCCTCAAAGAGCCTTACTGCAAGTGCATACTTGGAATTAAGTGTGTGGAAAGCAGGGGGTGTCCTTTCATGATTGCTTTGAAACAAATATATACAGTTTTCCAAGGGGGAGAGTAACAGAATCCTAAGTGAGTTTGCATTCATATATTCTGCAGCTTCTTACTGAGCACACCCACCAGATGAAGACACTGTTGACAGATAGTTTAGGTTCTTCCCTTTGAGGCGCTAAAAATGCCACCATGGAAGAGCTGGAGATAGCCAGGCTGGGCTCAGGGAGATGGGCTGGTTGAGCTTGGAGCTGTGCACTAAAATCCTGTCTGTAGCCATTTCCTTGATCGGCCCCAGAGGTCAGACAGGTGGCCACTGCCTATGTGTTTTGGGTTTTTGGCAGTTGGATTCCTTTGCTTCACAATACTTTCCTGTTGTTTTTTGCAGCAAACCAAAGAGAGAGTGAAGCTATTGATACAGCTGGCCGATGGCTTTTGTGAAAAGGGGCATGCCCATGCAGCAGAGATAAAAAAATGTGTCACTGCGGTAGATAAGAGGTACAGAGATTTCTCTCTGCGGATGGAGAAGTACAGGACCTCTTTGGAGAAAGCCCTGGGGATTTCTTCCGATTCCAACAAATCGGTGAATTGTTTTGTACAGACTGAACAAGTTATGACCCTCTCGTTGTCCTCTTCGCTTTTGGAATTAACTGGCTTCCTTCACTCATTCCACAGAGTAAAAGTCTTCAGCTTGATATCATCCCAGCCAGTGTCCCCGGGTCAGAGGTGAAGCTTCGTGATGCTGCTCATGAGCTCAATGAAGAGAAGCGGAAGTCCGCCCGCAGAAAAGAGTAAGCCAGTGTCTAAGAACCTCCCAGGATTCACTGCAAAAGTGAAGGAGATGTGGTTTGCACACGCTGGCTTCTGTGTGTACAGTGCAGTTAGCTCTGAGCTGCTCTGAGTATGTTTAGTTTTTGCAGTACAGACTTTGCTGTGCAGACTGTCCGCTAATCCCTTGCTCAGCCTTGTGTTGTCCTTGTGCCGCCTCCTCCTATGGGAAGCTGATGTAGTGTATTTAGAAGATGCCAGTCATAAACTAGACTATAAACAAATAAGGATTCCCTTCCCAGAGGCACTTTTGTCCTCCATGGCCACTCAACAACTGAGGAGAGATTGGAGCCGTCATATTTGGCAGGGTGGCAGTTGTCATCTGAGGGAAGCCAGGGAAGCTGGTGAGGACCTGCAGCCCCACCACACAGAGTCACTGCCCAGCCGCCCGAGTACTGAGTGGAGAAACCCTGACCTGTCCGTACCTCAATAAGATGATTTCAGAAATCTTTTTTTCTCTTTTGAGTTGGTGGCCAGACACTAGTGATTGTCCATTCTTGGTTTATTCTCCAAAGCCAGTATTGAGTCCTAATGACTTTAGAGCCTCCTTATTTGCTAATCTCTGTGAAAGTGGAAAGTAAAGTAAGCGAGCATCCTGACTCTGAGCTGAGCTGCCCTGTCGTGCTCTGTCTAAGGTTCATAATGGCCGAGCTGATTCAAACTGAAAAGGCTTATGTGAGAGACCTCCGGGAGTGTATGGATGTAAGTAAGTTTTTTTTACTTGTTCATTTAGATTGAGTTTAACTTTGCTCTTCTTTTCCAACCTTCTGGTGGTTCTTAGAACAGTCACAGATTTTGAGTCATGCTTCTCTCTTCTGTGAAGTTCTAGGCGCGTTTTGCACTCCTGACAGAGATGATACAGCATTCATCAACTCATTTTACTTGTCACATGGTGGCCCAGCTGACACACTCTTTGTAAGAATTTTGCAGCAGCTCCAGACAAATGCGTCTGCTAATTGTGATGCAGCTGAACCTCAGGAGTATTGTGATTAGAATTTGTTGTACCTTGTTGGAATAGGTTAATTTTAAAATTGGAAGCTGAGAATAAGTTTAGGCTGAAAAATATAAGAAGTCCTGTCAAATGTTAATAGCAATTGAGGGCTTTTTTAAAAGAAGAGTTTCTCATGTTTTATGAAAGGTTCCATTCTTAGATATGTCTTCATTTACACATTAACTCTGAGTATGTATTTATAATGTCAGGAATAGCTGTTTTTGAAATGTTGACATTGACTTTTATCTCCTTCCTGGGCAGACCTACTTGTGGGAAATGACCAGTGGAGTGGAGGAGATCCCTCCTGGCATCGTAAACAAAGAGCTCATTATCTTCGGAAACATGCAGGAAATCTATGAGTTTCATAATAAGTGAGTGGCTTCATCTTTTGAAAGTGTATATTTCTGCTATCTGAATGTTGTGCTAAAGTTTCATCATTAAACAATTGAACTATGCAGATTTCAGTGGTTTTTGTTGAAATTTAAATGAAGCCTATCAGTCTTTCTCCAGAAAGACTAACATTCTAGTGACTCCTTAATATAGACTCATTTTTATGGTTGTACTTGCATTCTACAGCATTATGTTCTGGGACAATTGAAAATGTTTGTGTAGGAATCCCAGCTTCTCTCAGGTCACTTTTTAGGGGTAGAGGAAAAAAAGAGCTCCCCACACAGGGCTGTTGGCTGCTGCAGTTCGGTCTTTTATAAAGGACAAGAGGAGGAACTGAGGAAGGAGCAAGCGTGGTCCAACCAACATAAAACATTGTGTATCAGCCAGAGGAGGCTCATGATTTTATGTATTATATTATTTTAATTTTTTATTCATGCATAACATTTGCACATATTTATGAGTGTGATGCTTTCATTCGTGGATACATTGTATAGTAGTCAACTCAGAGTGTGTTGCATATCCGTTACCTTAAACTTTTCTTTATGGTGAATATATTCAAGTTGTTCTCTTCTATTTTGAGATATTTAATGCATAATTGTTAATCAGATTCACCTCGTCAAGCCATAGAACACTGGTACTCTATCAAACAAGAGCATGTGTCCCATTGACCCACGCCTCCCCTCCTGCTGTTCCCAGCCTTTAGTAACCACTGTTCTGCTGTGAACTTCACCAGATCACCTTTGTTAGATTCCAATAATGAGAGAGATGGAGCGGTATTTGTCTCGCTGTGCCTCACTTACTTAACCTAATTTCCTGCAGGCCCATCCCTGTGGTCACAAATGACAAGATCTCATACCTTTTTCTGGCTCTCATTTACAAAAGCTACAAAAGAAAGCCCTAGGAATAAGTATAACTAAAAAGGTGAAAGATCTCTACTACAATAACTACAAACCACTGATGAAAAAAATGAAACAGGATACAATTAAATGGAAAGATAGTTCATGTTGATGGATGAGAAGAATTGATACTGTTAAAATGTCTGTACTGCCCAAAGTGATCTACAGATTCATTGCAGTCACCATCAAAATATCCATGATATTCTGCACAGAATTAGAAAAGACATCTCAAAATTTGTATGATTTTATTTTTAAGATTTAAAGAAAGCAACAGGGATGCACATTCCTTTCAGTAGAGTTGTGCCAACATTGGGCCCCACTGATGGGTCTGCTCAGCTCCCCCACTCACCTCAGCCAAAGGTAGGGAAATGCTAGATGTGTCTCCTGATTGAATGTTTACATCCCTGAATCCCATACTTATCTCTGGATACTAGCATCTTCCCAGAAGTAAGTTGCTGGGTTGAGTTCTGTCAGAAGTCTAAGTGCTTTACTGATTTGAAAGACTAACTCACCCTTATTAAGAGCTACTAATTTGTTCTTCAAATCTAGATGTCACAGATATTTTTCATTTCCAGCATATCTTGCTAGTGAAATGTTTAAAAAACCCCTTTATAATATGATAATGTTTTATTCTCTACAGCATCTTCCTAAAAGAGCTGGAAAAATATGAGCAGCTGCCAGAGGATGTTGGACATTGTTTTGTTACCTGGGTAAGGAAACCTCAGCAGCTTGTTCCCTGGGCCAAGCATTGTCCATAGAGTCACAGAGTTTCACCCAGACCACTGTGGGACGGAGAGGTAGATGCCAGCCTGGCTCACCACAGGGGGAGGTTTTTAGGGTTGCTTTTCTTCTCTCTTTTCTTTTCTTCACTTTGCTTTTCTTTTTCTACTACTACTGGGAATTGAAGCCAGAGGTACTCTGAGCTACATCCCAGCCCTTTTTTGTTTTCTAAGACAGGATTTCATTAAGTTGCCTAGGCAGGGCACAAACTCTTCCTGTGCTGGGATTACAGGTGTATACCACTAGACCTGGAAGATTTCTTTTAGTTAAGGCTTACATTGTTTTATCCACACAACTTCTTTCCTGTGTTAAAGGTTATCACAGTGACGTATTGGAGTTCTAACATGTTTTTGTTTTGTTTCTCTATAGGCAGACAAGTTTCAGATGTATGTCACATATTGTAAAAATAAGCCTGATTCTACTCAACTAATATTGGAACATGCAGGGTCCTATTTTGATGTAAGTAATCGATTACTAAAGAAGCTGTGAAATTTTCCAATTTTCATTTTGTATACATAAAATACAATACTACTCATAATTGTACCTAATTTCTGGTGCAATATTTTATTTTCTTTATCATATTATATTGGGATATGCTTATAGTGTCTTCTATTTCAATAGATCCTACTTAAGTACTGGAAGCCCCATATCTATAGCAAGTTGATTTTAACACACACATATGTGTGTATATGTATATCATTACTTACTCTTTAGATGCAACCATGAATTTTTACAAATAATATATGCATAGAAGGTATAAACTGAAAATAAGCTTCCCTGTATAAAACAAAAATAGCTGCCAGTTTTAAATTATTTATTTTATTTTAATTTCATATGTTTTAAATTCTCCAAAGTGATCTACCCATAGGATTTTAGCCCTGTAAAAGTGAGATTCCATTAAATACTTACATTCTCATTGAGTGAGCATAGAGTCAGGTCCTCTGTTTCTTGAAAGAAACAGGGATTTGTACAACAGCAGATGGAGCCTTATGACGTAATATACAAAAAACCTTTAGGTTTTTGCAGTTGAGTCAAATGTGTGCCAAATACATTTTGATTTATGATAAAGTACTTTTGGGTGGTATATATATTTTGTTGTGTGAGGCTATGAGGACATTGGACTTATTTTTCTGTCATACTTGTGTAAGAAAATGTAATCATGCCTTCTTAATTGAAAGTCTGAGAAATGAGAATAAACCTTAGTTTGTATCTTTGAGACAAAACCTGGCTGTAGGTGACCGTACTTTAGTTGCCATTCTTACAGAACAGTGATTATACATCACTGACTTTGAACACACAAAGCCTGTTGCCACCCTACTGCTGTGTTGTTTTTTGAATATGTCACATGAACCCTCGTCTTCAGCACTGTGGCTACATGCAGACTTGGTATTATTTAAGCCTAAGCAGTGAGAGTGTGTGGCACATTTAATGTCTGGAATCAAAGCCATTTAAAAACTCACGTATCTGAAAATATGTCTTTAAGAATGAAGGAAATAATTCTGCTCTGAAAGATTTCACATGCCTTCAGCATTTATTTCTTGGACTTCAGTTAAACTTCTTCTTAGCAACAAGCCCTGCTGATCATTCATCAGGTGCTCCTCTAGCACTCAGCTCTGTCATTGGTGTTGAACCGCAGTGAGACATCTGAGCAACCAGCAGCTGTGTCTGTGTGAGTGACGTAACTGTAAATGCAAAGCGACGATCCTCCCCTTCACCCCAGTTCTCTGCCCTCATCCTGTCCAAAGTAAAATGTCAAGAAGTTTTAGAAATATTCCAATAGCCTTTTTAAGAAGTAGGAACTTTTTTCTTTCATCAAGATTGAACATTTTGAGGCATTTGGAAAATGAATATGGTATTATAGCTATGTTTTAATAGTGTGAGCCTGTGGTGAGATTTTGTTTTGTTTCTTTAAATACAGGAGATACAGCAGCGACATGGTTTAGCCAATTCCATTTCTTCCTACCTTATTAAACCAGTTCAGCGAATAACAAAATATCAGCTCCTTCTAAAAGTATGTATACAAAATCTTTAGCCTGCAAAATTATGTATTTCTATCTTGACATTTTCTTCTCTATGTATATTGCCTTGAATTTTTAAAAATAATACTTTACAAGTTAATTTACCAGTTCTGTTCCTTGGCATTTCTTGTCCTGCCTAATTTCTCTTTGCAGCATTTAAATTAGAGCATGTTCTTTGACTACCTGTCCTGCACTGACTGGCTCTTTCTAACATGAAACAAGATACCAGAGGGAAGCTGTTGGCTCTTGATCTCAGGTTCCCTTCCTTCCCAGTTACAGCACGCTGTCTGTGGCCGACACTGTGCCGCGTACTTGGCACGTGTTTACCTACAGCAGGTGTGGTGGTGACCCTGGGAGGGTTAGGAAGATACTCAGAGTCACTACCAGTACCTCCTGCCTGGACTTGGCTTTGAACCCGGCTCTGGTCAGTGCCCAGGCTTTCCTCTAAGTGTGTAGAGAAGCCTTTCTCACACCTTCCCTCTCTGTTGCTGCTCTTGGTTTATCACATGCACTTATGGAATGTTCATACAAATCGCAGATGTTTGAGCCAAATTATCCTTTGCTTTTTCGTGGTTATGCATGACTATGACTAAAATCGCACTTGAAAAAAATCTAATAGTGATTGGTTTTGACGATACAAAGGTAAAGAAAACCTAGAATTTGTGACATAAATTGTCACAAAATGTATTCCATGTCACCGATACACATTTTCTTGACTATATAAAGATGGTCTGCAGCTTGTCTGTTAATGTTTACTGTACCATTTCCTTGGCTGGTGAGTTTTATTAAGCAGTAGAACATTGAAACCAGCCATTAACCCCAGTAGCAATATTTTATGATCCTGCTGTGTCCCAAGTGCCATCCATCCTAGGCACTAAAATGTGTTACAGTATATTTCTAGATATAAAAGAAATCCAGAAGGATAGAATTGAAGCTCTTTATCTTCTGAAGCTCTTTATCCCCCTCTTTTCTTTGCAAAAAACAAGAAACAAACAAAAAAAAATCCAGGAACAATTTGAATTAACTGCATCCTTTTGTGCAAGTGACACTATAACCATAAGACTTTTCTAATGGGAAAACTTGTACTTTGCCAAGCCGTGTGCATGGTGGGCAAGCACTCTACCACTGAGCCACAGTCCCAGTCTCTCTCTCGTGCGTTTATGTTCAAGTCTCAGTAAGGGATTTTATGATCAGGACTGCAGAAGTACGTGTTCTTGCTATGAGCATGAAGTAAAAGTCAGGGAACTAATTTGTTTATATTAAGATTTTTCCTTTACTTTCTAGTTCTGCAAAGGCAATTTACTCTTTGGTGTCCTCAAGACTTAAGGATTTTGTTTTTAACCTGTGGCTCTACTAAGCTAGTGATTCCATTTATAAACTTCACCTCGTTCTGCCCAGAGGTCCTTCGGGGCAACGTTAGTGAGCTGCATGGAGCTCCCCAACAAGTGACGTTCTCTGCCAGCGAAGGTAGCTTTGGCACATTGCATTTTTAAAGCAGTTTTTGCTGAGCTGCTCAGAGTGATAAACATCATCTGGTCATGAGTAAAGGTGCTTATCACATAACTGAGTACTCTGAAATGTTCAGCCTGAGGCCAGAGCCGACCACCCTTCCTCTCTTCTGTTGATTACCAGATTTCAAACTTGGTGTTACTATTTGTAACTGATCATAGTCATTAACACCCCAGTAAGAAATACCTCAGTGGCACTGGGCCTGCCTTGTAAGTGCAAGGTTCTGAGTTCAGTCCCCGGTACAGCCAAAAAAAAAAAAGAAAGAAAATACCTTAGCGCCTATGAAAAGGAAGACTTATTCTACCTGCTGTTATCCATTCAGTGTTCTTCTTAAGTAGCCTGACCTGTACATGCTCACACATGTCTTCCTGGGGCCGTGTGATTGCCTTGTCAGAGCTCTCATAAACCCGCACACAGGAGTGCTGTGCGATGGTAGGTGCTCATGTTTGTCACCCTTGCTGCTGCAGGGTTCTGGGTGACTGGGTGGGCATTGTGTTGATGACACCAGAGTGCAAAACCAGGCTGGGGTCATGCGGTCAGCAGAGTCGGACTCTGGGTACAGAGTCAGCTGTGCTCACTAGCTGGTTATGCATTCATGTACCAATTAATCTTTTCACTTAATGTTTTGGTACTTGGTAGTTAACAGGTCTACTAATTTCTGCTTGAACAATGACCACCTGTGGCTTACTTTGATTTCCTGATTTGAGCAGGACAAACCCTGCCATCCATTGAATAGAGGCTATAATTCACCTTTAGTGAGATGTCCAGTTGACCAGTCTGCATTTATCTTGCGAGCCACCGATTTTCATAGATTCTTTCATTTCTATGAAGATCTTGTGGGTGGTGCATTTTTCAGTCCTGCCTCAATTATAGTCTTGGTCTTTCGTAGGAGCTGCTCACGTGCTGCGAGGAAGGCAAGGGGGAAATTAAAGATGGCCTGGAGGTGATGCTCAGTGTGCCAAAGCGAGCCAACGACGCCATGCACCTCAGCATGCTGGAAGGTAACAGGACTCCACTCCCTAACTTGCATCTGCGTGGCTTCCTCTTTCTGCTTCTGTAGACCAATTTCTCCTTCTCTGACGTAAACCATGAGAGTTCAACAGCTCTTCATGATGTCATCAAGGGCTTAGGCTGTGTTCCAACTTATTTCTCTCCATCCTGATGTTGTTCTGTTTCGCTAGGTTCAGGATGTTTTGGATCACGTTAGCATTCCATCTAGGAAGAAGTGGGGAAGGAAGGTGGGTAGAGAAACCCCAGATGAGCAGATGCTGCCAGTGTACCCAGTGCCCGCCTCACTTGTCCAGAGCAGGGTGCCTAGCTACTCCTACCTACAAAGAGGGCTGGGGAATAGAGTGCCTATTTGCAGCCTTCGAGGCAGCTTCTGCTGTGGAGGAGGAGAACGACCATGGGAGACAGTGAGCAGCCTCTGCCCCAGATATCACTTGCTAAGCCCTGGTGGCCGCTTTCACAGTGAGAGGAGCAAGTAGGAAGGCAGTGTGTGGCCAGCAGAGGGCGGAAGTACATGCAGAGTGTCCCAGACTCACAGAGGATGGCTGGACAGGGTGTCTCCAAGAGGCCAGGCCAGACAGGGCTCGAGAAAAGGCTGGGACTTGAGCAAAGTGTCTGGGAAGGGTGTTCAGGCTGAGAAAGCAAGAGGATCAGGACTAGAGTGAAATGTGGGCAGTGTGGGAGCTACTGCAGATGGAGGAGGTGATTCCATGGGGGAAGAGAGTGCGGAGTGGGGAGAAGTGGTGGCCAAAAAACGCTCTCACGTGGTGTGAGTGCCAACTGAACTTGTAGCTGGGGCTACAAAGGAATCACTGGTTTTTTTGAACAAGGGAAAATACATAGAAAATGGTGCTTACGAAGAATTACTGTGTCCTTCGTAGTTGGTTAGAGGTTCAGAGACTAGATTCCAAAAATCAGCTGATAAACTAATTGAGGCCTAATTGATGAGCGTCTTGCCAATGTTATAATACTTTCCTGAGCATCATATTTTATTGCTGTGTTTAGTTTTCTTTTACATTGATTTGCCTGCTCTTGTCATGTTGCAGGGTTTGATGAAAACATTGAATCTCAGGGGGAGCTCATCCTGCAGGAGTCCTTCCAAGTGTGGGACCCGAAAACCTTAATTCGAAAGGGTCGAGAACGGCATCTCTTCCTTTTTGAAATGTCCTTAGTATTTAGTAAAGAAGTAAAAGATTCCAGCGGGAGAAGCAAGTACCTTTACAAAAGCAAATTGTTTGTAAGTATAGAACTTCAGAATTCCAAGTTCACAAATAACAAAATTTCAGCCTTTTTGTAGGTGGGGAAAAAACCATCATTTGTTGTCTTCTATTTAACCTCTCAAGCTATTCTGAACTGTCTTCACCTTTAATGAAATTCTCCTCCACCCCCAAGTCCACTAGGGGGCAGGGTGGAGTTTCATAACAGGAAACTTGCTCTTCATAAATAACAGTGTCTAACATAGAACAGGAAAACACTTTGTGAGTGATTTGAATTGTACCCTGTGTGCCTTAACTTGGCTCTCATGTTGTAATTAATTTTGAACCCTTAGACATTTGGATATATCCAAGCAGCCTTACTGGGTGGCTCACGGTTGAGGTTTTTTGTTTTTTGTTTGTTACAAGGATCCAACTACATCTCTATCCACTTTAAATAGTTTTTTGAGATGGCATCTCACTAAGTTGCCCAGGTGGAACTCGAATTTGGTGAACCTCCTGCCTCAGCCTTCCTAAGTGCTGGGATTATGTGCATACACCACCACCACCCCTGGCTTTACTGTAGATTCTTAATGATGAAATTTGATCTTTTCATTAAAAGTAAATTTGTGAAAGGTAAATGTACACATTTATGGTGTTGGTGGTTGTTGTTGTTGTTGTTGTTGTTGTTGTTGTTGGTTGTTGTTGATGTTGTTGTTGTTATTTTTGTTGGGTACCAGGGATCGAGCTTGGGACCTTGTGCTTGCAGGGCAGATGGTGGCACCACTGAGCTAAATCCCTGGCCTAGATTTTTTTTTTTAATAAAGTATTATTAGAGAAAGTGAATGTAAACAGAAGTAAAGTTTGAAAGATCTGTACCCCCATCTATGTAAAGATAGGTCCCTGAGCGCTTGGCAGATGCAGTAATGCATTTAAATTATTGTCCAACCTGCCAGTGTTCTTCAGGTGAGATAAACATACCTGGTACCGCTGCCCTCTGAAATCTCATATTTACTCTCAGAAAAGCCCAGTGCCAGGGTGTCCTCCAGGTCCCCTGCACGCCAACCTGAGGGCCGTCCACACAAAGAATTGCTTACTAGGGCCAGATGAAAAGAAGCTTGGGTGGGTGACACTGAGGAGAAAGCACCATCTGCAGAAGAATAAAAACTGCCAAAATTGGGTTGTTCAGTGGCAAATTTCTTTTAAATGTTGGTTAATATTTGGAATTTGCACAGCTCACACATTAAACATGTATGGTATCTGTGTATTAATCAGACTCCTCAAATCATAAATGCCCCCGAGTATAGAAATCATTTCAGTAATACAAAATTTGCGAGTTTGAACAAATATTGTCATGCCAGTTTCTATAGCTGACATCCTGCTTGAGATTATCTTTGGATCGCAGGTTGCCTGACATAATTTTGGGTCACATTCTGACTGGAAAGGAAAAATGCAGCATCGTTGGCCTGTAATTTCACTAGCTGGATTTCATCTGCCCTTAGAGACCAAGCTAGCCTATTATAAAAGCTGATCCATCTTCACTTAATTTATCTTTTAAAAGTTAAGATTCCCACAGAGACTACCTTCAGAGCTCAAGATTATGAGTCATTTCCTTTGCAGGAGGGAGGTTGCATTGGGGGTAAAGTTGGTGTGGAGGCGGGGCTGAATGTTAGCCCTAATCTGCACTCTTCTGGGCTATAAATGTATCACAGAGAGGGACTTTGTCTCTTAACCCTTTAAGTTATTGGTGAAATACAAGAAGTTAATGCTGTTGATTAAAAAAATAGAAAATAACTAAAGAGTTAAAACATTGCCTTCTGAGAAACTGTCATTAATGTTGAAAATTCGTGTTAGCAGCCCTCTTGGAGCTAGCAAAGACTCATATTGTTGGTGGTAAGATTGGAAACAGTTACCTCTTGCTTTTCTAGGTATATACAGTAACGCTTTCAGATTTTTTGTTTCCCTCCTTTGTTCTGCTTCTTGACTTACATTGGGATTTCCAGTAGAAGTCTAAGAAGGTGAAGGAAGAAAACAATCACATGTGATTTAAGGACAAAATTTCCTCATTTCACTAAAAGGAAGTCTAAGTTTTACCTATTAATGCAAAGGAGTTAGTTCTAATAACCTGGTATGACTAGTAACCAAAGCCTGTTTTGTTCTGCATCCTGTCAGAATTTTACTGTCACCTAATTTTATAATTGTCTTTTATCTAGACCTCAGAGTTGGGTGTCACAGAACATGTTGAAGGAGATCCTTGCAAATTTGCACTATGGGTAGGAAGGACGCCAACTTCAGATAATAAAATTGTGCTTAAGGTATGTTCATTTAAATCTGGGGAATGCGCTATATGAAAAGTTTTATCACCACCGTGTATGCTGTTTTTCTTGTTGAAATATGCGGGGTTTCCATAATTGTGTGTGTGTGTGTGTGTGTGTGTGTGTGTGTGTGTGTGAGTGTTATTCTATTGGTTTAGTAACTATCATAAAAAGAATACTGCAATAAATGCACTTTGGTACTCTGGTAATGAAATAACTTGAACTAAACATTCATTTGTCTCCCAAAAGAGCAAATGATGAAAGATATGTTTAAATCTCTCCTATTACTCTAATCATAGAAAGAATTGGTTGATTCTTTTAGCTGGGTAGGAAGTTGAAGAATGAGGGGAATAAGATACAAACCAACAATACTTGTTACACACTTGACCTTGAGTTTCCAAAGGGGAAAAACACCTGGTGTATTTATGAGAACCTTTGGCAGGAAGTTGAGGCCAACTGTGCCACAAGTCATTACAGGGTTCTTGGCTCTTTTGCTTTCTGGTTTGGGGACAAAGCAAAAAGGCAGATGATTATCAGTGACATTGTGTGAAATTCAAAGGCACAAAGGGTGCTTTGGGATATCTAGTGTTTTGGGGAAGAAAATATCTTTGAACATTGGATTTGACTCGGCTCTGAGTATACTGACCTCTCCCTGGGAATGTCAAAGACCTTTAAAGGTGTCTTGTGTACTTCCCTCCTTATACATTTGAGAAAATACAGATAGAACTGTCTTTTTAAGCTGTCAGGATAGACCATAAATGGATTCAGGATGTTTTGGGAAAGGTGAAGCTGAAGATTTATAGAATATTGGAAGTGAGCCAGAAATATAATGGGACTCATGTGTGAACTTGATGTGAGCCGTGGTGTCCATCGCATACCTTCTAATGTCTCTTCAGTATTTGCAGCAACTCTGAGTTGTTCAGCTGTATGTCAGTCTTTCAGAGCCTGTTCTTTAGGGACAGCTGGCTGTGCAAGCCATTGTCGTGTTTAGGTCTTCACTTACACGTTAACGATGGGTTGTTTTGCAGTGAAGGTATGATTACCAACCCAAGGTGTTCTTATTAGTTCTTTGTTAGCCCTGTAAAGTATAAATTGCACTGCTAGCTAAATTTTAGATAAGTGAAAGTATATTGAGGACCTTAAAACTCCATTTTATATAACACATCCAGATGAACAGTAGAGGCGGATGCCAAAAAGTGCTGCTAAGAAATAGTGCTAGACATGCACTGCTTTCATTTAGGATAGACTAAAATGCTCCTAATGCAGTTGAAGTATAAGACTTACAGCAGGCTTCACTAGATGAAAATTTTCTAGGGAAGTTTAGGTGACTTCTCTGACTTTCAAGGAGTTGGAGGGAAAGATGTGTGTTCGTCTCGGAGCGTGCACTGTGGCATCGCTGGTGGCAGAGGCAGTGCTGAGATGATGATGTACGCGGGGTGGTGCTGGTAGAGACTGGCATAGATGGCGGTGAGTGTAGGTGTGAACGTGCAGTTACTGTGAACAGTGTGAGCACACGGCGGTGCTAGTGGTGCTGACGTACACAGTGCTGGTCTGGGTGCCTGCTGGCCCTGGTGTAGACGGAGGTGTGATGGTGTTGGTGAAGATCCTGGAGCTGCCATAGAGGCTGAGATGCTGGAAGGTGCTAATGTAGTTGCTGATGCGAGTGTCAGTGTGGTGCAGATGGAGGTGGTGTGACATGGGGGCAGTGGTGGCGGTGATTAGTATAGTCTAGAAAGGAGACCTTTACTTCTAGGCCCCCAGGTAAAGTTTGAGGCTGCCCTGAGTGTGAAATAAATTATTTCCTTCTCTTATTCAAGGGATACCTTTGTTGATTTTTAGTTGAGTTACCTTTCTCTTACACTTTCTGAATAAGTGGCACCTTTCGATTATTCTCCAGAAGTGCAGTGATCAATTCACATGGGGATTTTTATTTCTTACTAATATTTTCCTTAATTGTTTCCAAACTTTACGAAATGTTCTTTATCATATGCTTCTCTTTATTAAATCACCAAATATTTGTAGCAGACATTTAAATTCTGATAGATCTGTTGTTTCCAAAGTTTCGCCCTTTACTTACATCCCGGTTTTGCCACTCTGAATAACTGACAGGCATAAGCTCTAGTTAACACATTTTATGTAGAAGGAGAGTTACCAATTTTAATTTCTTTCCCAACCTGGGCTTCGTTTCTCTTTTCAGAAACAAGATTCTCAGAAATACTGGGCTCCCCTCCCTTCATGATCTCATCTGTGATCCCACTGACAATTACTTTAATCATTTACAGGGAATCATGCTTATATCATAAGAGGTGGATGTTTCCCATAAGGACATGAGAAAACTGTTAGTAAGACATAAAACATTAAAAAAAAGAGAGATAAAGAAAACTTCCTTTGAGGCAGAACAAAAAAACAAAGTGGAAAAAATGATGCCACGTGTGTTTGTTCAACACATGCTTATTAAGCACCTATCTGTGCCATGTCCAGAGTACATTTCCCCAAAGATGTAATGGGAGTAAGGTAAAGACACCCTAGCTGATTGGCAGTTGGGTGCAGTTCTTAATGCATCCACACCTGAGTTGCTCACTCACAAGAGGGGACAGCGGGTGCACCTCCACCGAGTCTGTGGGAGCAGATGAGAGGCTGCATCTTGAAGCACCAAGCCTGGCCACAAGAGGGCCAGCAGCTGCTGTCCCTGGAGGCCGGCAGATGAGGCTCAGGGCTTTGTGGTTGGTTCACTTTCCTGCCAACAGGCCACTGACCAGTGCAGAATCTCTGCCCAGCAGCTTCAGTGACATTTTGGTTTGGGAGTGACTGTGTTTTTTCATTTTTCTCCAAGATTGCTTAAAAGATCTTGGAGCTGGAGAATGATAAATTACTATAATAGTCAGACCTGGTATAACATGTATGCTATAAAATAAAAATCTTACATGTAAAATTTGCAAATTAAAACATGAGTTGCTTTCTTTTGAAAATGGAAACTCAAGGAAGGGAGAGTTGACGTGGCTCATGCTGGGATAGAAAGAGCCTTGCTGTACCCTGAGTGACTCTGACACCCTGTTTAGGCTTCCAGTATCGAGAACAAGCAGGACTGGATAAAGCACATCCGTGAAGTGATCCAGGAAAGGACAATCCACCTGAAAGGAGCCCTGAAGGAGCCCATTCACATCCCGAAAACAGCGCCAGCAACCAGGCAAAAAGGCAGGAGGTGAGTGTGTGGGCCTTCTGTAAGTACACTTGTTCGATAGGGAGGGAACAGAGCAATGTTAACTCACCATTTTTTGAAAATTTTTAAACATTTTGAGGTACTGGATGTGTTTTAGAATACATTTCGTATATAATGTCACCCTTGGTGACGGAACTGAAATGCTTTGTTAAGGCAAGAAGCTCCACTGGCTTAAAGAAAATGAAAGACTATGTGCAGATCCATCTTTTGTCTTTCCTTTCTCACTCCTTTTGCCATTTGATGCATATGTGTAATTGTGCATGGGATCTTGGATGAAATACAAAGCATCTATACATTTTTGTTTTCTCATTTCTAAAGTAGAAAAATCCTAGCAAGTGTGAGCCTATCAGTTTGATGAGAATTTAATGTGATGCTGTATCTCAGACTCTTCACAGAGTGCCTGGCAAAAAAGCCTGCACTCAGTGCAGACCGATTTATTATCATTAATATGGTGTTGCTATAGGAAATGTCCCCGACACATACGCGCTTCTTTTAGCAAATCCGTTGCTTCTCTAGTGCCTGAGAGCTGATCTTCACCTGGCCCACAGCATCAGAAATTTACAGTTTCTTTGTACATCCCTCTCCAGGGATGGAGAAGACCTGGACAGCCAAGGGGATGGCAGCAGCCAGCCTGATACCATTTCCATCGCCTCCCGGACATCTCAGAACACACTGGACAGTGACAAGGTGAGCTGTCAGCACCTCCTCTGGGGAAGCCTCTGGAGGTTGTCTCTGGTTGAAGCTGATCTTTTCTGTCCCTGTATTAAAGTCTGTCATCAGCACTTTCAAACAGTTGCCGTGTGCCTAGAGTGGTGCCGGTTCCCATGGCAGGGGCAGAGACTGGGGTGGGGTGGGGACAGGGTGAGAAGCCTTTAGTCTTCTGTGTTCTTTCTGTCTTCCCTTCTAAGGTTCATGCCCCTCTCATAATGTAAAATGCAATCAGTCCGTCTGCAGAATTCCTCAGTGTCTTAACAGTAGTTTTGCTCAGAAATCCAAATCCAGTATCTCCTCTGAGACTCAAGGCAAACTCTTAGCTGTGAACCCATGTAAAAACTTAAAAAACAACTTACATACGGTGTATGTAAAAAGCAAGTTCCAATATACAGTGGTACAGGATAAACATTCCTATTCCAAAAAGTCATGACATTCTGAGTTGTTCGTTTGTTTGTTTCTTTGTTTTAATATATGTGATATACATTTCCTTTCATACCCTTCACTGAGACAAAGAGCCTTAAAAAGAATTTTAAAAAAAACTGATGACACCTGTAGCTGCAGTAACAGCGCTGACTCTGGGTATCATCAGTTCTCAGCACCCTGGGGTTTGGGGTTAGAATAACCACGTGTAGCTCTGGAGCTCAGAGCAGGTACCAGTTAGACCTTAGAAAAACAGCGGAGCGCGTTTGCTCCCCACACTGCCTGAATTTATGGATTCTTTACTTTTAAAAGGTTTTCTTTTAGTCATTGCCCTTTTTGTCTTCCTCTAGTAGAACATTTCAGGGTCAGTAGATGATTTAAAAGAATATTTTTGTTGTTGTGGTGGTGGTGTTTTTGGGTTTTTTGTTTAGTGTTGTTTTTTTGGTACTGGGGATTGAACTCGGGACCTTGTGCTTGCAAGGCAGGTGGTGGAACCACTGAGCTAAATCCCTGGCCCACTAAAAGAATATGTTTTAAAAATTAAGGAATTACATCTTTTCTTGAGTTAGTTTGTAAAATTTGTGTTTCTCTAAATAAGTCTTTTTTTGTCAGTACATACTTGCAGTACAGTGAACCCTCGTTACAGCTGGCCTGACATACAAACAACTTGGTTTACAACTGGAACTTTAGTTTTAACTTATGGACAAAGTCTTGAGTTATGACCCAGATGCTGGCCACTTGTGCTTCCACATGATCTCAGATGTAGATTTAACCCTTAAAGAGTTCTGGAAGGAACATGACAGCATCCTTTCCTGTCTGGGGTTCCTGTGTAGGGTTGAGAAATCCTGTGCTACTGTCTCTCTGAGGACACTGAGATCTGTCTGTACATAGGAGAGAGACTTTGAAGGTTGTGTAGAGGATCCACCACCTTCAGTTGACCAACTTGAGTTACAACCAGTCCTGGAGAACAAATTGAATTCATTAAGTCAAGGTTCTACTGTACTTAATGATTACATTCATCTTGAGGAGTTGGTACTTATACATAACACATCTTAATTCCGGTTAGGGTTATTCAGCAAAGTCTCTTATCTCCAGTGACAGGAGATTTTCGTGTGTCTCAGGGTTCGCTCCACCCTACATATTTCAGCATAAGCAGCCCCCGAAGATTTGGGCAGATGGATTCAGCCCGGCTGACTTAATGTATAATGTCTGTTCTGAGTTAGTCATTATCATGGAATTTGGTTCCATTTCTCAACCTGGGTGGGGGATGTTTTGACTCAGCCACTTGGAGAATTCTGAGGGAAAAAGTTATCTGCCAGGGCTGTTAGTAATTCTCAGATGAGACACAAAAGGTTTAGGACATGAGTCTGTTCAGGAGGGGCTCTGGAGACGCCCTCTTTCCAGAGAGCAGTGTCAGTAGGGCTGCATGGGGCTGGTCAGAGCACAGGCCACATGCTCTGATCATGCTGCCCGTTTGAGAACCTCAGTCTAAAAATATGCCAGGCCTTTGTTCCAGAAGTGCATTCTTTCATGGTACTTAAGCTGATAAAGTGATCTTGTGAAAATGTAATTTAGGTTCCAAAAAATTGGAAAACTTTCCAGATTCTTATCTCACTTGTGCTGAGCACATTTCCCTGAGGTAGGGAGGAGAGTGCTAAGCCAGCCCTGAGGCCTCCAGATGAGCAGATCTGGAATGTGGATTTAATCATCTGTCCCTTTTCAGGCCATGTTATTTCATACTATAACTGAATCTGTACCTAAGTACGTTTAGTACATTAAAGAAGCATTTTTGAAAATTTGATTCCCAATCTTTACATTATTAGTCGACATATCATTTAGCTAAAATGTATATTATAAGGAAAATAGAAAATATGGGAATCAAAAGGGCCAGGGCATGACCCATAGTAATGCAAGTCTTATTCCTAATGAATACAAAATTCAGTAGAGACTGATACAGTGCATGAACTCCACTTACACTCATAACGTGAACACATGAATCCTCATATTTTAAAAAATAAGTGAGTGCCTGATGAAGCTGCAGCACTATACTGGGGACGTGGATTCTCTATAGTTTAAAAAGTCAGCTTTTTCTGTCATGTGGCATTCTACACTACTGAAACTTGGTTGGATGTGTGTGAACTGCAGTCCAGGTAGTATGTAAAGTAGTTAATTCCAGTACATTTTAAAATACAGCACAGCTCAAGGTCTTGAGAAAGGAAATCTGCCTGTGTGAAAACCCTCGTGTCCAGCCTGCGGCAGAAGTACCACTTCCCTGCATTCCGCCTCCACTTTTCCCTCCCAGGCACGGAAAGGCACACAGTGGCCTCTGCTGGCTGGAGGCTGATCCTGGGGCATGCACACTGCAGTTGTGCACTCAGAGCTCTGCCTCCCCTGCACACAGAGGAGGTGGTAGGCCCAGGGGCCAGCTTGGAGTAGAGTCTCCCAGGATCTCGTGTAGGTCTCCCCCAAAGAAGCATGAAACTGAGTCCTTTAGGTCTTCCTACGGGCCGGGGCATGGTTTTCATCTCCTCTAGAAGAGCACTCCAGACCTCAGTTGTCTTTCTGTGCTTCTAGTGTATGTAGAAGTGAAGCAGAGTACATCACACATCACAGAGCAGGTGGTAAGAGCAAAGATGCTCTCACCAGCAGATCTCTAGCCTCTGTGTACTTTCTCTGACTCCGCAGCTGGTCTTGGGCAAATTATTTAACTCTGCCTCAATTTCCCCACTTATAAATGAGGGTAATAATACTACTTCCCATACTAAAATAGGTCTGCGGCATTTAGCACAGCACGCAGCATGTCTGGAGCCCTACATGAGTATTAGCCCCACCCCATCTTTTTTTTGTTTTTTAAACCAGGGATCTAACTTAGGACCTTGCACTTGTGAGGCAGGCGGTGGAACCACTGAGCTAGTAACTCCCTGTCCCTAGCTGTCTCTTCTTGATACTACGGCTTCCTGCTCACTCTCCCTCTGTTAGGCTAATCTCATTGCCACTGTTGCTGATTACTGTATCACCTCACTCTCCTCTCTCTGGACCCTTGTGGTCACAGTAGATTTTGTTGTTTTTTTTTTTTTTTTAATTTTTGTGGTCACAATGGATTTAGAAGCCAATTGTGTTCATTAGGAGCTAGAAGCTGTCATAAGAGCAGATTGCTTAACAGGAGAGCCTGGCCTTGCACACACGAGTGACTCCCAGCTGCGTAGGGACTGTATTGATGGGCACAGAGCATGGCTCTCGCTCAGCACTTTTTCCAGGCAGTGTGACCATAGGTGCACCCTCAGAATATTCACACCGTAGGTTCATTCCTGCGTAGGTATTGGCTGATCTCTCACTGTGAGCCCTCCTCACAGTAGATGCAGTGGTCAGTTACATGTGGCGTTTGTTTCCTCCTTTTGCTGATCTTTGTTTTCTGTTTTTCTAAGTAGTTGTGCTTTTTTGTAGTACTTTTCTTAGACAACTTTTTGAAATACCTCCATAAAACCCCAAATGAACATAGTCTTTCATAACTTCACGTAGTCAAAAGACAGAATCCCCCAAGCTAAAGTAGAAAACCTCAGTTCTAAGCAAAAGCCGATTTTTGAAAAATTAAGTTTGGTTAGAAATGTAACAAATTGGGCCTGGGATGTATGTAGCTCAGTGGCACAGCGCAGCACTGAAAAATGCTTTTTAATAGAAATGTTACTTGACATGATCAGAGTTACTTTTGAAGGTGATGGTGATGTTGTGATTCAAAGTGAGCCTCTTCCTTCCTGGTGAGATGCCCAGGCTGGCTGGCTAATATCAGATCTACAGAGAAAACCAGCAAACAGGCTTCTTGAGGTAAAGCGGTCCTAAAAAGCTTCCTATTTTCCTGCAAAGCAGGTCCTTGACCACTGCACAGGAACAGAGCTTTGAATCCCCACGCTTCCCTCCAGTGGCCCACCGCACCTGTCCCGTCCAACTGCACCTCTCACACTAGTGTATCAGAGGGAGGGCCACACCTGCTTCTTCACACGCTTGAAGCTTGATACTCCTGAGCTGTCTTTGCTCTGATTTTCCCTTTTACGTTTAAAGTCTGCCTTTCTAGTTGTCTCTTTTAGCCTTTCCTACATCTAATATTCTGTTCCAGTTCATGTGTATAACCCATTCAAGGAAGTGTTCCTGGATTTCTTTTTACATCGCAAAACCAATGTGTGATTATGTTAGTAATAAGCAAAGTAAGTAACATCTCTGACTAATGCACTCACTAATTCTTTGAGGGATAAAATGTGGGCAATGTTTAACTGCTGGTTTTGAAAGAGTTTTTTTCTCATACCTTTTTGGAGCTTTTTTAATTCTGGTAAAAGGCTATAACACAATTTGCCATCAATCATTTTTAAGTTCTCACAGACTTCTTGTGTACCCCACAGTAGTTGTCTTTTAAACTCCAAGCAGCAGAACTTAGTAAATGCTTCTTCCTGAACTTGGCCTTATATAAACCAGCGTTGGCGTTGGCATGGTCACAGGAGGCCTGTTGTCAGTGCTGTAAGAGGGCTGCTAATGAGTCCAGCCTTCCTGAAGTTGCCCAGCAGTGGGCGAGATCCTGGGACATAACTGCATGAGTTCCAGGGATTATTCCAGCGCCTATGGTTGGCTTTCTTAATGACCATTGCCAGTAATGGAGCTGTACTCTATAATCCCCTTTAACCAAGTAATCTTTTTTGCTCTACTCTGTGTGAAACCTTCACAAAACCACAAGACTCTTTTGTGAGGTTTCTGAATGACTGGATGTAGCCTGCTGTAGGGTATGACTGTTCATAAGAGTTCATACACTTTGTTCTTTAGGAGAAAAAATGGCTTTGTTAGACCACGTTCCCCCTTTCTTTCTGAATTGCTTTCAGAAAATTGGCCAGATACCACCTGCAATTGGTCTCCAACACACAGGCTGCGGGTTCTTGAAATAGCATCATTTGCAGGAGGGCTGCATCGCCACTTTCAGTGCCTGTGCCATCTCCGTAGACCTGTCCAGAACTCATCTCACTTTGCTGATTCAAACCATATGTTTGCTGTTGTCTGTAAAGAAATATGCTGTCTTGTAACATAAAATGACCTCTTAGAGCTTAATAGGGTTGGGTGCTGTGAAGAGCAACAGAGGGCTGTGACCACGTCCACCAGGGCAGCATGTTCCAGTTAACATTGCTAACAAGCTGAGGCAAGGCAACCATAGAACATGGTTTGTTTTGTTTTTGGTTTGTTTTGAAATGTAAAAAGTGAAATTGTGTAGTGATTGTTAAAGATTCACGAGCCTGTGATCAGAGTATTTCAAGTATTTCATTTTATGTGAAGCAGTACACTGTTCTTTTTAGTCATTCTCCAAGAGAATCCCATCAGAGGAACTGTGGTTTGGTTGTGCTAATTTTCCATGTGTCTAAGGCAGTGGGTATGGTCTTTCTAGGAAACACATCTGTGGTAATCAGGGTTTTGCAAGGAAATAGATTTAATACAGGACACCTTATTTATAGGATTATTTTATAATATTCACCCAAAAAGTCAAATGCGAAAGAGTGCAAGAGATTAGCTGTACACTAGAGGCCCAAAGAATTCAGCCAAAGGTCTGGATCCCACAGCAATGTCCCACACAAGTCCAGCTGAAGGCCTAGAGCCCAAGGCAGTGTCCTCTCTGAGTCCAGCCTAAGGCCTGGAGCCCACAGCAATGTCTCAGGCTTGTCCATATCAAGGATCTGCACCAGGAAGGCCCAAAGACCAGCAGTGGAAGCCAGAAAAACTGAAGTGGTGGATTAAGGATTTTTCCCACCAGACTGAGGGATCTGCATTGGAGCCAGGAAGTGACACTCACAGTGAAGATCAGAGCTCCCCTGACAAGAACAGCAGCCATCCCCAGCGAGGACCTGAGCTCCTCTTCCAGTGAGAACAGCCAAGTTCTGATCAGGAAAACCATCCACAGCAAGCTTCTCCTAGAAAATCAACAACCTCTGATCTCCCCTCCAGGTCTCTTTTATGCTGTTGGCAACAGTCCTCAGGTGGGTCTTCCATGCCTAGACCACACTGATTCAGTTCGGCCAGGTGTTCCAAGCTGACTATTGGTTAATCCACCACAAAATCCCTGGTGGTAGCTGTGGCCCATGGTCCACTTATTACCATCTTATGGTCATTTTTATTAGTCACCACGTTAATATTTTAAAGATGAAAAGCCAGAAGATTTTAGAAAAATCTATCTTTGGATGTGAGTTCACCAGTGTTCATGTGAGTCATGGAATAAATTGCATTCTTGAACTAAATGTATGTGGTAGGGAGTCCATGATAGAAGTCTGTAAAATATGTAAAGGTGAAAAAGATACCATACTGTGAAAACTTTCACAAAATATGGCTGTAAAAGAAAAGCAAATTTTTTAACTAGAAAAGTGAAATGGTAACTGTCAGCATAGTAATGAAATTGGGTCGCTGTGTTAGAAGTGTTACTAGGAGTAAGACTTCCACATTCTTAATGATATACAGTATGTTCTCTGAACTTCTAGCTAAGAATGTAATTCTTCTTAAAAACAGAGATGATTTTTATTGCCTTCTTAAAGTAGTTACAACAACTGTCTTGTAGAAAAATGTTTTGTAGCAAGAAGCTTAAAATATTTCAGTGTGACTATTAAGAAGGAAATCCACAGGACCGTTCTTCTCTGGGAAAAACATCCATTCAATGCTTCCCTTAATGATGTGGATGTGATTTGTATCTCTTTTTATGCATATAGCCAGTTGACTGAGAGATACAAAGATTTTTCCTAAAGTGATGATTTTAGCACCATTTGAAATACTATTCTGGTACTGGATTTTTTTTCCTTTAATTCTGGAAAACCTTTAAAAATTTTTTACTTGATATATGATTTTTTTTTTTTTTTTTTTT
>NW_022900913.1:10760655-10790930 GCF_012274545.1 Fukomys damarensis
TTTGCTGCCAGAACAGGCTTGATTTTTATTTCTTTTCCTCTGTCAAGTACACAGATGTTTCCAATCATTTTTGGTTACTCTGTGAGGGGCTAAAAAAAATCAATGCCAGAAATAAAGTCTAACTTAATTCTTCTTCTCAGGCAGTCCCTCTCTCCTTTTCCCACACTTCCCCCACCCACAAAACTCTTGCTTGGCTTTTAGTAGTTTGAAAAGTAAGACCCCAGAGAACAAAGACAGCAAAGGCCCCGGATTAGTTGATGTCCTTCCCCGTGGCAACGCTGGGGGCTGGTGGAGAAGGGTCAGGGAAGCCAGCACAGCTCCCTGGAGGCCGTTGGGCAGCTGCTGCAACTGTGAGGCCTGGGACGGGCAGATCTCTGGCAGTGGCAAGCTGGACTCTGCTGGGTTCGCTGACTGGTCCTGTTTTCCCTGGAACTGGGGAGGTTTGCTCCTCTTGGTTGCAGGGATTAACTACCCCTTAACATGAGGTTCTGTGAGGAAAATTCTTTTCCAGGCTGGCCCTTTTCACATTAGCATATTTGTGCAGAGAAATGTATAAAAATTAGCGTGATTTCCCCACAGAGAAGTTTGCAAGAGTTAGAAGGGAATTAAACATTTGTGAACATTTTCTTTGTGGCCTAGCAGAAATGATTCATTTTGTAGATAATAGTCCTTTATGGTGGAAGAGTTTTGTTTTTCTCTTTGTGGTTGTCTAGAAGACATATGTTTCTTATTCTACATCTCTGAACTTTCTCTTAAGAAGCAGGCTGTTAGAGCAAGAGCACAGTTGACATTGCAGAGCATGACACAGGTCCACAGATGGTCCTCAGCGTGGGCGGTGGCCCAGGATGCAGCTCAGAGGCGTGAGCTGCTGCAGAAAGTGCAGACTCCCAGTCCTTAGGTGTGTGCTGTGCCCGGGGGACTCAGGATAGGAGTCTGGGCCACTCCTCTCCAAGGGACTGTGTTCCCAGAACTGCTGCAGCCTTCAGGTGACAGGGACGACAGGATTTTGTGCAGATAGATGGAGCACAGGCACGGTTAGCTTCCAAAGTTACAGCAGAAAAGCTATGTTCCACTTCTGTTTTTCAGAGGCATTGCCTTCATCATTAGAGCAACTGTGTTATCATTTTCAGCTAGCATCTGAATACTTGAAGTGCAAAGCAAGTACCGAATGCAAAGCCGGCTTTAAAGGGAATGCTGCTCTTCAGTTCTGCGTCGGCAAGTAGTGTGCCTGCAGTTGTTGGCACTGGGCTGTCTGGGGGCCGCAGCCAGCCCTGCCTCTGCCCTCATCATCCAGGCACTGAAGGTTCACAGGAAAGTGACACAGACCTGCTCTCTAATGATGAGAACAGACCCTGCTCGTTTCAAAATTGCAGCATCCGTTTCTGCCAAAGTGCTGGGGAAAGCAGATGTGGAGAGGTTTCCCAGGGCGTACAGACGGCAGGGAGGGAGTGTACAGACATGGGGGCATGGGAGCTCTCTGAGCACAAGGATGCCCTGAGCTAAAGCATGCAGGACCCATGTCAGAAGTAGCAGAAGTGCCCTTCTGGCTTTGAGCACATGAACCTGCTAAGGTAGGGGGAGCTTTGAACCATATGCCAAGGAATGTGTGCCGGAGGTTTTTGGTAGGAGGATCTGTGTTTAAAAAGTCACTCCAACAGCCATGCTCAGATGACTAAGAAAGGAAGCATGGAGTCAATGAGGGAGGCCACTTAAGAGGTCACTGGAGAACCCAAGTGACGTGATTGGTGTGTGTACAAGGGAAGGAAGTCATCAGCAGGTCCCCCAGTTGACAGCATTTGGAGGCAGAGGGAAAGAATGAGATTGGTTGCTTGACTTGCTGTTGACAGTGTCACCTGAGGCATCACTGGATGAGAAACAGATGGGAGTGGGGCATACCAATTCATATCCTGGCCTCACCTTGGGAGGGAGAGGGGAGAGTTTCAGATTGCCCAGCAGGAATCAAGCTTGGGGCTGCCCTGGTGCATCCTTGGGAATAAGGTGGAATGGGACAGTGGGGAAACAGGCAGAACCTGGATCGGCCTGGGGTCAGGGCCAGTCACAGGATTCACATGTAGGAGATGTTGGTGAGTTCACGAGCGTACATTCCCGGGAAGACACCAGGGCATGGCCACAGGAGGCCGTGCCTGGTCCACAGCAGAGGCCACGGAGGTGTGTCTTCATGGAGTCTGGGGAAATTCTAGCAGATGATCACTTAGCAGGAAAGGGGAGAGAGCACAGTGAGAAGAAAGGGAAAGGAACTCAAGGGTGAAGGCCTGATGTAGGAAAACCAGGAAATGGGCCTGGAGTCTATAGCCTGAGGGTCTGGAGCAGCACACTGAGCAAATCACTGTCAGAACCAAATGCCGTTTTTCACAGGAGCTTCCCAGTCTCTTTGTGCCTGAGACAGTCTGTCTCCTCCCTGAAAAAGTGCTATATGCTAGGGTTTTTTAGCTTACAGCAAACTGATAAAACCTCCAAGGCTACTTAGGGGATCATTGTGACATACACTAATGAAATGCAGAATGGGGAGTAAGCCCTCAAAGGATCCTGAGGAGAGATGTTCCGGGGTCTCTAGCCAGTCAACTTTTCAGTCTGCTGCTCCTGGGGTGGAGCCTTGGATCCTTCCTGACCCTCAATGCCTAAAGAGTCATATACTCCAGTGGCGGGAAGTCTCGGGGAAATGTTACCTTGTTTCATCATCATATTTCACGATAATCTAGGTAGTCTAATTTAAACTTTCTAAAAGCTTACGGTATTTTTATGTGAACAGTGAGTACTTTTTGAGGTGAAACATACAATGTCTCGGGTACAAAGAGATACGGAAGTTCCTAACAAATCATACTACATTTTCTGGCAGTGAACCCCTTAAGAAATTACATCCCAAGGTTGGAACCTAAAAAAGTGCATAACTGCATGGTTCCCAAGGGCACCAAAGGAGTAGTGTAGCCTCTACTCTCCCCCGGTGGTCGGTGGAGATCCAACCTGAGTCACAGCTGTGCCTACAGCAGGAGGCCTGTGGCTTATGCTTGCTGACCTGTCCCTCTTCCTGTTTCTCCTTAGCTCTCTGGTGGCTGTGAGCTGACTGTGGTGATCCACGACTTCACAGCATGCAACAGCAATGAGCTGACCATCCGGCGCGGCCAGACAGTGGAGGTGTTGGAGCGACCGCATGACAAGCCTGACTGGTGCCTGGTGCGTACCACTGACCGGTCCCCCGCAGCAGAAGGCCTGGTCCCCTGCGGCTCGCTGTGTATCGCCCACTCCAGAAGCAGCATGGAGATGGAGGGCATCTTCAACCACAAAGGTAGGGCCAGGGGAGAGGACATTGGAGCCTTCTCTCCTTTATTCTCTGGACCAGTGCATCTTCACTGGCTCCTTGGGTATTTCTGATCCATCAGGAGCTGAGTGAGAATGAGAATTTCACCTGATACTCAGAAATAATAGGTGACCTCCTCATTTCCTGAGGTGGTAGTCTAAGACGTGATGTCAGCTTAGGAAGAGAAGGGGCTACTTTGCGGGGGCAGTGTCACTCATACATGGAGAAGAAAGAGACGGCAAAGCCCTCCTCCAGGTATACCACAAATAGGGGAAGTGCTGGAGAGTGCCAGGCAGGGAGATGGGAGTGTGCTTAGTTAGCGCTCCTAATCAGGTTCTCTTTGTTAGAATTTTTATATCTTCATTCAACTTTGGTAATTCATATGTATCTAAGAATCTGTCCATTTCTTCTGTGTTTTCCATTTTATTAGAGCATATGTTCTCAAAGTAGGTATTGATAGTCCTCTGGATTTCTGCTAGATCTGTTGTGACTTCACCTTTTTCATTCCTAATTGCATGTATTTGAGCCTTTTCTTTCCTTTTTTTAATATGGTTGACTAAGGCTTTATCAATTTTATTTATTCTTTTTGAAAAACCAACTCTTCAATACAGTTTTTTTCTCTTGTTCTCTTAGTCTCCATTGCTGATTTCTGCTCTGATCCTCGTAATTTCCTCCCTTATGTGATCTTTGGGTTTGTCTTGTTCTTCCTTCTCTAGGAGCTTGAGGTTCAGCATTAGATTAATTGACCTTGCTCTGTTTTCTTAGTATGTGCATTCACTGTTACGAACTTCTCTTGTAGAAGTGCTTTCATTGTGTCCCATAGATTCCTATATGTTGTATTGGCATTGTCATTTAATTGTAGAAAGTATCTAATTTCTTCTGTAATTTCCTCTGTGACCCATTGGTTGTTCAGGTGAGTTATTCAGTTTCCATGTATTTGTGAAGTTCTTGTGGTTTCTTATGCTATTGATGTCTAATTTAATTGCAGTGTGGTCTGATAATATAACTAACTTCAATTCCTTTGCATTTACTTAAACATGTTCTGTGAGCTAGCATGTGGTCTAGTTTGGAAAATAACCTATGTGCAGACGAGAACATATATTCTGATTTTGTGGGGTGGAACACTCTGTAGATATGTATTAAGTCTATTTATTCAAAGGCTTTGTTCAGTTCTAGTATTTTATTGTTGATTTTTTTGTCTAGATGGTCTATTTGTGACAATGGGGTATTGAGGTCCCCCACTACAGTTGTATTAGTGCTTATTTGGTTTTTCATGTCCATTAATATTTGTTTGGTATAGTTGGTGGCATTAGTATTTGGTGCATATATATTTAGGATTGTCATCTCTTCCTCTTGGATTATTCCCTTTACAAGGATATACTGACTTTCTTTGTCTCTCTTAATTAATTTTGATTTGAAATCTACTTTGTCTGCAAATAAGATAGCTACCCCTGCTTTTTTGCAGGTTCCTGTCACATGGAAAACTGTTTTTCATCCTTTAACTTCAGTCCATGAATTTTTCTTTAAATTAGGTTTGTTTCTTGTATATAGCATATTGTTGGATTTTGCTTCTTGATCCATTCTGCCTTCAATTTCTTTTGATTAATGAGTTGAGGACATTAATGTTGATGGTTATAACTGATATGTATTGACTTACCTTTATCATGTTATTTTCCTGTTGTTGGCTCTCTCTTTCTTTCCCTTTCTTTCTTTCTTTCTTTTCTTTCTTTCTTTTTCTCGCTTCCTCCCTTTAATTTCTTGATTTGCTCTGTTGGGCCTCATGAAGTTGTGACCTTCTTTGTTTTTTTCTGGGATATTGTTTAGAATTGTTTGGAGGGCTGGTTTGGTACCCATGAAGTTTCTCACGTGTTCTTCATCATCTTATTTCCCCATAAATTTTTTTGTTGTTGTTGTTTTGGTACTAGGGATGGAACTCAGGTCCCTGCACTTGTGAGGCAGGCGGCGGAACCACTGAGCTAAATCCCCAGCCCTCCCCATAAATTTACCATGTGAATTAAATCAAAATGGAGGAAAAGCCCAAAATATGTTTATAATAAATAAACTCTTCAATATAGCAGCAACTTTACCCTTCGGGATGAGGACTTAGAAGGAATTGGGAGGGAGGGATAGAAGGATAGGGAAAGGTTAGAAGTGAGGCCAGAGGACACAGGAAGATCAGGCAAACTCTAGAAAACTGTTGAAGACAAGAGGAAAAATCAGAACAAAAGAACAAAGACAAGAACAGAACAAACTAACAGCAGTAGGGAAGCTAGAAACTGTATTCACTTTCCTATAAAACTAATGATAATCGAAAGAAGGAAAAAGAGAAGAAAAAAAGAAATCTAAATTAGGACAATAATAGGAACAAAAAAGGAAAAGATGAAGAACAAGGTGAGCGAGGGAGGGGGAGAAAGAGAGAGATAAAGGTAGAGCGGGAGGGAGGGAAAAAAGGAATAAGAAAAAATAAATTTGAAAAAAATTGAAATTAAAATAATAAAGGGAAAAAAGGCTTCTCTCAGGGTATCTCTGCTGTCACAATAGACAAAGTGGGCAGCAGTGTGCACATCTGAGTCAATCACTCTCAGGAAGCCAGCAGCTGGCCCCTGAGGTTCAGGCTGATTTCTGGCTGCAAGGCCCAAGTTGTGCTCCCTGAGCTCCTGCTGGGTTGAACTCTGCAAGGTTCTACTGCAGGTTCCAGCTGCCCTTCTCCTGGTTATGGTCCACGTTCCGGTGGGAGGTGCTGATCCCTCCAACTTACCAACTACAGTAGTCTGGTGTGCCTTCATTGCAGAGATTTTCTTCACTTTTCATCAAGGAGCCTTAGAGAGGCTCTCTCCCTGTTCACTTCTGCTCTAAATTCTAGAGCTCAGAACAATGGTCTTTATGACGCCTGTGCCTCTGCAGTGTGGATCCAGGTAGCGGCACAGCTCAGAGGCCAGAGTTTGGCATTCTTAAGTGACTTCTTTAGGTGAAAATAATTGGAGCAGGACAGTAACAAATTCCCACAGAGCATGTGAATCTTTGTCTCGAATGTGACAGCCGTAAGGTAGATGTGGCTGCTGAGCCCTTGAAAGGTGCTTCACCTGGAATGAGGTTTGCTGCCGGTCTAAAGCACACTGGAGTTTTATGTCAGAAATATTGTGTCCTTGTTTTACAGTCATTATGTGTTGAAAGGACTTTATTTATAGAGTGGGCTAAATGTATCATTAAATTGCCTATTTAATGGGCTCGGGTAGCTCATTGGTAGAGCACTTACCTAGCATGTGCAAGCCCCCAGGTTCTATCCCTGGCACCATGAAAAAATACTTTTTTTAAATGGCTACTAGAAAATTTGAGTGTATATGTATAACTCGTATTAGATTTTTATTGCACAGTGCAGCTTGATCTTCCTTCTTACTGAATGCTACTTGAGACTTCAAGCCCTTTGCTGCAGCACTGATCTGTCACATCTACAAGAGTACGGGGTGGGTTGTGCTTGTGTCCTTGACCATGCTATGTCAAAGTCTTTTCTTCCAGATTTGGAGTGTGCCCTTTGTTTTCCTTTCTCAAGAGAACATCTCTGTACTCTGCCGTACTCAAGTTTCTTTTCTGTTACGTAATTTTAGTAGGTTCCAACTTGCCCTTGATGCCCTCCTTGTGTTCACCCTGACATAATCTGGGGTTGTCCCCCAGTTGCGGGTATAGTCATCCCCAGACCTAAATGCAGCCACACAGGACGCAGCTACTGATTAGCTCACCTCAGTAATTATAGGTCCAGCCGTGTTTCACATCCCTGGGACCCTAAATATGAACTTATCGTCACCTCAGTGAGAAGCAGGAAGAATGAGACTTACTTCTCCTGGGATCTGAAGAGAAAGGCAGAGAATTTTCAGAGTTTGGCCAAGAGCTGAGGGGTTCAATTTTATTTCTAGTGGAGTTGTCTGTGTGTCGAGTACAGCGTCAGACTCCCATGACACAGACTTGAGTTCAGATGGAGATCTGTGCTATGCTGGGCTCTCTTTAGCCTACTGCCATAGCGCTGATACTGTGTAATATATTTTAAGACCTTGAATTTGAGTTGAAAATCAAGTACAACTTTTTTTCCCCAGTCAGTCTAGCCTCCTGAGGAGCCCTGATGAATTTGAGCTTGCTACAAATAAAACCCTGTTCTGAAAGATTTCCTTTCGTACGTGCCTTCCTGTGGTGTGTTCTTACTTCCTGGTGTTCACAATTGCAGGCCAATTAAGAGGAAAGAACTTTGTATTTACCACACTTGACTTTGTCCTGAAAAATGCTGATGGAGGTTGGGTTTGTATGTACCATTTTGATTTTATCTGTAACATTCTATGTTGTTGTAGCACCTAAAAAAGTACTCTCTGACCTTTGCAGTCCCACTCTGTCCCTTACAAATCCTATCAATACCAAGAAAGGACTTCTCCAGTAAGAAAGTCCTGTTAAGAACAGCTGCCAGCCTGGAAGTTCCTCTCCAGACACCTTTGTAGACAGCCAGCCTTGGAGTTTGACGGCTCTGGTCCTGCTCTGACTGCCATTCTTTTATCTGTCTCACAACATCTTAGTCACAAGTTCAGCAGACACTGAGCATACTAAAATAGAATAAGAATTCAGCAAGTCCTTGTGCTCGACCAGTCTTATTTGTGTCTGTGGTTTTTGCTGTCTGCAATGACCTCAGAATCCACGGCTGGCCCTGGGCTTGGAGATTTGTGTCAGAGCCCCAGAAGTGCCTGAGGTGCACTTCACGCTGCAGACCATCCATTTCCTCACACTCCCTTGGGGAGAAGCTTCTATTTTGTGGAAGGAGATGTCAGATAATCCCCTGAAATGGCCCTCCCACTGCCTCAGTTCATCAAATTTTTTTTCCGTTTACTTATTCTTGATCACAGAAAGTAAACAGGAGTATCAGAAATGTGTATATTTCCGGTGAGGCCAATTTGAAACATCCCAGTGCCTTGTGCCACCCCTGTCTCTGTTGCTGGTCTTTCCTAACCTCAGAACCAAGAACTGCCCTACATGATGGCCTTGAAGTGTTCAGCTACATGCCAGGCACTTGATAGCAACAGTGCCCAGGTGTGGTGGCTGGAAATGGAAATGAGCTGTGCAGCACAGCACTGTCTGTGTCACCAACTTTGCACAGGGTACATTTGTGGAAGACAGTGCATCGGTCTTCTGACTCTGTTAGCCTTTCTTCCTTCTGGCTCATTGTGTCTGAAAAACCACATGTATCCCCACACTCCTCATTTGTGTTCTGTCTGCTGCCGTGGCCCCAGCCTAGACTGTGGCCGTGGCCAGAAGTTGAATTCAGAGGGTCCCACTTACCCTTGCACACCCGTGACTTGCCAAATGCAGCTTTAACGTAAGAGGTTTTGGGCCAGGCATGGCAGTGCCCACTCTGAGAGGCTGAGGCAAGAGACTCAAACTCCAGCCCCACCTGGGCAAATCAGTGCCTTCCTAACACCTTGCTTCAGGGCTGAGGGTGAGGCTCCTGGAGATGCGGGTAGGCCGGTGGCTGGGGTGCACTGTGGCTGGAGCTTTCAGAAGAAGTTCACTGAGCCTGTGGAGACCTGAGTTCTGACCGCATCCCTATCCCAGCAGGCTTTGCAGCCCTGGGCTGGGCTGGGTGCAAGTGGATGGACTCCATGGTCCTTGCCAGCTCTCACATTCTGAGTTTGTATTTCTTAGGAAGGTTTTCTGAGTAAAGGCTGATTGAAAGCTTTCACTTTTTCTTATGCCATCCCATAGTGATGTAGCAGGGACTGCTTTTTGCTACTGCTTTTTATGTTTAGAAGAAAACACCCACATAGGCCGGGCGCGGTGGCGCACACCTGTAATCCCAGCACTCAGGAGGCTGAGGCAGGAGGATCACTGTGAGTTCGAGACCAGCCTGAGCTACATAGTGAGTTCCAGGTCAGTCTCAACTACATAGTGAGACCCTGTCTCAAAAAAGAAAAAAAAAAAACAGAAGAAGAAAACACCCACTTAGAAAAATCAGCCTTCCTCTCTCTAAGAGATGTTTGTACTTAGAAAGTCTTTTCTACTTTGGATAGTGCAAAGTTAGATCCTGCATTTGATTTTGAAGGAGGTGTCAGAACACTTATTTATAGTGAATGAGAAAAGCAAGATAACACAAATATGAGAAAGAACCTCTTGCTTGCTGGTCACTTGAGCCTTGAAACCCAGGGGCCAAACCTCAGCACCTTGCTTTTTACTGTGACGTGTACGCCAGAAGCAGTCCTGCGTGATCACCTCAACATGGCCTCCACAGAAAAGCAGGAACTTCCCAATCGGCTTCATGCCTGCACAGGTGGCTTTGGTCAGTGAAGACCCAAGGGTTTTCACTCATAGGTGCAACAGCATATGATTATTACTAGTAGCATAGGGCATTTTTTTCAAGTTAAAAGTAGAGAGATTTTCATTTGAAGTCATCTGAGCACAGTCATGGGCCATCTTATTGCCTGTCCCCAGGCTTTCTCCAAAGGTTCTCTTGTTTCCCCTCTGTTCACTTGAATATCTGATTTCTCTGCCATCTGCCTTACCAACTTTTTCAAATCTGAAATACCCAAGTTGCTTTTGTTCCGCAGAAACATGTCCAATAATACACCTATGGCTCTCTTCACTGCCTGCTGCATTTTTTAAACTGGTAAACTACATACAACATAAAATTTGCCATTTTAAACATGTTTGAGTGCATAGTTTAAACTTCTTCCCAATCTTGTGCTGCTATTACCGCCCTCCACCAACAGGGCCCTTTTTAATCGTGCAAACCTGAAACCCTGGACCTATCTGACAGCACTTGCCGTTCTCCTTCTCCCCAGCCACCCTTCCACTTCATGTGAGTTTGACTGCCCTACTTGTTCAGGTCAGTGGAATCATGCAGTGCTTGTCCTCTTGTGACCGGCCCATTTCATTTAGCATAATGTCTTCAGTGCCTATGTGTCAGAATTTCGCCAAGGCTGCATAATATTCCTTGGTTTGTTATGTACCACATTTTGTTTATCCATACTTCAGTTGACAGATGCTTGGGTTGTTTCCACCTTCTGGTCATGATATGTTGCTATGAACATGGGTGTACCGATGTCTCCTTGAGTCCCTGCTTTGAATTCTTTCAGGTGTGCACCCAGAAGTGGAATGATTATTTGATCGTGTAGTGCTATGGTCTGAATGTTTGTGTTCTCCCAAAATTCATGTGATGTAGTGAGTCTCCAGTGTGTTGGTATCAAGAGGCAGGGGATTTGGAAATTGGTTAGGCCATGAGGGCAGTGAACAAAATTAGTTCCCTTATAAAAGGAGCTAGGGGACCTTTGAGCTTCTGCTATATGAGGACCTAGGAGGTGTCATCAATGTTGAACAGGCCCTCTCTAGTCTGCTGACCTCAGTCCTCTAGTGTTTGTAAATTGTCCAGTATTTCACCTAGCAAAAGGAATGGACTGAGGCATATCAATCCTAACCTTCAGCTTTATCTCACTAATGTATTTTAAACATTCTCTTTTCTCCAGCTCCACCATTACCTCTTGCTACCCAGCTCCCATCCTCACTTGCTCGTGCTCATTGCACCTAAAATACAAATCCCATCATGTACCTCTTGCTGAGATTTCTTCAACCGTTTTCCATTGGCCACAGAATAAAAGCCAATTCCCTGTTATCCTACACATCTACACATCTCACACACCCACAAGTGCACGCATGCCTACACATACACACGTGTACACACAAACACACTTCCCTTGGTATGATGCATCATATAACAGAAAAGGGTTTCTTCCCTCCCCACTCACTGCTACCTGACACTCCCTGAACCATCTCACTAAATACATAGAAAATGAGACACCCTGAAGGAAAGAAAGTGAGTTTATTCAGTGAGTCAGTGGTAGTGAGTAGAGAACAGACTAAAGCTTGGTCTAGTTAACAAGTGTTGCAGCCCAAAGGCTAACATCAGGGTAACCTGCAAAAGACTCAACAGAATGAACTCCAGGGACCACTAAAGACCTACAGGGAACTCTATAAGGACTCATTGCAAGTACTTTAAACAGATTTCTAAGGCGAGTGATGGTAGCAGATATTATGCTAACTTTATACCTGTGATAGAGGAACTACAAATAAATGCATAGATTGATGAGGAAGCAGAGAACCTCCTCATAAAGCTAGCTCTGAAAGACAGCAGTAAACTAGGGGAAAGAACCCTTCACAGTGGGTCACAGAGGGGAGCTTTAAATGGAGGCCTGTAGACTTGAGGGACTTTTCCAACTGAAAGACCATCAGCAGGGATGTTAATGGGGCAGATGCAGTTCATCTGTCATCTTATTTGTCCAGTTCTGCACTGTTTTAAACTTTATAAACTATAGATTTATTTCCAGGGCCATTACTTAAAATCCAGAGACACACTATTTTTGCCAAGGGCTCCTCAGAATCATTGTTAATTTTTTAAAATAAATGAATGACCCCAGGCCCTGTACCTGGAGGTTAGGAGCTGCTCCACATCTGGGACTAATGGGTAACCACGATGTGAATATAAAATAAGGATGTTTCCATTAAGGCCAAATTACAGTGCATATGAGGCCCTGTTGTCCTCCCTTGGGGCTCTTTCTCGCCTTGCCCCTCTCCGCAGTGCTCTTTCTGATGTCTGGGCCCCGTAAAGTCATAGCCCTGCCTGGCTCCCAAGCCTCCACCTCTCCTCCCTCCCTGATCCTGTCAGGTCAGCTCTCAGTACTCATGTCCCCTTCATCCCTGTGCTGGACAGGACTTTCCCAGTGGTTTGCAGACTGTGGAAGGGAAAGTGCTTATGACTTTTAAATTACTTCATAATTTTTCAAAATGTAAGGTATGTTTTAAAAAGCTTTAGTGACATTACAAAGTTTAGTTGAGTATATTGTGATTCTGGTATATTTAGACATTTGCTTCATGTCAAATTGCCACTTTTAATGGAAAACACACCCCAGGCAACTAATGCATAGACATTTCAGACCCATACCTGCCCACATATTCTTAGAAAAACATATAATGGAAGATCTATCTCCAGTTTTTAAACTAGCTTGGAAAAGAACAGTTTTATTCTGTTTGAACAGCTGCTAATGTAAATCCCTGTGGGAAGGAAAACTGAGGAACACAGAGTTGCACCAAGAATTAAAAACAGAGACATTGTCCCTCTCCTGAGCCCTGTGTCTCAGACTAAGTGACCAATCCCAGACCTGTGATTAAGGATGTTTTCTATGGAGGATATAATTATGGAGCTACACAGTGGGCCATTATCCTGGTGAATGCTTCATGTTTGAGGTATTTTCACATTCCAACTTTACATTAAAGTATTTATTAAAACGGGAAAAAAATGAGCAGGTATTGACACTGTTCATATTAGATCATCACAAAATTATATATATGGTAAAGCCATAAACAGTGAGTGCGAACCCATCTTCCCACACTTGCTGTCCTGGCCATGGCAGATGAGGGGAGCTGTGGGCCTGAGGAGCCGGCCCTACTCAGTGCACTACACAGAGCCACTTCCTGCCTCACACACTGTCTGGTTTTCACATTTTTTAAATTAGCCTGGGCTGTGTATTAGGCAAACTGAGGCTTCCTCTTTAAATTTATGAACTCTGATTAGTATTTGCATTACAGAAAAATGGTGTGTTTGGTGAGTAGTGGTTCCCTGGTCCACTGTGCCATTTTTCCTGGGGTGTTTTGAGGTGAATAAAGGCTGCCTGGGTGGAGAAGCGACTGTGTTTCCATCCGGGTCAGTTTGTGCTTTCTGAGGAGTTCAGCAGACCACGGTTCTGAGGATGGCAGGCATCAGCCAGCTACAGCACGGCGTGGCTTTCGTCTCTGTTCCCTTCTCTGTTCAAGGAAGTATGAGATAAGTCTTAGGGCCATGTTCCTAGAGCTCACTTTTTCATAAACAGAATTTTAATAAATTGGCTATAGACCCAGAGAGCTGAGCTGAAAATGCAAGAAGAAAAAGCACCATAAATGACTGGCTAATTCTGAAGCAGTGGGTCCTGAAGTCTTGAGTCCCAAGGCCCTTAAGCAAATCTGATGGAGGCTCTGGGACTTCCTCCCAGAAAAAGTTCATAGACACAAAATTTCATAGACTGAGACCTCACCCACATTCAGAAGAGATAAACTAAAGACATTTTTTCCACGTGGCTCAAAACTAAAACATGAAAAGGCTTCAACTTAGAAGTCTTATGCTTCTAATCTCATTTACCATGTGTACATAAACCATTTTTTCTACTCCCAATTTATTCCAATACAAACAAATGAATATATATTCATTTCTCCCCACCACTACCACCTCTTTTTTTTGCCCCAGCTTTTATCATTTGATTCCATATTGATGCTCAGAGACCTGCCTTTGTCTTTTTATGGGATGTGCAGTACTCCGCATCTGCATGGAGCCTGGTTTTGTAAGTGAGGCACCACACAGGGGCACTTGGATTGTTTCCAGCTGGCTAACTGTCCAACAGTGCTGCTGCGGGTGCTGCTGCACATGTGTCACTTGGTTCCTGTGCAGGCGTATGTAGAATTGAAAGGTTAAAGAGAAAACCAATTTAGAGAAACATCACCTGAATCATGAATTAATAGAATGACTAAAAAATCTCAAATCATGCTGTGTGCTGCTATTTGCTTTATGTATATTTCTTATTTTGAAAAGAGCCATGATATTTGAGTTAGTACTAAAATCTCTTGAGCTTCACTTAGGAAAAAAAATGTCCCTTTCTAATGGGTCACCCTTTAAAATCATTCACATGAATAAAATTGTGAGTCTCAGACTCATCTGCGAGGTGCGATTTTGATGAACATTTCCCTGTAGAACAGGGACATACAGCGATTATTAATAAGACCACTCAGATTTTGGCATTTTTATTATAGATTTAGTCAAAGATGTGCAGATTATTTCTCCGCCAAAAGAAAGTGGCAGTGGTTTCCAAAGAACAAGTAACGTCCCTTCCCTGTGTGTGTGCGCGCGCACGTGTGTGTGTAAAACAGCCTTTGTGCTGCACTCTTTTGCCTTCTGTCCAGACCTGCTTATGAGTCCACAGCTCATGGTCACTGGCGAGGGTGCATCCGTCTTCCCGCGGCTCTGCAGTCTCCACCTCGTCTCCGCGCGTGAATGGAGCCAAGTTCCTTATGTAGTGTACCCCCGAACTTTTTGAGAGACTCCACTTCTCATTAACTTTCACAGTGAATTTTGAAAAGTACAATTCTTTTCTTTTTTTTTTTTTTTTTTTTTTTTTTTTTTCGTTTTTTTAGAAAAAATTTTTTTTTTTTTTTTTTTTTTTGTACCAGGGATTGAACTTGCAAGGCAGATGTCGGAACCTCTGAGCTAAACCCCCGGCCCTCGAAAAACGCAATTTAGAAACCCCCTGCATCTAACTTCCCAGCACGGTTGAAGGAGTCTGGCACGGAAGGGCTGGGGCCGGGCCGAGGCTGGGCCAGCTCCTGCTCTTGGCCCGTGCTGGTGCACACACAGGCTGCACTGTCTGAGTCCTCCCAGGTCCTGCCAGGTGACCACCTGGAGAGTTGCGTGGCACTGATCTCTAGGTGGTCAGCATTTCCAGATCTAGCCAAGCATAGCACAGCGGGTATAGGTGTTTATTACTCAGACGGCCTTTCAGACGTTTGAGGGGACAGGAAACAGGCGCACTTTCCCTGCATGTAGTGCAAGGCAGCTCTGGAGCTCTCTATTGTTTTCCTTTGTCAGGAAAGGCAGCATCTTTCCCTCCCCCACTCTTTTTCCGGAGTCTGTAGGGCTTTAAATGTTTTAAAAGGAAAGAATGTGAGAGTTCTGTTCTTAGGTAGTTTCCTAGTGGCTCAAAACTAATTAGACCATGTCAGCCCTGGCTTGGGGAGCAAATTGTTGTCAGATGGGAGAGGGGTCTGTGAGAGCTCAGCTTCGCTAAGCTGCCACAGCAGAATCCGCAGACCCAGCAGCCCAGGCAGCACCGTTTACTCTCACAGTTCGGGAGGCCGGAGGTCTAAAACAAGGAAGGGCTCAGCGGGCTTAGTTGCTTCTCTGGCCTCTTTGTGCCCAAATCTCTTACGAGGACATATGTCAGATTGTACCACTCAAAGAGCCTTGTTCTAATCACCTCTTTAAGACGTCACATTACATTTCGAGGTGCTAGAGTTTCCAGTTTCAGCATAAGAATTTGGGGAGACACCATTCAGCCTGTCAGAAGGGAGCTGTCGCAGCCGTAGAAAGTGTGCAGTACTAACAAGGTGTGGGCAGGCGCTGGCAACGAGCCAAGTGCTGGACTGCTTTTCTCTATACCTTAAGGTTACCCCCGTGGGGAGGGGGCACTGTAATCATCCCTATTTTATGATAAGAAAATGGAAACATAGAAAAGGCAAGTCAGTCCAGTTTAGTAAAGTGATACAAAATGAGATTTTACAAATAGCTCAAGTCCTTACCACTGTGCATATTGCTCTGTGGAGCATTTGAAGGAAGCTTTGCTATGGTAGGCAGCTGAAGCCTCCAAAGACAAACTCTGCCCTTACGGACCCCATCATTTGTGGAAGAAGCTTGTGTCTGGGGCTCTGTATCTTAGTACATTCCTGAGAAGCAGCACCCTCCTCCTCAGGCCCTGCTCCACAAAAAACAATCCGTTTTCAGCCTTCTGATCTGAATTATGATATGACGATGCTAAATGCCTTCCACCGCCTGAAAAAGGCCTTTTAATGAAAATCTGCCTTTTCTCTTCGGGCCACTTCTCTTCCAGGTAGTCTCAAAACTTTACTCAGAGGGTTTATGGTATATACATGAACATGTCACAAGTAAAAACCATTTTTTTTCTTTGAGTTTACAACCTTCTTGCAGGACTAAAATGTTTTTCTCCACAGTCCTTCTCTACCCTTCTTCCCAACATGAAAACCAAGTGCTTGCTCACCCTAACTCTTCCTTGAAAGAGCTGGAGAATTAAACCTCCCCTCAGGTCTTCGTCCAGTCCCCCTTGAATGTGGGACCTACATGTCTCCCTCTGAGGTTTAACAGAATTGGGACTTGAAGCACATATTGGCTGTCAGGGGTTAGCTGCTGCTCTGATTTTTTGAACACTGACGTTTTTGTCAGTTTTGTTTTAGAGAGCACAGTTTGTGAGACTACCCTCTCATATTGCATTTCTGAAAATAGTGCACAATGCTGGTGAAGAGAATGTCACTGTAGGTTAAAATGAAATGGGAAAAATGGAGTATTTGAATGTTTTGTTAAAGAAAGAAAAACTCACATCATTTTTTTGGAAAGATAGTAAATAAAGCAGTGAAAAAGAGCCTATCGGCTTTTGGCACCCAAGTGAAGTGTTTGAATGCCTTGATAAAGGTGCTTTTGTGAGTTGACCACTGCATGAAAGCAGCAGGAACTCTTGCCCTGAATGGGGCACTAAGAAGCAGAGGTGTCGTCATCCAGTTTCCCCAGAGCAGGAGGTATTATCTGTGGGATGAGGAAACCGGAGAGCACTTCCTGTAAACAGGAGTATCTTTGTGTGAGGAACCTGAGAGACTCCATCTCAAGCCCCAGCTGTGCTTGGGGCCAGCACTGTAGGCAGATTGTGCAGAGCACAGCGCGGAAACACCAGGGGAGAAAGCGGGACCTTGGAGGTGGGCGAGAGCAGCCCAGAATTGCTCCTTTAATTCCGCAGTGTGGTGTTTCACCACCCGGGACCTACAAGCGAGGCTATGTGCTCCCTTTGTTTTCAGGAGTTTGAGGACTGAGGTTTATCAGGGCTCAAAGTGGTGCTAATTTTTTGGAGAAAATTATAAATTGTAATCCTAGTATGTCGTTTATGCTCTACCCTCAGAATTTAGCAGGTGCTGTATTATGTATCTTATCTTCTGCTTTTGACTCTGGGAATCGTTTGATCCTACACTGCCTAATTAGAGTATATATTTCTTCTGCATGATCCTAGCAACAGAAGACTTTAGGTTCTTTAGCTTACCTTCACTTTAGCTTTCTTTTAAGTATATTTCTAGTCTTCGCTTTAAAAACACCATTTGTAGGGCCAGGGATCTAGCTCACTGGTTCCGTTGCCTGCCTTGCAAACACAAGGACCCGAGTTTGATCCCCAGTTCCAAAATAAATAAATAAATTCACCATGTGTAAATTAATCCATTTTATTCCTTTAGTTTTGAGACCTCTTTGGCTAAAGTGTATTGTAACAGACACTGGATATTGAAGTCCTAATTTTAAGTATTCACAGAATAATTATCACAACGGAAGTCTTTTAAAAAATGTGAACGGGGGGGCATATTTTTGACCATAACAATCATAGTTTCTTTTTGACCAGATGAAATAAAAATACCTTTATTTTCATGACACTAAGATTGTAGTTATAATTTTGATCCACAGATATGTAGAAAAATACTAGTTTTGTGTCCCTTGAGTCTGGTTTTTTAAAATGATTTATAGATCCATTTAGTTATGGATCCTTAATTTGCATTGCGTTTCCTTTTCCATGAAACCTGCTTTGACTTTGCCTACTTCTTTCCATAACTTTGTCATGCTCTCAATTCTTTTAGCTGCACTTTGTACCTCCTCACCCGGTAAGTAGCATCTCATATGACCACAGAGCAGCAATCAAAATAGGACACAAACCCTGACACTGTTTGTTAGCCGCTCCCCAGTCCTTATTGTGGGTTTTACTTCTTGTTGTTTTTCTGTCCTGGTGTCCGACCTAAGACCCACCTCACATTTCATCTCCTCCCATCTGGGTGAGCCCTCATTCTTTCTTTCCTGACCCTGCATACCATCCCTTTATGATGTGAGATGCTCCCTGATTTGCATTTATCTCATGTCTTCTCATAAATTTACACATTTTTAGCAAGGACGCAGCACTGAAGCAGTTGTACCCTTAGTACGGTCACATTAGAAAGCACAGTGGGTCCTGGGGTGTTGACCTCTGGTTACAGTAATGACTGTGATATTTCCACTGTGGTAAAGAAGCTGTATCTCTCTTTGTTGTTATAAATGCCTGTGAAGAGATTTTTTTTCTTCATTTTATTGGTCCATTTTATGTATTCATAGTGATAATATTTACCATCCGGAGTTTGTACCTGTATATGAAATATCTTGCTTCTTCTTAAAAGGATATTTTTGTAAACTATACAAATACTCTCTTTCTCATCGAACTTTTCCCCACTGATTTTGGCATGTGAGAACAGTTCTTGTCTGTAACAATTACTGCTATCCTTCTGGCTAATGATATGTTTTTCTCATTCCTTCTAAATTTATCAGTTGAAATTCTTCTGTAAGAACAAGCTGTCCCCGTACCCCATTGATATTCATTGAATTATCATTTATATCAGTTAGAATCCTATTCATTTATTTTATTCTGTGTCATAATCCAGTACTGCGCCCCCATTTTTCCAGCTTTGGCCAGTAGTAGCTCCTGTGTGCTTTCAATGTGCCCATCATTTTACAAACACTTACTTACTCTGGGAATCATTCATTTGTTCAAGAAGCTCTCTTGGGTCAAGTTTAGTTTTAGAAACTAAGTTTTAGAAACTAAGATCTGGATGCTGATGTATGCAGGGCCATGTAGTGGCATGACTTGGGCCTCTCTGCAGTTCTGTGTGTCCTAAGCCATGTGTACACTAACGTGTGATGGGTGCTCAGTCTCCTGCCTCTCTCGGCCCTTCCATCCCTGCTTCATCTCTGGGGTGTGAGTGTGTGTGTGTGTGTGTGTGTGTGTGTATACCATACTGAGACCTCCGACCAAAATCCCCCAACAAAAGGTTAATTCTAACTAACCTTCTTCCTTTCTTTGTTTCTAACCTTTTCTTTGACAGTAGGTAACCTGGTTCTCATTTTCCAAAATGTACTTTTTTGTTTAATTCTAAAGTTCTTTTTTTTCTCTGTATATTTCTTTACTAATTATTTACAGTTCTTCTTGTTTTTGGTTTCCAGTGTAAAAGCAAAATGCTGTTTCCAGTATTAGTTTGCTTGGTTCTTTTCTTCCCACCTACTTCAGTGAGGTTGTTTTGGCAAGGTTCACTTGTCACTGGGTTTATACACCATTCTGAGCGCATGCACATACCCGCCTCGCCTCCCTCAGGAGCTGGCTAGGGCTACCACAACAGCTGCCACAGACTGTGTGATTTTCTTGTTTCACAGAAAAATTGTTTTCTGGAGACTGAAAGCTAAGATCAAAGCATTGACAGGGTTGATGTCTTCTGAGTTCTTCTGAGGCCTTTACTGGCTTTTGCATGTGGCTGTCTTCTGTCTGCACATGGCGTTTGCTCTGTGAATGTCTGTGTCCGATCTCCTTGTAAGGACATCAGTCATGTTGGATTAGAGCTCACCCTGATGACTTAGTTAACACTTTAGCCATCCTACAGTCACAATGTGAGGTACAAGTAGAGGTTAAGACTAAAGCATATGAATTTGGAACAGCATAACTCCCCGTAACTCCCACGTCCTGACTGATTTTAATTATTTGTTTTGGGGGTATGTGAAATGGAATCATGATTCTAAGAATCAGCACTCAGTTTTCTTAGTACATAAGCTTCTTAATGTATAATGGGCTTATGTTCCAATAAGTTTGCCATAAATTTAAAGTATTCTAAGTTGAAGCTTCATTCAGTACATCTAGCCCTTGGAACATCACTGCTTAGCCTAACCGACCATAGTACCTCCATTAGCATGTGTTTAGGCAAAATCACTTAACACAATGTGGCTGTTCACAATAAAATGTTGAATAGTTCATGTAATTTATTGTACTGAAAGCAAAAACCTACCCTAAAGTCACGGAAATCCTAAGTGGAACCATCATTAAATCAGGGACCATCTGTGGTTATAGCACTTATTTATTTCTTCCCAGGCTCCCTTGCCTTTGGTCCTCATAAGCAGACATCATGTCCTCACAACAAGACAGTGGATCTTCTTTTTTCTTTGTGACATTTTAAATTATATGCCCAGCTATCAAATTATAATGTCAAAAACATATCTAAAATACACAAACACAAAAAAAGCAGACCTTCTCGTGTCCTTCCCATACTCCACTTTTTAACTTCTACGTTATATATCTCTTTGCTGGCAGGCACCTAAAATGTTTGTCTTTAACCCACCTCATTTAGTCAGTTTTCACATCTGTCTTTTTTTCTTTGCAAAACTTAACTCCAACTATCCTAACCCACTCTGCACCACACCATTCTGCTCCTTTTTTGTTCCCTGATCATCTAAAGTCCAGACAGTTGTCCTCATTTCCTGCCCCCATCCCTGACTCGTTAGTGTTTGCACTGCAGGGAGATCCATGAATACACAGAATGAGCATGGACTCAGCTCTACCTTTTTCTGCCTATTCTCAGGCCGCTCAGCGGCTTCCAGTTCTGAAAAATCCTCCCCATCAGCTGTAGTCCCCAACCTTGTTCTTATCCCCTTTCCCTTCCCAAAGCCACGGTTTCTACCCAGCTTTTCTTCCCATCTCTGAGGGTGCTAACCGCGGGATCCTGAAGTGAGTCTGAGTGCAGATTCCTTACCACCATGAACCTGAGGGGCTGGAAGAAGCCTTGCAGTCCTGCCTTGTTCACGCGTGGCTTTCACGTTGGAGCTTTAGCTCCTTACCCTTTCCTTTCAGAGCTCTGCATGTCCATGAGTTCCGCATTTCTCCAGTGGGTCATATGCTCTGTTCATCGTGGATCATTGGTACCTCTGCTGGTTGTACTGCGTGTTTACTCACGGTGTACAAGGCCTGTGATACATGAAACAGTCCACAGCCCCACTTTCATGAAGTGAAGGAAGACAGGATGAGAAAAGCTCCCCACTTCCTGAACCCCTCACTCCTGCTGTGCCACATCTTCCTGACAGATGTGAACTTGAAATTTGGAGATACCGGTCACGGTGGAAGTTTCCCATGCATCTTTAGCCAACATTACTACACTCATTTTTAAGCTTCAGCCCCTTCCTATTTCACAGAGAATTTGTATTACACATAAGGTAATTCATTTCTCTGTCAGCTTTTTTTCTACTTTTTAATTAATGGCCTTTGCTTGGCAATCTGTACTTTTAGAAAGAAACAAAATAAACTTTTTAATAAAGGTAGTAATAAATGAAGCTTTAGAATGTCAATTAACTTGACTTCCTGTAGGTCATAAATTTTTATCAATAAAAGAGGTTATTTACTTGGCAGTAAAGTTTTCTTTTCTTGCATAAAAAGTGCTTTGTGCGGAATTCTGCCTCTCACTTGATCCTGGCCTCATTGTGCCATCTGGTCTGTCACAGGCCCATTTATAGGGAAAAACTACCTTGTGCTTTGCTTTCGGTCTTTTAAGAAGAATGTGAGGCCTATTGTGCGCCCAAAAATGCCAGATCTCAGTCCATGATGGTGCACGTGGGAGAGGCCTTGCAATATTGTGGGATAATTTTCTTTGGGTGCTGTGAATATATCATGCCGTCTTTTATAGTTGTTAGTTGTCTTAGACTTGAGAAGAAACTGGAAGTCATGCTGTTTTCACATTCTTTTTCCTTTCAGTTTTTAAATTTACATCAAATAGAAGGAAGTAGAGAGAACTGAGAAAGTTTTTAAAAAAATCTTGTTAGTAAAACAATAAACAACAAATAAAAGTGGAGGTGAATGTAGAGAATATTCCTCGGGGCCCTCGGGGTCTGGCTCAGGAGCACTGAGGTGCTGGGTGAGTGCATGAGGGGCAGAACGACGTGCTCTGGCCCAGAAGCGGGGGAGTCCAGCTCCGACTGCACCACAGACGTCCTCCTTCGAAGCAGACAACTGGGAGAACATCTGGAAACTTTCAAGTGGAGTAAGAATTTATATAGGCTAAGAAAAATATCCAATTTCCGAAAAAGACAAGAATGAGCTTTTTAAGATACGCTTTCTTTAAAAATGCCTCACAAATCACATGTAAGGATATTTATTTTCACTTGTGTGGTTGCTTCCTGGAAGGAGGAATGAAGATGTTTTAATGAGCAAGAAGTGGAATTGTAGCCCCGTGATGTAACCAGTTGGCTTTCGGGCCACATTATATTTCTTTTTTTTAATTGAGTCACGTCAGGAGGCTGTGTTTGTTGTACATCTCAGAGAGGACCTCCCTCCAGACCCAAAGCCCCAGTCCTAGAGGCCGTCCAGAGAGCCTAGTGCAGGGAGGGCCTCTTCACTTCACATTTCACTGAGTAAGGAAATTGCAGTTCTGGCTAGCACAGGAGAGGAGAGACATCTGGTTACCAGGGCGCCTTAAGAATTTCCTTGAGCTCCAATTAGAGTCAGTGTGGTAGAAAGTAATCCACTGCGTCTGGATATTCCCACACGTGAGACCAAGTGGCAAGGCAGCAGGAGCCGGAGGAGGGAGAACAGAGGAGCTGCAGCGGGTCCGGGCCATGGGCGGGCGGTGTCAGAGCTGCATGCTCTCCATCTGCGTGCCTGTCCCTCTTGTGGCCCCTGTCTCTGTCTGAGTGCCTGTTGAAGTCTCTGATTTTGCTGCCAAGTGGGTTGCTCTGATTGCTGGGTAGAGAGAAGCAGGGCCAGGATTCAGGACAGCGAAGAACCTCAGATCTGCTCCCTACTCACCATGCCAAACGGAATTAAGCCAGTTGACACGCTGGACTCTCTTTCCTCTGTGAGCTCAGCCTACTGCAGCAGCGGCGGGCAGCCGGGGACCTGCAAGTACTGGATCCTCGACCTAGGTATAGCAGCATTCTGGGTGCTCAGCCTGCACCTCTTTCTCTGCCTCTTTCCTTCCAGGGAGTTGCTGGAAACTGACCTGTTTCCTACTTTGACACTGGCTGCCTTGAGCAGAGGCTGTGTGGGGGCAGTTTGTGGGGGACTCCTAGAATGTGGTGAGAAATGACCATGAGGTATTGCAAGGCATTTTTAAATATCTGTGTACTGTTTTGGTCATCTGTCCTTTTCTTCCCCCTCATAAATTGCATGTAAACAGTCTACAATGTTCTGCTACAGATTGCCTTCTTAGGACTTTGTTTGGTTTTATGTCTGTTTCGGGTTTAATTCTGTGTGGGGTTTTCAGACTACTTGGGAAACAGGGCAGTGTCCTGGCATTGGTGTTTAGACTCTGTGGTTCTTTCCCATAAGAACCCAGCCACATGACAATATAAAGTTAGATTGGAAAGCAGGGTTCTCCCAGCATCACCACTGTATTCAAAAGAGAGTGTATGCTGGTTCTGACTTTGTACACAACTAGAGAAAAGAAAAGAAAGCATGAGTCCTTTGAAAGTCATTTGAGAAGTGCTGTAGTTAAATTTGACTTTGAGGAGAAGGCAGAAAGACTTAATACAAGTATGAGGGAAGAATTAGGCCTGCAGATCCCCAAAGGACTCTGCCCTTTGATAGCCCAGAGGCCGCTGAGTTTCCTTCAGTGACTTTTGACATCTATCCAAACCACACAACCAACAAAGTGACTTTCTCACAGGCCAGCACCTACAGACCAGCAGGGATGGTTTCTACCAGAACTTCAGTCTGGCCTGTGTGACTTTGAATATATGCATTTCCTTTAGTACCAGCTGCTCTGCATATACATACTTTAGGGTGGACATCGAGATGGAGAGAGCTGAGGGGAGCTGGTAAGACTTTGTGGGCACGTGCAGTTTACTGTGAGGTTGGTCAAGAGGAAGGGTCCGTTAGGACGGAGGGGCTATGGGAGGAGTGTGTCAGTCAGAGCAGACACAGAAGACACGCGTTCAGCAGCTGGACCTCTGTGTTTCGTGAAATGACAGAAAAACAGCAAAATTACCTGATTCATGGGCCTTAAGGAGGTGAGTGTTGGCTCTGTGAATATTGACTTTATTACTATGGACAAAATCTTCAATAATATTTCTTACATTTTTGTTCACGAAGCTATCAAAGCATTTTTTTTAAAGGCACTGATCATAGGTGTTTTTTGTTTTGTTTTTGGTACCAGGGATTGAAGTCGGGACCTTGTGCTTGCAAGGCAGGTGGTGGCACCACTGAGCTAAATCCCGGGCCCTGATCATAGTTTTTAGTCACATTGATGTTAATCACATTGTTCCAGAATGGGCTGTGTTGAGAGACGGTGACCTCGTTCTCCGGAGGTGCATGAGCTGAGTAGATCCATCAAGAAACTGGGCTTAGGGATCCTGCCATGGGTGGGTGAAAGGAGGTGATACCTAAGCTCCATCAATGGAAAATAATAACAGATGCAATGAAAAGAATAATCGTAAGTGTTAGATTTGATCCAGTCTCAGCTGCTAGTGAAAATTGCCTTCTCTCATTGAACTTCATCTTTGGGTACAAAATGGGAATAACAACAGAACATCTCCCTCCGGGCATCATAAAAATCCCCAAAGCTTAGACCAGAACTGTTAACAATTCTGGTAAAGCATGATGGATCTTAACACACAGCATTCTATCTGTAGAGGTAATTTTGAATCCTAGCAATATTTTAGTTCCTCCAGAATTCTTATAAAAGGACAGTTATAAACTTGTTTTCTGAAATTCTGGAGGATAATTGTGCAGTTATATTTTTGGTTTCCCTAGATACCTTTTTGTCCTGGTAATTCTCAAACTATTAGAAAACTCTTGCTCAAGTTCTCACCACAGAATTTTTAAGCTAACACATATTTGAAAACAAGTGGATGATCTGTGAATTTTCTGGGGTAAATTATCACTTCACAGTAAAGGATATATGAAAGAAAGCAGAACTGTTCCCCTCATTGTACCCAGGAAAAAGTAACTGTCCATCCCTTTCCAAAGCTCATAGGAATTCCAAGGCATCTTCCTGAATAGTGTATTATATCAGAGTGATATTTCAGTGTACCCTGATTTACCTATTTGTTGATTATGGGAAGATACATATGTATCCAACTCTTTCAAGTAGAAATGATTCTGGATAGTATCCAAGAAATAAATCCCAAGTAACTTTACAATCCTGTCAGATCACACAGAGTAATTGCGAAGCCTCTCTTAGATCTGCAAGCGGTCTGGAGCTGCATTTGCGGCTGCACTTTGAGGTACTTTTTCTGTTTCCTGGCACATGCAATGGGACATCTTCCTGTCCAAAGTGACTTGGTGTTGCTTGGAGAAATCTGAATGGAAGGGTGTTTTACTTGCTGATGTTGCCATTGCCAATAATTTTCACATGCAGGATCCAGGGGAGTTTAAGCAAATGTTAGAAAAAGAACTCAAGAGAAGGTAGGGTCAAGAACTATAAATTATCTTTTAGGAAGAGTCCAAAGGAAAAACCCAATTACGTGGCTAAGACAGTAAAACTGTTGAATTTATTCTTATTCTGAAAGAATTGTATCCTTTTATAGGTAAAGATTTTTTTAATGTCTGTTTCAAGTTCGTGGGTTTATTTATAACACTAAACGGATCTATGTGCAAAATAGTATTTTGTTTTTCCCTTTTATGCTTGGGACTGTGGATTCTCACCAGTGAAGTTTCTGTTTTTATGTAAAGAAAATATCCCAAAGATTCAAGATAGAATAATGAAATTTTTGCTAATGTAAGTAACATCGACCTGTTAAAGCAACCCAAGCACGAGTGCCCTTACCCAACAGTGACACCGCAGTGTGGCTGGCATTGAAGGTCTGGTGCTCAAACACTTGCCTGTGATGCAACAAAACTGTGAAAGAATCCCTATGAAAACATTTCCACAGAAGTTACTGTGCAGCCTAAATTCAATCTCATTCCATTTTGCCCTTCACGTATCTTTAAATGTGTTTGAGTTTAAGATCTGCTGTGCAGTGTGGGAGGAGTATTGTATTGCTGCAGAAACCAGAGCCCTAGGGTCCCTGTCCCCACGCCCACCCACCTCTGTGGCCTTGGAGAAATCCTTGTTATTTTCTCCAAACAGCAGCTTCTCCATCGACCCCACCCCAGAGAGAAGAGCATGCTCACTGCTGTGGCTGCTGTAGTCTTCAAAGTCCTCTTTGAAGCTTACGTATTTTATCTCTCCTTTTAAGCAAACTGCATTGTATATACTTTATTTCCATAATTTGACAGAAAAAAAAAACATTATATACTGAATGTATAACTATTTCCAGCCAAAAAAAATAAGAAACTTTATTTAGTGTTATAGCCTATTTTAGAGTTAGTAGAAAATTTTGAAATACTAAAATTCTTTAAGTTGATACTAAAAATCAACTGAAACCTCATCTCAAAGATCCCTAGAGACTCACAGGTCTCCCGTTGGGAGCTGTTGGATGAAATGACCTTTCCTGCTTTGGGAATTCTGCCCCTCTCTGGACAGGAACGGTTATCCCCTGGAGCTGCAGTCTTCTTTGCTGTGTGCTCTTTCTCAGTAAAGCTCCTCTGCCTCCGCTGTATTTAGGGGAAACCCAAATTTATGGCTTTTCATTCTGAAGAATTTCCTGCAGGTGCTCCAGGTTGGCCCCTGGGGCGAGTGAACAAGTCCATAAACACAGGCCTCTCTAGAAGGGATGGGTGGGGTAATGAGCCAAGGAATGCGTCCAGAGAGGTCCTCCATTTCCTCTTCCTGTCTGCCAGGAATGGCAGTGGGGACCAGGCAGCCACAGCCCAGATGCTCCTATTAAGTTTTTGCAGTTTTTCACATAAAACCATACGGATGTGAACCAAGCATATCACACACAAGATCCCTCTGAAAGTGTGGCCAGCTGGACCACAACTAGGACAGGCACAGATAGGGAGCAGCAGAGGGGAAAGAGCACTCATAGGCGACCACTAATAATACTTGGACACTTTTTTTCTGGTCTTTTTAATGCATAAGACAATGCCTCTTTTATTTATACTTTTAATATTTCACCATGGAGATCATCTCAATCATCTCCATGTCCATTTTCTCAGATGCACAGTTGAACAAAGTTTCTGTCACTACATCTTGCTAAAATTGACTTCACACTGTAGTGAAAATGAACCTGTACCTGTCAGGTGAAAGACTAGTTATTCTTAAGACTAGGACCACAGCCACTGAAGTCTGAATCAAAGCCTTCAGGAAACTTCACCTTCCTTTTTTACCTCTTAAAGCTGGTGGGTTATTGTAAGAAGTGACCCAGGGCCCAGAGGCATGTGAAATTGAACAAACAAGAAATTCTTCAGGAGTAAAAAGCTATGCTTTTTGTGGTGACATAGGATCTAAAAATTGAACGTTCTCCCCTTTGTCTCTCCCTACTGAAAAGAACGGCAGCACACAGTGCCTGTCTCAGCCATTCCCCACGCAGAGGCTGTCTGGTTACTTCCTGCATTGGTTTGCAGAGCCGTTTTATCACATGGGGCGCTGATTGGAGCCCAGGACAAGATGGCACGGTAACCGGTGTCCTTCCTACAAGAGGCGAGCTTTCCATTCCCTTTGTTTCCGAGCCTGCTTTGTTTCTTCCTGGAGTAACTCCAGGCCTCCTCCCCTTCTTCCCCCTCTCTTACTAGTGCTTGGGGAGCACAGAAGTTCCCAGCAGGATGACTTTTTGACCAGAGGTGTGGGAGATTCTTAGAAAGCTGCTTACTCCTGAGGCACCAGGACTGTGGAATATAGGTGGAGCTTTCAACTCCCAGGTCAGATTTGGAGTAGCAGGCACTCCAGCCCTCTTTTGTCCTTTGGTTTTTGTTGCAGTTTTCATATGTGCTATCCCGGAAAAGTGGAGGCAGTCCTCAACAGTTTATAAAATGGGGATTTAAAAAATAAAATTCAGTGCTTTTCAGTAAAGGAGAAGGGGAAAGATGTCATAAAATCAAACCAGGTAAAGGACAGGATCACAGCCCTTGGACATTTGCAGAGTGGACCGTGGTGTGTGAGTGCCACACATGCTGGGCTTCTTACCTCAGACTCTGTGATGCATATTTCAGCCCGGTCTTTCTGATACCTCAATAGCTTTAGTTGCTTTTATTAGAGTGTTAACCAAAATCCATTTGCAAAAGGAATTCCTAGTTGGTTAGGGGTTTTTTTGTTTGTTTCTTTCTTTGTCTTCGTAATAAACAACCAAGGATTTTAGATATTTGCTTTGTGGTTTGGGAGAAAATCGTCTGTTTCCTCATTCTACACAGCTGTAACTCTGTCTAAGCTAAATACTGCATCCCTTGTGACTAGGCCAGGAGCCCACCTAACCTGCAGGGACACAGAGGGATAGTGCTGGACAGGCTCCTTGCGGGACATTCCAGGGCTGTCTCTCCGCAGTGCAGTACGAGTGAGGGCGGTGTTCGGTGGCTTTGTGACAGCATTTGTGAGTTTGCCTGCTTCGTAACAAGTCTTGGCTATGTTTGTCCTTAAACCATTCTTGCATTTTAAGGATGTAAAAGACTTCCATATCGCTCTGAATCTGGTCTTCATTTTAATATAATGATCATACATTTACGTGGGAGCAAAGGGAACTCTGTCACCACCTGAAGTAAATCGATCAAATAGTGTAAACCACTAATGGCACATGTTCTAGACCATGTTGTATGAGAAGGGCTTTGGCTCTCCCCTGCTTTGCTTAATTATTTCATCCTAGACTTTCTCCTTTGAAAATATACAAATAGCACCCCAACTATTGTCTGTTTTCTCTTTAACAAGGCAGCCTGTTCTTTTTTTTTTTTTTTTTTTCAATAAGCAATAAGATTACAGTAACCAAAAATTTAAACATTCGTTGTGAAGGATGCAGTTCCAGTGTAAGGCTTCTTCGGGGATGATTAGATCTTTCAGTGCTAACACTTTGTGCTGAGTATCAGGCATCGTTGTACCGCTAGGTTTTCAGTGTTCATACCTCTGAGAGGCAGGATCAGGCAGGTGGAGTGGTCTGCGAGCACGACGTGACTGCCTGTCCCAAAATGACGATTGACTGTCCAGGGCCACCAGAAATACTACACTGCCTTGGGAATAACTTCTCAGAGAAATTAAGACTCAAAAATGCATTACTTTATGACAGAGAGAACCTTGTTATTCCTAAGTTAGCAGTATACTAAATAATTTGCAATCTGGTAAACACACTGAGTTTTTCTTTGTTTAAACAAACTCATTGTGTGCTAATGTTAAGTAATTTTGTGGAATAAAAAAAACAGCCACTCAGCTTTTCGGAAACACAGAGAATCTCAAGATGTGAAGTGAACAGAGGAGTGTGCAGCAGCGCTGCTGTTTCTGAGCGCCTAGCGGCCCAGGGAGCAGCTGCCTCACTGCACATCCTCACCTGTGCAGCCTCCGCAGAAGCAGCCCTCACCCTGGGCTGCTGCCTGTCGGGCCATGGGGGGCTGGTGGCACCCCCTCCCCGGCCTCTACTGTAGGAGGCTGAGACCCATGTGCAGAGGCAGTGGCGGGTGGATCCCATGTGGGCAGCAGGGCCACTCACTGGCCAGAGAGCCTCCCATGTGAGCACCAATGGAAAACACTTCCAGTTTACCCACCTAACCCTCACCACCATGTAGGTTAGCAGGAAGAATGGGAGGCCATGTTTGCAGGGGGCGGCAAAAGCTGTTAGAAGTGTCTCACACACACAGAGGCTGAGGCAGCACGAAGGCTGGCAGGATTTGTATGTGTCTTTCCAGTCTCATTTTTATATAATTTTTTAAAAAGCATCTTTCTTACATCCAGCAAGGTTGTCTTATTTGTCCTTGTGTAGAAGTCAGGGTTGAGTCCAAAGCCCCTGCCATCCACTGCAGGCAGGATAGTTCCTTGGTGATTCTTCTCCCTCAGTGATAACTCAGACCTTTGGTTGCAGAAAAAGCCTGCTGTTCATCCCTGAAGATACATAAGAGGCTGACAACATAAAAAGCAGTCACCATGGTCCTTTCATTCTAAAATGACAGGAGTATGGGCTAGAAACTCCTCAAATAAAGTCAGTATTGTCCAGAGTAGAGAAGATTTGCATTTAAAAGTATGACCCAACATAAAAGGAAAGTTAAAAAGCAACAGTAGCCTGGTATGGTAGCATGTGCCTGTGATCCCTGCTACTTGGGAGACTAAGACAAGAGAATCACAAGTTCAAGGCCATGCTGGGCAACTTTGCAAGACCTTGTCTAAAAAAGGTGGGGCTGGATGTGTATCTCAGCAATCCCCAGTACCACCAAAAAAAAAAAAAAAAAAAAAAAAAAAAAAAAAAAAAAAAAAA
>NW_022900913.1:10791699-10795167 GCF_012274545.1 Fukomys damarensis
AATAGGAGACAGAAGGAAAATATTTTTAACAACTGTGATTTGGAGTAGTGTTTGAAGTCTGCCAGGTGAGCCGTTGGCGCAGAGGCACCCAGCTCTCCCAGTCCCACACACTCCTGCAGAGTGATCGGAGAGCATTGGCAAGATAAATGCTCTTGCAGCCTGTACGAGGACGATGTCATTTCAGCGCCCATCTACTAAGGGATGTGGGCACAGGGAGCCAAGAACCCCAGGCAGGTGTGAAGGGCTTCCCATGTGACTGATGCTTCCTTGGCCTCATGTCTCTGCAGCTGCCCTTTCCAGTGCCTGACTGGAGGCACGGTGCTTAGCAAGCGCATCTTTCCTTGGATGCCAGCAGCCAGCAGTCTGGCCGTAAACAGTTCACAAGCTGCAGATGCTCTTGGACCAGGAGATTCCTACTCCATCTGTCCCCTACATGTCTATCCATCCTCTCCATTTTGTCCATTATCAGTGATAAAATTCACTATCTCTCTGTTCATGATCTCATCTCTGATGTGTTTTTAAATTTCCACATGGGTGATATATAAGATCCTGTTTATCTGACTAGCCCAGCAAAGGATTATGCCATCTGCTTCATTATTTAATTTTTCACAGCTCTTTATTGGAGACTCTAGTGGTGAAAACAAAGAGAGAAACCTTTAACACGAAATGGCTTCCTCTAGAAATACTGTTAGTGCCCCCTTGTAAGCATACATTTGAGAGGAAAAATGATGGGGGAAGTGTTGCGTCTGCTGGCAGAGCCGTGTTTCCCAGTGCTTTACCAATGGCTTAACTGTTTTCAGAAAGAACACCGAGGTCAGATAGCATTTCAGTAAAGATCGGCTAAGTGTCCACGGTACACATTTGCTTGTATGATTTCGGTTTGGCTCTACCAACAGGACAAGTCTCTGATAGTCCTCACCATGGACCCTGCGGAGGAGGCCATTCTCTTCACAGGGTGTGGGGTATGTACGTGCGCACATGCTGCATGCATTTCACTGGGGTGCTTTTAATTGATGCGGGTGACTGCGCTGCCTTCCGACCCTTGGGGGTCACCTGGGGGTGGCTGCGGGTGAACCCTCCCTCCCATGTGGGATGGATATATGGGTCACTTATGTTCATTTTCTCAGGCAGCAGAGACCATATGTTCTTCATTACGGCATGAGCTAGGTCTTTGGTTGAATCTAGGGATTTTTTTTTTTTAAGCTAGGGAATTTATCTTTCTCCTTTGTGCTATGTTCCCTTCACATCTGCAAGCAGAGACAGAGTTCACATTGTTTGCATTAAGGACCCCTCTGCACCGAACTGTGAAGTATGTGAGATTTGCTTTTCATATTCTTGCCACATCTTGAGTCGTTGCCATTCCCCAGACTCACATTCAGTGCCTCTCCACAGCTTCTGGCCTTTTGAAAGATTGCTTCCTGTGCTGACACGGCATCAGCATGACAGTGCAGGCCCGCGTGAGGCCAGAAGCTGGGTGTGAGCAGACCGAGGACTCTAACACAGCATCCACACAATTCGTCCTCATTTCAGAGGAACAAATTAAGATTCAGTGGTGCTGGTAAACTGGATATGAGTGAAACCTAGGTAAGGGCTAGAGAACTGCACGAGAAAAAGGTAAAGAGAGGTTTTCAGATACTTATTCACAGATAGAATATAGATTTTAGCTTGGAGAAGTATTATAAAAATACTTGTTTCTATATTCTGAATCACCAAAAGTACAGCCATCAATGAGCAGGTCGGGTGGTTTTTTGCTACTGAATTCCCCAACTTTGTCTTGCCTTTTACCATCTTAAAATATTGTTCATGGTCTGTGAGACAGTTGCAACCATGGTATAAAATGAAGATGGGACATGGCTGCTAGAAGATGCATCTGAAGAAATGACTTACAGATTTGCTTACTTTTTATGTGATCTGCAAGGGAATTTCTAATTCTAACAGTTTTGAATTTCTTAATTCAAAAAAGTTACCTTGATTCCATACAGGGAATAAAAACCTAGGTTGAGGGGCTGGGGATTTAGCTCAGTGGTTCCAGCACCTGCCTCACAAACGCAAGGACCCAAGTTTGATCCCCAGTACCAAAAAAAAAAAAAAAAAAAACCTAGGTTGAAGAATGTAGAGATGATTTTCACTCAGAAATGTTGCTCTAGAATATTTGAGTCAATTCAGTCACCATCTGTAAGCTAACCTTTTTTTTCTTTGTTGCCTAAGTAAGTTACAGACCTAGTTTCCACATGTACATTAGCACCTCTCTGCTATGGGACAAAAGCATCCAAATAGAAACTGAGCATCATGTGTTGATTTCTCAGCCAGAGCTCTGAGAAACTGCCACAGGTGAGGTACAACTCACTGAGCCCCACTCGTCCTGTGCTCAAATACCTAATGGAATTATTTTCAGACTTCAGCAGTAGCTGTCCCAAAGTGTCCTTGATTTGGTCTTTCTTGAGCAATACCTGCTATATAAACATTTAAGTCCTTACTACTAGAATTAGGAATTATCTCTTTGCTTTGGGAGTTTACCTTAGAGTTATGCTTATGAAGACATCATTGAATTGTTCACCTGACATACTGTTGAGGACCCACAGTGGACATAAAGATCACCTTCATTAAAACTAACTGGCACCACTCTTGGGGAGTCTGTGCGGAGGAGAGTTAGAAGTGTGAGCCAGATGCTTACAGGAAGGTCTCCGGGGCTGAGTGCATGTGTCTGTGTGGTGGTCGTCCTCGTCCAACACGATTCAGCTGTGTGAGAGTTGTCACAGCAGACACAGGACATGGAGAAGCCTGTAGTAGTAGCCATCCAGGGACACAGGCCTTTGCAGTCCCGGCTGTTCTTCCCTCTCTGGGTCCAGGGAAACTTGTCTTTCAGATGGATCGTCTCTTCACTCTACTTTGCCTTATGTTCCACTTTGGTGTTGACCATTGTTTTTTGTTTGTTTGTTTCTGTGCAACGATGTGAATAGTGCATCATATGCTATAAATTCACAGAAGTGTTTTTGTGTAGCTTCCTCTCCTTTGGTCTTCCTTCTCCTCCAGCAACCTGATAAGGCTAGGGAGTTACTATCATTTTACCCATCAAGAAACTAAAGCACAAGAAGGCACTGATGTAGGATACCTCAGCCCACTCAGCGAGTGCTCGCAGGATGCCTGCCAGTGCCCAGCAGCCTTCACACTCACCACAGCATGAACAAAGCACATGAACCTCCACCCTCTGGAGTGTGTGCCATTGAGACTGTAAAACCAAGAAATATAAATATGGGTGGACCAGTTTTCAAATTCAGGGGCTGGAGTCTTAATTGGGTTTACTACAGTGCTCAGAATCCAAGTGTTACTCCGGAACAGTTACAGGCATCTTTAGGACTTTCTGCCATTGCGAAAATGAGAGAATTAAAATGAAACACAATCCTCCTTAGTCTACAACTAGCAGGATCTGGTCCTTCTTTCTTTCTTTCTTTCTTTTTTTTTTTTTTT
>NW_022900913.1:10795199-10798479 GCF_012274545.1 Fukomys damarensis
ACAACTAGCAATCTGGTCCTTCTTTTTTTCTTTCTTTTTTTTTTTTTTTTTTTTTCCTTAAAGAAAAAATGCTTTTATTAATCACAGATGTCGAGACTTACGCACTGGAAATAGAGTTCTCTCTTCCTAGCGGTTCTGGCACTGTGTGCATTCACATGGTGGAACTCCTTCCTGTGGGGGGCTGGAGGTCAGGACTCCTGCTTTCCCCATTTCTTTAGCTTTTTCTTTAAGAAATCTAGCATGGACTTTGCATGAACTCGTACTTCAGCAAAAAAGCCATTAATGTGAGGCCTATTTTCCCCTCAAAATCAGAAGAGGTAAACTTTCATTGCTTTACTCTCTTGGGGCTTCCAGAAGTTCACACCGGGCTTCCTTGTGTGTGCTTAAGCATTGTTTTTCAGTGAGTGATGGGCTGACAGTATCTCTTTATGCTAAAGTTTACTAGTTCCTCTAAATAAGGGACAAGTTGTAAAAATAGAAATAGAATGAAGTAATTCATGTAGGTTGTATTTTCAGTATTTTTAGTATTCCTGGACACCACGCCAAACATAATTCATGCTGCCTGGTTCCTCATAGTTTACATAAATGCAGTGTACTGAGTTCTCTTATCACCACAGAGCTTAGATGCCTGCTACCTGTGAAGAGCACATTAGCTAAAGAGCTGGTGTGTTCCCTTGTTTCCGGTAGGCCGATTAGAGCCCTGTGAGCTGGGAAAGCCTGTCAATAGTGTCAGCACCTGCCCGGAGTCCCTCCTGTCGAGCGGGAGATCCTGGCTTGGACACAGTCCCCGGGAGTCCAAGGACTTCTCTTACCCACCCTCCTTCTGGACCTGGAGCCAGCACGTGTCCCCAGCTGAAAAAAGAAACACACTGCCACACCCCGCATGTCACAAGCTGAAGGCATCTTTGCAGATGACAAGTTAGTGGTGGGGTAGAGCTGTTGACTCTTTTTCTTCCAAGAAGGTCAACGAGGGGGAAGGCCAAAGACAGCAGTTAGTAATGGGAGACAGAACAAGCACAGTGTGAGGAGCAGATGATCTGGTGTGGTGTTTCTCAGGCCAGCTCAATCCTGAGTGTTTTTCTACCCACCTTCACCCTAGCCTGGGCACTGCCCTGTGGAGAGGCAGTGACAGCCGAAAGAGGGGAGCCCTGGTGGCCGCTGGATTATCATCTGAGGACTAGCTAATTCCCAAAGTCATGAACTTGATTAAAATTAGATGTAAATTAGGACATCACCGTTCAGTGTTGGTATGGGAGAAGAGAAACAGAAATAAGCCTGTAGCTATTTAATTGTTTGCCTTTTTGCATTTACTCAGCATAGACTTATTAAACTCCAAGGCTATGCCAGGCAGACGACTGGCAGCTAAGAGGTAGCAGTAAACAAACCAGTCCTGGCACCCACTCCCACGAAGCCTGGAGTCTGTGGTCATAGTTGACTTCCTGTCATGACAGGTACTCAGCTGGAGAAAGCTGTGGTGACCCAGCATAGAGAGCTCTGACCCAGGACCTCCTCCTGAGGAGCACCCGTGTTGTTGAGCTAAGTCAGAGGCTGAGCACATGGGAAGAAGGAAGCTCGCACACTCTGCAGGACATCAACGCTGGGCAGTGGACACTCGGGCTCCCAAACTGACGCCACTTCTGTGACGGCCATGTTCAGACCAGTAATTTAAGATCTTCCTAAGGAGACTAAAATCCTAAACTCTGTTTATTGTGGGTTTATGCTTATCTGGTGCCCAGTAACACTGGAGACCTTGAGCCTGTCAGAGATACCATTAGGGCATGTGATTCAATTCAAAATCTGCTACACAGCAGTTAGTCCAGTGGGCATTTGGTAATTTAGTAACCAAAAGTAGTGGCAGACACATTGTTTCATTCTATTAATGACTGTATTAAGTTTTAATAATTTTAAAACTTTTAAGCTGATTTATACATCAGGCCAGCAAAAAGGCAGATACTTGGGCTGTTAAAATCCACAGATTTAGGCAAAAAGAATTTCTTTAATAAAAAGAAAAAAACGTAATTTATTGTTTTTCTGAGTCCAAAAGCATAAAGAATTGAGCATTATCGTTACAAAGTAATAAAAAGTCATTCTTCTGTTTTACTATTGTTTTTTCATTACTAATCATCAAAATTATGACTAATGCATCAGGTTGATACTGGACAAAATGTCTGCTAATCTTAGAGACAGGAGAGGAAATTTTCCCTTTACATCTTTCAGACTTCCAAAATGTTTTTCAGAGCAAGATTTAAAATTCAGCAAAATTTTCTCCTTAGTGTATAATTGTTACATTTTTGTGAGCCGTGAGTATTGCAGGCCACTGCAGTTACTTGTTAAGTCAGAACACAAGGCGAACACTGCTCAGCCCCTTCTTCTCGCAGTTCTCTGGCACCCGGGAGTCCCCACCGTGGGCAGCACTGACCCTTCCTGCTTCAGCGGCCACGTTCCTAGAGCTTGACCTGCCAGGAGACCAGATGCTTTTGAACCTGCCTCTCAAAAGCCAAAAAACTAAATCCCAGAGAGACTGGGGGAAAAAACATACCTAACTTCTTTTTGTTTTTGAACCACTTTTACCATAACCTCCAAGTCTTTCCTAGGAAGGCTAAAATGCCCTAAGCATGATACTTGTGAAGCCAGCAGCATCCCACACAGCATTGTTAGCCAACTGGGACTCTTCCGTCTGGCTGCAAAGGTATTCAGGACTGAGCACAATGGAGAGGTGTGCGCCTCGGGTGCCCTGTGTTCCACCCACACCGCACACCTTCCTTCAAGAGCCCCATTGCTCTCCATAGCTCTGTGTGTGGAGCCCAGGGCGGGAGGCATCCTCTTTTCACTCAGGGTTTGTATTACGTACTGCGTCACTACAGGGCCAGTTACCCCCCACTTCTCACTTTAAGACTCAGAAAAATTCACGAAGTTGATTTACCTTTCTGGTGGGTTCCGTGTTACTTCTGCTGTGTGAATAGACTGCTTATAGATGATAAACCCTGCATTTGACTTGGTTTTATTTTTTAAAAGAGGACCTCAGTCTTTTCTTCTCCTCCTCCCGTTCACCTCAGGCACAGAAGGTACCATCTGAAGCCTTTCCAGATTGTCTCCCAACCTCTATGTGTTGCCTTCATAGTTGTTTTAGATTAGGGAGTGCGTGCCAAAGAAATGACTGTCCTTAAAAGAGGGGCTGTGATGGGCCGGGGCTTTAGCTCAATGGCACTGCACCTGCCTCACAAGCACAAGGTCCTGAGTTTGGTCCCTGGTACCGGGAAATAAATAAATAAATAAATAA
>NW_022900913.1:10798556-10823350 GCF_012274545.1 Fukomys damarensis
TCAGCTGGCTGTGTTTCTTTAGACTGTGATTTCCAGTGTTTCCATTCAGTACTTAACATGGCCTTCCGTGTGCCAGGCACGGTGTGAGGCCCTGGGAGTGTGTCAGGCAAGAGGACAGTGAGGACATCGCCCTGAAGGAACATGCCCCCTCATGACCTCAACACAGATGCCTCTGGCTCTGCTGTCCCCAGGGCCATCTTCAGAGCTCCTCCTGCTTGAAACCTTTCATGATGCTTGTTCCTGGTCCTGTGCCCAGCCCCTGGTGGGATCTGTACCTCCCCTGGAGCACATGACAATTATGCATCCAGGAAACACTATGTGGTGGGTCCTGTGTGAAGAAACCAGGTGTTATTCCTCTCCAGTACAAGACCAGGGCTTGGCTCGAGTCACAGTGTTAGTAAACGATTCCAAATCCGTCCCAGTGTTGCTGCTTTGCCATGTGAGTTGCGCCAAGGCTGCAGCTCAGTGACAGAGCACTGGCCTCACATGTGCGAGGCCCCAGTACCGCCCCACAGAAGTGTAAGATATCATCTGACATGTAGATGACCGGGTTCCTCTGTCCTTCCTATTGTCACTACACACACATTCCTGTTTTCTCCTCAGTGAACACCTGGGGAAGTGCCGTGGAAGGGGATCGGCTGTAGGACCTCATTGTCTGTGCTGCCTCTTGTCAGCCATACCTGAGGAAAGTGGGCTAGTGTGGAAATGTGTTAATAGCTGTCATTATGAATAAATAGAATTTAAAGCATATGTAGAAACGTACACCTATACAGTGTGCAGAAACACGTACATAATGCATGCCTCTGCAAAAAATCCAAATCTTCAAGAATGAGCGATACTGCCTTAAACGCAGCACTGGTGGAAGAGACACCTTTCACCAGCCCGCGTCTCGGGCCAGCAAACGGGGTTCAGCAACCAGGCGTGCCCAGCTGTCTGGGTGAGCGTCCGGAGCCTGCGGTGGGAAGCTAATTGCAGCTGGACAGGGCATAGCCCACTCACTCTGTAACTCTGCACATAATGGTCTCCAGGGCCGCTGAGGTAAATACAGCTAATACAGGGGTGCATATAAAATAATAATTTTCAAAGATTTTTACTGCAGTCTCAAGACTTCAAAAGATTTAAGCAAACAACGCACAGCATATGTCAGTCGCCCTCACCATTCCGTTCCCTAAAGTAAAGCGTTTTACCCGTCACTGCAGTGATGCCTTCTCAGTCACGCATCAGGAAGGGGCCCAGTGTACATGGTCACTGGTTTTTTAGTTCCAAAGTAATACCTAATGCTACAGAATTGTTGAGTGTCCACGATTACCTAAATCTAATTTTTTTTTTCCTCTTGCAAAATCATCAACCCAAGATTGACTTTAATTTTTCAGGTCCAGCGAGACTCTCTTCTTGGATATATTTTCTGTAAAGTGTTTTAGTTAATTGAAGAGACTTCTCTGTCTTCCATTTGATGTTAAAACGTGTCGTTATTTCTGTCGATTCATGAGTATTGGCCCAGAGACTTGAGATAACTTTGTGGAGGCTGCCAGCAAAGACACCCCAGCCTGCGTGGCCTGGGGGAGCAGGGGCCATGGGCGGGCTCTTCGCCCAGTCACCAGCTTCCTCCCGGCACTGGCCTTTCCGGAGGGGGGCGGTCTGTCACACTATTTTGGGGGGAGGGGGAACGGTCCTGTCCCATACATACGTGTGGGATGTACTTTAATTCACTGAGAGTCAAACATACTTTTTTGTCAGGATCAGTTTACACTAAATATGTCAATTTTTGTAGCAAAATAATCGTACTACATTTTCTTCAGATTCTTTTTGGTGTTTTTTAAATCAGTAAAATGGGAAAAAATAATTTTAAATGTTCACAGTTTATGCTATTTTAAGCAATTAATGACATTTTTAATCTATGCTCTAGTGATGCTGGTCTTCGGGATTGGCGACAAGTTATTTTTGGAGGGGCTTTGCATCTTGAGAAAGATCATCTAAGTGTGATAAATATTTGCGGGGTGTGTGTGTATCTCTCCTCTTAATTTCTGCCCAACGGGCGAAGCTCACAGAGCCCCGCTCAGCTTCTGTGGAGCTGGGGGACTAAAGCATAGCGGTCCCGACTTTAGCCAGAGATTCGTGCCACCCTTGGTAAAACCCCCTCCCTCCCTCCCTCTTGTCCCGCCAGACTCGCTGTCGGTCTCCAGCAATGACGCCAGTCCACCTGCCTCCGTCGCGTCCCTGCAGCCCCACATGATCGGGGCACAGAGCTCGCCCGGCCCCAAGCGGCCTGGCAACACCCTGCGCAAGTGGCTCACCAGCCCCGTGCGGCGGCTCAGCAGCGGCAAGGCCGACGGGCACGTGAAGAAGCTGGCGCACAAGCACAAGAAGAGCCGGGAGGTCCGCAAGAGCGCCGACGCAGGCTCCCAGAAGGACTCTGACGACAGCGCCGCCACCCCGCAGGACGAGACTGTGGAGGAGGTGGGTCTCTTAGGCCTTAGCCACGAACTCTTGGAGGCTGTAGGCCTAAACTTCTCCCATAGTTTTTCTCTCAAGTTGTAGGAGTAGTTGCTTGTCTTACAGATAAACTAATGTGGTTTGTCAGGAAATGACCCCATCACATATTTCCTTTAACATCTCTGCTTAGCACACTGCAGGGGGACAGTTTGAAAGATGATTGGATGGCTCCTCCCTGGAGCGGGGTGAGAAGGAAACAGCTCCGTGCAAGCCCCCCAGTCCACCAGCCCCTCCTCCTCCGCTCCTGAAGGCGTCACCAGCAGATTCCCACCGGGTCTGCCGATGTCCCGGTCAGCACTAACACCACGGCAGCCTCCTGCTGCCACAGCTCCAAGTTCAAATCTGGAGAACTTGTGCAGTGTTTGGACCCTCCAATTCACTTTTACCCAGAATTGATACCTAAATCTCGACCTAAATTGAAAATACTCAGTTTTCTTTGCTGCCTGAAGAGTAAACCCTGAACTATTCCCATATCACCAAAGATGTTAGGTCAGTCAGGAATCTTTTCTATTTCCTTTTATCCTGGGGGCTTCAGGTTATACTATAAGAAGCAGAATTACTTCATGATCCCTGAGACAGCCTTCAGCCCTGAAGACGTCAGTGAGGCACCCACAGGTTTAATCTTGGGCTCCCCCACGCTCCATGCTAGTTCAGAAAAGACAAGGCAGAGACAGACGATTGGATTTATCTCATTTCATGGATTTGGCAGACAGGCAATTTCTGCTAGTTCTTTCCTGGGAATATTTTTGCCATGTGCTTTTACTGGAATCGATGGGTCACTGTGTACTTAACTATCTGTTTTATAAATCTGTAGAGCCAGAACTGAATTTTTACATAAATCAGAAAGACGAAAATGAACGTGATGCTTAATGCACATTCACATCTTCGATTGTGTTTGTCTTTATGCCCTTACTATTGCAGTGAATTTTATGCTAAGGAGGTAATCTAACGAAATCAGCCAGCCCAAAGGAGCTCAGTAAACGTGAGGGCTGTGGTTCAGATTTCTGAACCTTTTCTCTTTTGGCTTCTTAGAGATGGGTGATGTTAGCAGTTCCTTCATTTGACAGGTTCATGGCCCTTTGCTTATCCAAATTGGCAAGCAAATGGTTGGATCGCAGCACAGGAATGAAGTTACCATCTGAGTCCAACAGCCTGTCCTGGTTTCTGCTGCCTCAGCTCCTGCCCTCACCATGAGTTTCCAGTTAACCCCAGGGGCCCCTTGTCTGGACTGACCCTGGCATTGTTGGCCCAGAGCATAATGAGCAAATGTCGATTTGATTTCAGAGAGGCCGGAATGAGGGCCTCAGCAGTGGCACGCTCTCTAAGTCCTCCTCCTCGGGGATGCAGAGCTGTGGAGAAGAGGAAGGGGAAGAGGGCGCTGACGCCGTGCCGCTGCCCCCGCCCATGGCCATCCAGCAGCACAGCCTCCTTCAGTCAGACTCTCAGGACGACAAGGTACAGCGGCCCACACTGTCTGTGCTGGGAGCTGGGGGACCCAGGGATGTGGGCAGGGCACTGGCAGCCTGGTGCTTGCCAAGGCAGAGCAGCCTGTGTTTGGCCCAGGAGCATGAACAGCAGATGTGTTTAGAGTAAGCACAAGGCCAACGTGTGCAGTTTCTCATACCCATGCAGGTGTATGAACGTGTTCAGTGCATTTTAATGGTGCTTCGGTAGTTTCTGCTTTTAAAGTAATTTTTAAGTTTCTTAACATATTGATTAGAGTCCCTGAGAGAACGGAGAAACCCCACGCAGTCTGCCTGAAGGCAGCACTAAATGAACACAAGGCCCTCTTGTTCTTTCCCTGAGGTGTTTGCCGGGTAGTACCACTTTAACCACTTTAAAATAAGATTGGGTCACCGTCCAGTTACCTTTTCCGTCTTGCCAAGCGTGCCTGTAGGAGCACTGCCAGCATGAAGCTGATGAGCGTACTTATTCAAGTGTAGGCATAGGCTGAGGGCCATGAGTCTCCTCTGTGTATAGACAGAGGCTTCAAACCATGTAAATCTTTTTTTATAAATTATTACATAATCTTATTTTTCCATCCAAATTGTGAACCCTAAAAATAAATATCGAAAAGGAAACCTGATAACTGCAGCTTGTTCATCCTGTCTAGCACTCTGGCTCCATTGGGCCCCTCACACTTCTCAGGTGTCAGAAATCATGCTCTGAAGTCACTGCTGGGTAATAACTAAGCTTTCTGAATAAAACAGATGTGTTTGCAGCATATTTTTTCTCCACTCTTTCCCTTCTTCCATCCCTGACTCCCTTGTTGGTCAGTACCGGCACAGTCCCTTGCTGGTTGACCCAGGATCTGCCACAGCCAGGGATTGATGGCTGTGAGGTCACATCCAGTCCCCGAGTAGCCCTAACCCAAGGCAGACGTTGCATGGTCCCTTCTTCACAGAAGTCCAGCCCCTCCCTGCAGCCTGCCGTGGTCTGGGCACAAGATTCTCTTGGCTTGGGTTTGAGACCTTAGAGTTGTGTACTCAGCTGAGGTGCAGACCCTGTGCTGTGTGGTGGGGAGAGAAAAGGGTGCCAGGGTGAGAGAGGCATTGTAGTGACTAGGCAGGAAGTGGGAATGTGTGGATTATCTGACGGTTCCTGATTCATGACACCCTAAGCTATACCCTTTTTAGAAATAGAAAGCTGAAATTTCTTATATCTCTGTTCTTGTCCAAACAATGAGGGACAAGGTTTTGTTTGCTTATTCACCAAATAAGGGTGTTTTTTCTTCCATTTACAAAGGTAATTGCATTATATTCTTACGTTTGCTAGAATCACATACTGGTTACTGTGTTACCTCATTGGGTATTATCAATAGCAATTCTTCATTTTCAAAAATCTGTAGTGCTATTCCAAGGCAGTATTATATTGTGACTAATATTTTGTTTTGTTCTGTTTTCTCTTTTTGTAAACTTTCACTGCAGCATTATGTTGATTTGTGTCCTGTGTCTGTTTTGGCTCAATTTCCTTACCTTTCCATTTGAATCTTTTTTTGGTTTTTTTGTTTGTTTATTTGTTTGTTTGCCCCATATTCAAAATTCCATTAGACATAACCAGCTTTTGTTTTGTCAAATGCATATTCCAATCCACATATGTAAAAGCCTCTTTGTAAGTGTATCGATCTGTACCTGTCTTCTGTGAGCAATGCATTGCTAGGACAGCTAGCTGTGTGTCGCATGCATCTCTGCTGTCCTCAATATGAAGCAAGGCTCATATTATTTATGCCCCCCTTCTAGTTCCCAGTTAACCAACGGTGCAAGTAATCTGCAAACATACCATGTTTGCTAATTACTGAAACGAACCTAGCAGCCCCTCCCCCAGATTTCCTTACTGTCAACCCTGTTACACCCCGGATTCTAGCCATAAGTGGCATCTGATAGCTTGTGAGGCCTCAGCTCTTCTGTTCTCTGCACTAAGCATTGGGGAAATGGATGGCACAGAAAATGGTGAGCTTGTCCCCCTATTCCCTGTCTGGTCACTGTACCCTGGCTCCTTTCTTTTTCTTTCTTGTTCTTCCTTCTCTTAATCCCACAAACACAGCAAAGCCACTGTTAGTATCCTGTTTTGTTTCCTGGTTATTTAAGGATTCACCCACTAGACCTTAAGCCTCTCACTCTTCTGCTGACCACTCTGTTTCTCTCTCCTTACCTTAGAGCCTAGCCAGCAGTTGCAAAGGTTACAGTTAGGATTCTCCTGTGCCCAGTCCCCTCTCTGAAAACATTGTGATGTTTCATGACTGCAGATTAAAAATGGACACTATCCGCCTCTGACAGGTTTTGATGTTTCATGTCAGAATATTGTAAATTTAATAGGACAACTCTAAATAAATGCAAACAAAGACAAACTTGTGGTCTTTTTGTCTGAAATTACTTTTTAAAAAGAGCTGGAGCTTGCAGGGAAATTCAGTCTGTCCAGATTCTAACATGAGGCCTCCCCCACCCGTCTTTTTCTGAAACTCTTCCATAGGCCTCCTCTCGGTTACTCGTCCGGCCCACCAGTTCCGAAACGCCAAGTGCTGCTGAACTTGTCAGTGCCATCGAGGAACTTGTGAAAAGCAAGATGGTAAGCCTTCCCGGGGACGTCCAAGGCCTGGGAGCTGCTCTTGGGTGCTGTGTGCGTGCAGATGGGTTGGTCTTTGCCCAGGGATCACTGTGGTCTGCAGAATATGCTTATGGCCAGCAGACCACCTTCACTGACCAACAGTGAGTTTGGGGGTCCCCACAACCACATTCAGGCTCACCGGTGTATCAGAACTCAAAACTCTGGATAGCCATTACTCCCGCAGTTAGCACTTTTAATCCATGTGAGAGGACATGGGTTAAAATCAGCCTGGAGGGCAGGTGCATAGAATGGGTGTGGGAGATGCTGGGTCCAGGCTTCGGGTCCTCAGCAGCACACACCACCAGCAACCCTGTGCACAGCACAGGGCAACATTGCCAGCACCGCAGACCACCTGAGCCTCAGCATTCAGACCTGTCATTTGGACTCAGTCATGTGTCTATGGTCCACTGCTCCAACGCCTGACTTGGCTTTCCTACCGCTCTGCAGTTCAAGATAGTGCATGACCCAAAGTCCCCACTGCCAGTCACTTTGCCAGCATTGGCAAACCTGCTGTTTGCACACCACAGCGGGCTGTGTCGCTGAAGATCTGAAAGGTTTGCTATCGCTGGCGTAGACTCTGCGTTGACCCAAGACCCGAGGTCAACAAAGAGATTTTTGTCAAGCACAGCCAACCACCCTTGGGGCAACGCTGCCCTCTCACTGCACATGTCAACTGGAATCACAGCAAGTGTGGGCAAGCTGCATCCTGTCAGCTGGGTCAGTGGCACCCACACCTGACCGTCTCTGACTGAGATCGTTGTTTTGTTTATATTGTTACGCAAGGGTTTTTTTTCTTACTGAGTCCTGTGTTACCATTTGATCAGTGTGGATCCATTTGATACAAGCTGCAAATTAAATGTTCCTTAAAATTAAACAAGCACACATTGCTTCTGACTGATTTTAATCAGTAAATTTGTTTGGTTTTTGTTGTTCTTCGGGATTAGAGATTTGAACCCAGGATTTCACACTGAGCTATACCCCTACACACACCCCTTTTTATTTTTTAATTTTCAGGTAAGTCTCACAAAGGTGCCCAGGCTGGGTTCAAACTTGCTGTCCTCCTGTCTCTGTCTCCCAGAGTACTGGAGTTACAAGTGTCAGGAGTTACAGTTAGAGCTCTTTGTTCAATTTTCTTAACAATGAAATGGAAAAACCACTGGTAACTTAGACAAGTATGTCCTACTGCTCTTACAAATGTATTTATCATCTTTTGAAAGCCACCCTCCCAAAATTGGTCACATATATATATATATATATATATATATATAGGCAGACTAATCTTCCATTAACCTAATTAACCTAAGTTGTCTGTATGTCAGGCGGGTTTTGAAGTCCTCATGATAGCCCAGTTCATAGGCATACATTATTATCCCATCTAGCAGATGAGGGAACTGAGGTACACAGCCCATTTTAACTGTGACCAGCTAGTAAGGGGCAGCAATATGATTATATTATAATGTATTTAGACAAATGCCCAGTATGTGTTTGTTTACAGTTTTTTACTACAATAAACATTCATATTTATTACGAGTGTGATTATATCTGTAGGATCAGTTTCCACTATTAGTACTGTTAGATCAAAGAATGTAAAGTTAGGAGTTTATCTTTTTATATTTTTGTGTTAACTAGGTATCAGATGTCATTTCCCCACACCCACCACACACACACACACACAATCTCTCTCTCTCTCTCTCTCTCTCTCATCACATCCTCAGATGAACTGGCTGGCTCCGTCAGATGGGAATTTTATGTAAGAAAAATTCAAGCTGACAGGTGTCACTCTGTTGTAGCTAGAAATTTCTTCCTGAGAAGTCACGCTATTGTGGATAAAACACTGTGAGCATTCAAGTGTGACGGGAAGGTTGCTAGGATATGGAAGATAACTGAAGAACTTGGACTCCACTGGTCAAGAATTTGAAATCATGTGAATGTGAATTAAGTTACAACCATATTCTTCTTGCCCACTTATGAGACAAGTTGATTAATATTATAAATGAAGGGTCCTTATATCCATAATTTTCAAACACCCATAAACATTTAAAAAGACTTTCAAAGCATCAATTGCGTGATCATTTAAACTACTCCTATGTAGTAATTGAAATGATTTCCCCAGGGCGTCCTCTAAGGCAGCATTTTGCTTGCCTGCTAGTCATTATGTAAGGATCATTCCACTTCCGGTGTCCATGTCTTCATTTGTTGCTACTTTGGGTGGACTTTGGAGTAGAAACAGGATCTGTGGCATGTTCTATTTCTTTCTTACTGCCTACCCTCCTTTTTCAATCCTAAAGAGGTAAACACTATCTGTTTACTCAATTGAAAGAAAATTATCCTCATTTACATCTCTTTTTAAGTCACCAGACCTACAGCTGTTTTGGTGGTTGATAGGCTTGGGTCCAAAGTCTCCTACTTAGAGTCAAGTTTCATCAGGCAAGTGCCTGAGCCTCTCTGAGTCTGAGCTGGAAACTGGAGATCATAAACGGGGCACTGCTTGTGAAGCTCCTAACAAGGGCTGTTCCCCTTGGGGTATTCACGAATGGGAGGCCTGGTGGAGGGTGGGTTCACCCCTTCCGCATTCTACAGTAGACTGTAATCTGGATGCCTCCTTTTTGTGGTTCAAGAAAGATGTAGCTGTGCAGGGACTTCTTGTCACTAATCCTCTGATATCACATAGGACCTTCGATGTCCATAACTAGTGAACAGCTTTAAAATCTGTCTACCTGTCCTGCTCCATCTCTGCTGCAGATCCTCAGCCATGCTCCTTATTGTCTGGTGGGTGCTCTCGGAGCTAAAGCACCTTTCTACTTGGATTTGAACACCAAATCCATTATCTACTCAAAGCTCTGTATTAATTTACTGGGTTGGGAGGATAAAGGAGAACCTACTCAGCTGTTACACAGTTTACATCCCTAAACCTAAAACCTGAAGCTTAATATAAAAAATAAAAAAGCTGGCCCCAAAAACTGTTCCCTGAGTCATAGACAGTTAAAATGGAAGGCAGCTTAAATACTTGAAGAGAGCCAGGCATGGTGACGCACACCTGTAATCCCAGCACTCAAGAGGCTGAGACAGGAGGATCATCATGAGTTCAGGACCAGCCTAGACTACATAGTGAGACCTGTCTCAAAAAATAAATACTTACAGAATAAGGACAGATGTTGCTTTGTAACATTCCCAGGGAGTCCGTGCCAGTCATTTTAAAGACTCAGTATCTTTCCTGAACACTGGCAAATTGTAATTGGCTACCTGTTGTCACAGTGACTACTTGGACTTAACTTTGAGCTTTTCTTCCCTGATGACATAAAGGCAAATAGACAAATGAAAATAAATGAAGTAGCATCTGAAGCTCAAAGTCTTCGAACAGCAAAACAAAGGAAAGTGGAATGAATTCGTAGAGATGAATGCAGAAATCAGTGAGCTGCAAAACAAGAGCGTAATGAAGCCAAAATCTGTTAACCTCTTCAAAAAAGAGAAAATAAGTGCAAATTCACAAGAGTATGGAGTTGTAAAGGAGGAATAAGCTGAGGAAATTCAAGTATTTGTAAGACATTACTTTATTCAACTCTTTGAAAGTAAATCTAAAATAAAACATGGGTGAAATTAGTTAGGCCTAAGAAAACCTTTTAGCAAAGTTAACCTCGGAATAGCTCATTGGAAAATCTATGCAGATCCATCTTCACATGAGAAACAAAGATGACAAGGACCGATGTACACAACAAACCCAAAGGGCTTCACAGATAACTCACCCTGGGGTTGCAGCTGTGAGGCCACTTTGTGCCTCACGTATGTTTGTACTCTGAGCCATCAGACCGCATAGAGGAGTGCTGGCAGACCTTCTGGAGCTTTCCATGACAGCAGACAGCCCACTGCAGCACCCATGCCATAGGGTCGCCACCATCAGCAGAGAGGCAGCGAGTCATAACGGACCAGAAACCTGTCCACACCTGTGTCCCCACTGGGCCCCTGCACTCTTCCATCTGCCCGGCTCCATCAGGGCACGGCCAGGGCAGGTAGTGGAATGGGCCGGGAGCCCAAGGTTTCTGGTCCTGGCAGCTTGTTCGGGTTATAAAGATGGATCCCTGTGGACACCAACAGAGTCTGTGACTCCCTCCTTGCTCTCTGACCTGCACAAGAGAAATGTGGAGCCAGTGTTTCTTTTCTTTTTTTCCTCACTATTTGAGTGAATAGAATTCACCATAACACACTTCCGCTGTCCAGGTGGGACACAGGGCAGAGGCCCCTTTGTCCCTCCCTCGCTGGACTTGGGCCTCCTCTGAGATACATCTGAGCAGATGCCTTTGGCCCAGTGCCTGCTTCCATGAAAGCTGTTTATTTCCAAGGATGCAGCTTTTTGATCAAACTGTTTTTTAGCTGCCTCAGTGCCAGGTTTTCACAAAAAGCAGCAGTTGGTGACTTTACAGCTTATGGGTTTTAACAAGACTGCATGTACAGACTTGGTGTCCTCAAAGTTCCGCTTAAGATGAAGTCAAGTTCCGTTTGTTACTTTGAACGGGGTTGGGGTAAGATTCATATTAGCAATCTTCATATACTAATATCAAAGCAAGCATTCAGTGATATGTTCTAATATTACACACACACGTGTATTTTCTGTCTTAGATTTTGATACCCTGACTTCAGCCTGCTGTGGACAGTAGGCAGTTGGCATCACTAATTATGTGTCTTCCAGGCACTGGAGGATCGTCCTAGTTCGCTGCTTGTCGACCAGGGAGACAGTAGCAGCCCATCCTTCAACCCTTCAGACAATTCCCTTCTCTCTTCCTCCTCACCCATCGATGAAATGGAAGAAAGGAAATCCAGCTCCTTAAAGAGACGGCAGTAAGACAAATATTTTCGTGCTCATTTTCCAGATTCCCTCCTTTGTCACCTTCAAAAATGAGACTGGGATTCATCTCTGAATTGAAAAAAAAACAGGTCCTGGTCTCATGATGAGCAATTAATATATGTGTATAAATAAAGCCGTCAGAACCTCAGAAGGTGCAGGAAGCCAGAGCTGCAGTTTCTACTGTTTTATTTGTCTGTTACAGTTTATAAATAAGAATGGTACCAGACAAGAATATCTTCTGTCCCTTGAGGTGAGAAACTCCTGTAGTTTCTATTGTGTGTAGTCATGAAAGAAAAAAGAAGGCAACATAAAGTTTGAACCAGTCTAAAAAACTTGAATTGTCTTCAGATATAATTTAGTGGTAGTGTTTCTCAATTCCAAAAAGGCAGCTTTAAAATTAAAATTAAAAAGGGTTTAAACTCACCTCTGGAGAAGAAAAGAAACTGCCTGAGAACAGAGATTTGGTTTTATTCAAAAATGTATCCCAGCACCTTGAGTGGCATTCAGCACGGAGAGGCACCATGTTGATGTTGGTTGAATTAAGGAACGAACGAATGAATGAATGATGGACTTTTTGAGGCCAATTGAAATTGTTTACTATCCTGATCAAGTGAGTGTCCTCTGTCATCTTAGCTACCAAACCTTACAAACACACCTTCTTAAGTACATGTTTGCAGTACATAATGGTTACATTCACTGTGGGGAATTGGTACATGTACATAGCGCATCTCAAGTCAGTTTTTCCCCTCCACTACAGCCCCCTTTTGCCAGCATCGGATTCATTTATTTATCTTAAGTCCTCATAAAGTTAATCATCATACATTTCTGAGTGATGGGTATAGACTCAAGGCTTTAGCCGTGTAAATTAAAATTTTTTCCTGTATCTCCATTGAACTTTGAAATAACTTGATCATTTTTTAAAAAAAATAGCTGCTTCCCCTAGCTTGTGCCTTTATAGAAGAATTATGTCCAAGCTTCCTTTAGTTGTGTACATGTGCGATCAGAATCTCATATGGTGAGTCGCCCTGATTGTGCCGAAGTCTGTGTGTCCAGGTGAGAGTCTTCTGACGTCCACAGCGCCCAGGGGTCACTCGCTTGAACCTGTCGGTGCCTGGGACCCCAAGAGTATCAGATGCAGTTGTGTAAATGTGTTATATTGCTCTACAGTAGAAAAAGGGGGCGAGTCTGACAAGAGCAAAAAGCATAGAGGGACTTGCTTAGAAAACAGCAAGTTTGGATTGTAAACACTATTTTTCTTTTTTTCTAGCTATGTTTTGCAAGAATTGGTGGAGACAGAGCGTGACTATGTGCGGGACCTTGGCTATGTAGTTGAGGTGTGTATTTTCATTTTTGTTTTTTGTTTTTGTTGTTGTTGTTGTTGTTGTTTTTGCGACAGGGACTCACTATGTAGTTGAGACTGACCTGGAACTCACTATGTAGCCCAGGCTGGTCTCAAACTCAACAGCGATCCTCCTGCCTCAGCCTCCCGAGTACTGGGATTACATGCATGCGCCACCACGCCCAGTGAAGTGTGTATTTTCAGAAATGTGATAGCTGTGTCAGTCCCAAGAGTTATCCTGAGAAGCGGGGTATTAGTCAGTATTATAGTAATAACCTTCTCCTGTTAAAAGATCTTGCTTTTGCCAACAATAGCAAAACAGCCAACAAAGCATTTCCAAAAAATAGAATGTAGCCGGTCATTTTAGCAACGGACATTCAGCTGGAAAAACTCCTTTTCTGCATGATATATCTTGGTATGATTCATAATTAAGTTTTCAAATGACTATACCCAACAATTTTATAATTATCATACAAGAATCTTTCTTTTAGCATTTTTCGAGAACGGTTGTCAACACAAAAGTAGTGGCATCTGTGGTTGAAAGGGCCAATTGGCTTCCTAGTAGGTTGGGTTCCATCTTGAATCTGTGTGCATTCTGCATGGTCTGACAACACCATGTCCTTTACTTACAGTTTAGCACAGAGTAAACAAATGTGATGCCAATTTATTGACCAGAAGTTGCTGAGCACTTAATGCCTGAGCCAGGGATTTAGCTCAGTGGTTCCACCGTCTGCCTCGCAAGCCCAAGGTCCTGAGTTTGATCCCTGATACCAAAATAATAATAATAACCTTAATTCTTAAAAAAAAACTATTTTTGTAGTATAAAATATTACCATTCTTCAGCTTTGCAAGTATGTGCAGGTTGGTACTTTTTGGGTGCACATTCCATTAAAAATAACAGTTCTTACAGTTAATTGTATAACATAATTTGGTGGCGGGGGCGTTGAGACAGGGTCTCACTATGTAGCTGAGACTGACCTGGAACTCACTATGTAGCCCAGGCTGATCTCAAACTCACAGTGATCCTCCTGCCTCAGCTTCCCAAGAGTGCTGGGATTACAGGCATGCATCACCACACCCAGCTTCTAACATAAAATTTTTAACATGCTTAACTTGTCTGCAGTCATGGTTAACAGTATAAGTAGTAGCTTAAACACCAAAGAGATTCTTGTACAGACTAAATCCCATTCAAGTCAAGTGGAAGTTTTAAAGCTCCGTTTGGCAATATATTCAATCAATTGCTGTTACAGAGTCAGTTTATAAAAAGAATATCATTAAATTCTTATTTAATAGATTATGTGATAATCCAAAAGGAAATAAAACCTTTGCTTATATGAGATAAATTCTGAAGGCAAATGTTTATGCCAATTTTAGTATTTATTAGCCAATAACATTTGTTCTGAGGAACAAATTACATTTATTTAAGCTATGTTTTAGTTCCTTAGAAGACTTTTGATCTAGGAATGCTAATTAGGAGAAAGAATTACAGCAATGAATGTAACCATGTATTTCAAGTAACAGAGATACATTGTCATCCATGGTTTTTTGTTTTTAAATGAAGTATTGGTTACAAAAGAATCTGTAGACTGTGTAGACTGTTTTGTCCTTTGTGAAGATTAATTGACAATTCATACTTGATTCAGACATAGTCCGCAAGTAAACTTGTTTCCGAATAGGGCTACATGGCACTTATGAAAGAAGATGGTGTTCCTGATGACATGAAGGGAAAAGACAAGATTGTGTTTGGCAACATCCATCAGATTTATGACTGGCACAGAGAGTACGTAGCATCCGGGTCACGCACGGTCCCGGCACAGCTTCCGCATGTGCTGAGCTGCGGCAGGGCCACTGGGCCGGGTCGGTGAGGGAAGTGTGTGGACTGGTTCTTTCTCCTGCCTGCAAAACCTCCCAGAGGAAGCCACTCTGGGGACTTGGTGATGTCCGGGGGAGTTTTGTAGTCACACCTCCTGGCACAGGGACGAGTTGTCTTTCTTGGGCTTGTCCTCCAAGATCTGGGTCAAGGAGGGGAGGAAGCGTTGCCTGGAGGCTGACGGCCTGGGGTCGCGGCCTGGTCCTGACCTTGAGTCCCTCACCAGCTACACCACCTTATGGAGCTTTGATGAAGATGACAAGTTAATATTTACAGAGCACTTAGAAGAACATCTGCATAATGTGAACCTCAGTAGGTGTTTCTAATTAGACTTACATCCACCTTTTGAGTGATGCAAGTTACTATTGGGAGGTTTTGAATACCTTCATTTTTCCAGCTTGGTTTTAAGGGGCAATCAGAGTTGATCAGTATGTCACCCACACCCACCCTTACCAGGAAAAGCTGGCATCCCAGCAGCCTGCCTCGGCACCAGCCACCACACACCTGTCCCTTTGGGTCATCTTTGCTTGCACTTTTAAAAACCCTTAATCGTCTGGGGACTGCTTAGTGCAGGCCGCTGATGTTACAGTGGGACATCCCAGCTACGGTCAGCTATGCCCCAGGCCGGTGTTGACCTGGACAGCCGCCTGCTTCCCTGTGCATACACGATTGCTCCCTGCCGTCACCACCTGCAGAGCCCTGCCCTCTCCTTAAAGCTGAGGCCAAGTACTTCTCCACTAGACCTGGGCATCCCAGGGAGATGGGTTCTCTTCTCTGAAGACAGCAAATGTAATTGTGCCTCTTCAACTACAAATTACCCTCTGGGTGCGAGGAGTTATTGGCTTAGGGTGTATCAAGTAGTGTTTCGTTATTTCTGTCCTTATCTCTCCCAAAGGAATGCAGAACTTTGGACCCGGGTGTGGGGGTCTTTATTTTTATATCCCCAGTAATGTCTAATTCATTTGATATCATAAATGATTGTCAGCTCTGAAAACAGTACTCTACTTCATAGCTCTGTAGATTATGTTCCTCCCAGAAACACCGTGAAACCAATTTTAAGAAGGGTATTTGCTACTCTTCTTTAGTCTTCTACTCCCAAGATTAGGTGTAAGGCTGTGGCGGGGATGGTAAGCAGCACAGTATTCCTGGGGTGACCAAGCAGCATCTGCAGAGTTCAGGAGACTGTGGAGCCACAAGCACTACAAAATTCCATACAACATTAATTGTTGTGCTAGCTGAGAGATTAATAAAATGCCAGATGTTAAGTATAAACATATAAATGATAAGATGAACATACTATATATAATGAAGTGCAGAGCAGTTGTCCCACTACTATTTTGTCATTATGATTATATCTAATTAGTCCAGGCTAGCCTTGAAGCCACTATGTAGCCTAAGCTGGCCTTGAGCTCATGGTGATCCTCCTGCCTCAGCCTCCTGAGTGCTGAGATCACAGGCATGCGCCACCACACACATCTCGTTCTAATCTTACTGGGAGCTAATGTTTACAACCTGAAGGCTGATTATGATACTTGAGAAAATTTCATAAAGCTGGCAGAAATAACATATTTGGTATTTTACAGCTTGAAATTCATAGCTATGAAAAGCAAATTTTCAGAAATAAAAACTGGCTCATTGCTTTGGAACATTAATTTTTTACTCAAAAGGTCAGCCAGAGACATTAGTGCTTACCTCTTTGAGAAAAAGGGGATAAGAATGTGAATGGTCCTCCAGAAGGGCAGGCTGTCAGGCTCTGGATGCTCTAATTTCTGCCTTGTCTTTTCAACCACATCTGTGTTTTCTTTATGTCCTGTCCTAATAAAACGTTTTCTGTGTGGTTTATACTTGTTAGAGTATACTGTACTTTTCCCAGTTGCCTACATCTACATAGACTGTTTAGAAGTAAAATCAGAACAGCAAACTAGAAATGATTCTGATATCTTCCCCTCTTCTTAGCTTTTTTTTAGGAGAGTTAGAGAAGTGCCTTGAAGATCCGGAGAAACTAGGCTCCCTGTTTGTTAAACACGTAAGTACAAAGGCATTCTCATGTTCCATTCTGATAGTGTCTTATTTAGCAAGCAGGTTAAAGGAGCAGTCGCTTCTGTTTTGCAAGAGTGCAGATGTTAAGAATAAAATCCAACCAGACCATTTCAGAGAGTTGGGACTTAAGTCCCCTCTTGATTATCTACCTCGGGTGCTTGCTTTAAGCAGTGATCCCCTCAGTTGGTGCAGCCTGGAATCGGGGGCCTGTCCGCCTCGCTGCCACAGCAGTTCTGGGACTGTGCTCCTGTGCACTCAGGCTTTCGCCCCTGGGTGCAGGTTAATTCCCTGACACAGGCAGCTCCTGTGGAATCGATACATCTTACAACCCAGTGTACAGCATTCAGTTTCTAACGTCACTGCCCTTCTCTGCAGGAAAGTCTAAGTATTGTCAAGTTCACAGTGGCAGACATGTTTCCAAAATTCTGTTTTGCTTGACTGCTGGAATTTTCATTATTCACATGCACTGCCAGCTGTTTGCCTTGAAATGACAAGCTTATTTCCTCCGTGTTCAAGAAAATGTCTGCCAGACACCTGAGTGTAAAGGGTTATAGTCTGTGTCTATCATTCTTTCAAGTAAAATGGGTGGTCCAGAAAAAGCAGCTGGCTCTGCTGGCCGCTGCCTGGCAGTGCTTTCCCTCAAGGCAGCGTTTGTGCAAGCAGAGCTGTTGTGCCGACTTCGCTCTTGTCGTGAGAAGGTTCAAAAGATGTGTGGCTCCATGGCGGAGTTTTAATGAAATGAGAGACATTTATTTATTCATCAAGGACGTTTGGAAGTGAAACTGGATTTTTTTTTTAAACTGGGAATTTGTGGCTGTGAGGAATGCTTGCTGCAGTACCTGCAGTTTTATCAGTTTTGCTCAGCAACACCATGAAGAAGGCGGACGAAGTTAGCCTTGATTTGAAAATAGGTTTGACAGAGTGAAACCACTGACAGGCTTCAGGAAGCCCAGGAGTCTGCACACCACACTTTGAAGATCGCTTCCTATTGGATTTGAGATCGAGTGCGTTTTCTTACCTTCCAGGAACAGCCAGGCCCACAGGAGGGACGAGAGGGAGATTTTGCTTAGTGTTAAGAATGTGTTCTTTTGCTGCTGGTATGATTTGCTGGCCCTGGAAACTGAAGGGTTTGGTCTGTGTGAGGGAGCAATCGTGAATCACTGCTTCTGGAGCCACAAAACAGATTGCCAGCTTTAGCCAGTCGTGGGTCTGGGAGGTGCTCCTGTGCCTCGGTGATGCAGCTGGCTCAGAGGGACGGCTCCCTGTGAGTCTGCTGAGATACGAATGCGCACAAACTCTTCTGTTCTGGTGAGCACCACTGTTACTGTTTAAACCCTCCCTTTGCCTTCTTCATTCCTAGGAGAGAAGGCTGCACATGTACATAGTTTATTGTCAAAATAAACCAAAGTCGGAGCACATTGTCTCAGAATATATTGATACGTTTTTTGAGGTAAGACCCAATACCAAAAGAAAGTATTTGTGAATCTTTGTTACATTTCAGGCTCTAAAAATTAAATTGTCACAGGATACCACATAAACCTCAAAAACTCAGCCTGAGTGATAAGAATTATCAGCATATTTCTTTCTTAGAAATCCAAGAACAAGTATGATTTCAGTCTGTGGTTGCACCATTGCTGTTCAGACTGAAGTAAAAATATGAGTTTTACCAGTATAAACTTGTCTCGTTATAATTTCAGAATAATTCCCAATCTAAACTTCTTACCTGAAAGTTTAAATATGACATACATGCTTATGTGAATAAAATCACTTTTAAGTAGGCATTTCAACAAATACAAAAGGCTTATTTGGAAAACAACTCAGGTATAAGTGTAAAACTTAGAAATCCTAAGGTACAGTAAAGCACTGTCTGGATTTATTGCAATGTTACTGGCTTTTCTTAGTATCTCTATCAACAGTGCTCTAGGTAGCCCTTCCTAACAATTCTAAAAACTCTCCTAGCAGTGAGAAAGACCTAAGATCACTTTTTATCTTTGCAACTGCAGGACTTAAAGCAGCGCCTTGGCCACAGGTTGCAGCTCACAGATCTGTTGATCAAACCCGTGCAGAGAATCATGAAATACCAGCTGCTACTGAAGGTGAGTGCAGCGGACAGACTTGGGGTCAGGGGCAGGACTCCGTGGAGGGAAGGACAGGCTTACCAGGTGAGGGGCTTATCTTCCTAAGAAATGTAAGACCACCTCAGTTATTTCAGACACCTCATACTGTTGTCTCAAGTTTTCATTTGCCTTAAGTTCTGAACCAAAATGCCAGTAAAAGTGGACTTGTTTCCCTGCCACATGCTGAGTTTTTCCTTAGCCCTGTGACCTCTGTGGGGTCCCCTGGCTTAGCAGTGGCCCTGAATCGATTTAAGTTACTAAGCACAGCTAAAAGCACATAAAACGTAGGACCTGGGCGTGCAGAGGACAAGAACTTCTCTGAGGGTCGGAACCCTTAGATTTGGTCTGCTTTGGCTATCAGAATACCTCCTCCTTGTCTGTAAGAGAACAAGATACAAAAATAGAACCACAGCTCCCAGCCAGCCTGGCACAACCTGAGCAGTCATGGGAGCCACCTCCCTGGTCCTCACCTCCTCCCCACCCCTCCTCTCTATTTCCTTCACAGGATTTCCTCAAGTACTCCAAGAAAGCCAGCCTGGATACGTCCGAGTTAGAGGTACTTGTGTCCTGGCCCCCCAGTCTCTGTGATGGGGTCACAGAGGGGACCAAAAGTGGAGGGTGGCAGAGGGCAGCGCTCACATCTTCCCTGGAAGCTTGAACATCCGCTCTGCTTCTCCCCACCCGCAGAAAGCCGTGGAGGTCATGTGCATCGTCCCGAAGCGCTGCAATGACATGATGAACGTCGGGAGGCTGCAAGGATTCGACGTAATGCAGCTGTTGTTCTTTGGAAGGGCTCCTCTGCCCCGCCCATTCTTCTGTCCTGGACTGTTTCTCTGCATGTGTAGAAAGCCGATCCTTTTTGTTTAGTTCTCTGTCTTCTCTCGCCTTACTTTAACCTGATCGATACTTTCATGCTCTTTTCGGTGCATTTCACTTGCTTGTTTGGGATCTTCCTCTGCTCAGAGCCCAGCCACTGTGGCAGCAATAAGCAGGACTGCTTTGTCTCTCGGGCCTTCTACCATCCTGAGAGCCAATTTCCTTTCCCAGCATGAAAAGCCGTGGTAGCAAGGGATGAAGTGGGACCCCGGGACCCAACTCTGTCGCCACTGCAAGCTCGATATTAGGGACACTGCTGCTTATCACTCTGGGTTAACAAAGTGTGTACTGTCAGGAGTCTGAGAGACAAGGGCAGAACCAGAACCCTTTTTATTTTCCTCACTGTGGAGTCAGCAGATACGAGAAGTTTTACTTTTCCTGCCCACTGGTTCCCTAGAGCACTAGGGTTACCCTGGCACTGGGGCTTCCCAGCCGAGCTCGTGGTTCACCTCCTCTGCTCGCTGGGCACTTTCTCCACCTAGGGAGCCTCTCTTCTGGGGGAAGGGGACCCTTTCAGAGCCCACTCTTGGTTGTACTGAGGCCAGGAGTTATACAGAGGTTGGCAAGACTTTCACTTAGATATTTGTTCTGTCTGGGGCTAACAGTTCATCAGGGTAAAAGAAAAAAGTTAAGCTCTAAGATAAATAAGAGAAAAATGCATTATTCTGTGGGAGGAAATCTAAAGAAAATATAATATTGAATAACTTAGAATGCAATGTTTTCTTCCCCTTTGCTCCCTTTTTCTTGTTTTAGGGTAAAATTGTTGCCCAGGGTAAGCTGCTCTTGCAGGACACATTCTTGGTCACAGACCAAGATGCAGGACTTCTGCCTCGCTGCAAAGAGAGGCGGGTTTTCCTCTTTGAGCAGATCGTCATATTCAGTGAACCACTTGATAAAAAAAAGGGCTTTTCCTTGCCAGGATTCCTGTTTAAAAGCAGTATCAAGGTAATGTGAGTCAGCGGTTTTCTCTTGTACCAATGCACCCATCATTTCTGATCAACTGTTGCCATTCTGCTGCCTGGTTTATTCAGTGTGTAGAGAACCTTCTCGGATAGGTGAGAACATGTGAATTTGTCCCACACCTTGCTGCTGCCTCACACACACTTATGTGTGACTGCAGCCGTTCCCCAGGTATCTCTCTCTCTAGGTCCGTAGAACACTTACATGTAAATGCAGAGGCACAGCTTTGGAATACTGCCTTCTGACCAGGGCAGATGGCCAGCTCAGTGTCTGATCCTCTTCCCCCATTCAACGTGCCAGGCACGGGGCTTGGGATGCACAGATTTCTCAGGCAGCTCAACCAAGCAGGCATTGTTTCCATTATGCCCTACGATGAAGTTTAGCTTGCCTTTGGCTGGTAGGAAGGAATAAATGTGCTTTAATTTTTATCGTGGTGAGTGTACGTAATATAAAATTTGCCATCTTAATTTTACATTGGCTGTTTTCAAGTGCGCACATCAGTAGCACTCATTGTAATCGCATTGTAATCGTTGTGCAGCCATGTCCACTATGAGTCTAGACTCCTGCCTTGCAGAACTGGTACTCTGTACCTGTGACACCCTGGCTCAGTGACGGCTGCCTTTCAGAGCTTTCAGTGATACGACAGCCCTCCGTCTGTGCTCGCCCCCTCTGCCCCTGCCCGCCCATTCTGCGTTCTGTCTTCTCTAACTCGACCGCTCTAGGGACCGCAGCTAAGCAGGGCCTGAGTGTGTGTCCCCGTGCCTGGCTTTACTGCACTCGGCCCAGGTTTCTGGAGCTCACAGGCCTCCGTGCGTCAGGACATCCCTCCAAACCAAAGCTGAACGCGCGCCTTGTGTACAGACGGTGTGTTTACTTTGGCCCTGTGTCAGTGTTTGGATACGTGAGTCGCTTCTCTTAGCTAATATGAATGATGCTTTGATTTTTTTTAAGGTGAGTTGCCTCTGCCTGGAGGAAAATGTGGAAAATGATCCCTGTAAATTTGCTCTGACGTCAAGGACGGGTGACGTGGTGGAGACCTTCATCTTGCATTCATCCAGTCCAAGTGTCCGGCAAGCATGGATCCATGAGATCAACCAAATCTTAGAAAACCAGCGCAACTTTCTAAATGGTATTGTGTGTTCTCCTACTCAGTGTGTGTCTTCCTCACTGACCTGTGCAGTCTTTCCGTCTCTCGTGTGTCTGCTACTGTGTATTAGTGACAATGGCGGTGCTTAGCCCCTACCTCCCACCTGCGGAGTATCCTGACCATGGCTGGTGCTATTGTACGGATGAGGAAGCCGAGGCACGGAGCTGGTGGCAGAGTCTGGAATGGCCGTCAGACTCAGCTTGTGCTTACAGCTGTATTTGCCCCATCACACCCGGGATATACATTAGCGTCCATCCAGGAAGAGGAGTGTGTAAGAACGTAGGGCAGACGGAACAGACTTGGCCAGGGTTTTCGGAGACACCAAGGGAGGTGCACTGCATTGCACACCTCCCTTTCCCCCAAAACACGACATGTTTATTCTTCACAGTTCCTCAGACTCAAGTGATTCCAAGTGTGGCCAGCTGTCTTCCTGTTGCCCTTCAGTCTGGGAGGTAATCTCCTGTCACTGCAGCTTGCACTCTGATTTCCATTTGACAATCAGTGAAGCACGCTGGGTACCATTGGAAGCGATGTGCTCAGCAGTCCATCTGTTCTGAGCTCTCTTTAGCTTGTCCACATTATATCTGCAGCCCAGAACAGGAGGTCATTGTGAGAAAACCACCTCCACGTGTTGCATGTTCCCAGGCACTCAGTGGGAGCCTCAGGTCATGTGGCATTTTGGCCACATGGCAGTTGGCTAGCTAGGTATTCACTCCAGGCTTCTGTCCAGCTTTCTGGCTGATAATCATTTACATTTGCAGTTCAAATCAGATTCTGTGGCTGTGAGGGAAAGCACTCTTTAAGTGTGTTCTTCTTAAATGTGCAATACCAGCCCCAACTCAGAGCATGGGATTTGGAAAATAGAATAAACAGCCCAAATCACATGATGAGGCTGCGATGTCAGAGTTTACTGACACCCGTGCAGTACCCTACAGGAACAACAAGCTGAGAATGGAGCAGGGACTCTGGTGTTTGTTAGTCACCTTCCCATAGCTGGGCCAGGGCTGGGGATTTAGCTCAATGGTTTGGTGGCCTGCCTTGCAAGCGCAAGGACCTAAGTTCAATCCCCGGTACCAAAAAAAAAAGAATCCATAGCTGGGACAAAACATCTGACCTGCACAACCTAAAGAAGAAAGGGTTATTTCAGTTCACAGTTTCAGAGATCTCAACCTGTGATCGCTTAGCTCAGAGGCAGAAATTACATGGTAGAGGAGAGATGCTGAACTCATGACAGCCAGGAAGCAGTGAACAGACAGGCACTAAGAACAGGGAAGGGATTCACCCTTCTGCGGCTGGCTCCAGCAGCTAGCTTTCCCCAGCCAGGCCTCACCTCCTGCCAGCATCTCCAGCCGGGACCTAATATTGATGAGGGTAGCGCCCCCACGACCTGCTCACCTTCCCCCCACGACCTGCTCACCTTCCCAAAGCTCCACCTGAGCACATGAGCCTCTGGGAGCAGCTCCAGGCCACAGCTGTGTTTTGGCCTCCTCCCTCCTCTGCTCACTCTTGTGAGAGGCTGTGGCCATCAGGGCTCCCCAGGAGGAGGCAATGCATCTGACTATTGTGTTTCCAAAGGTTTAAACACCTGGAAAATGCATGTTGCCATGGGTCACAGTTAGTACGAGTCTCTGTATTCATCCAGGGGACTGTGTGATAAAATCACTGAAATGCAGAGACAGGACAGCCTCCTGACCTGCAAGGTGCCTAGCAGGGCCCTTCAACTTCCCTTGCCTGTTTTGTCCGATTTGCAAAGCACAGTCTGTACAGCTGCTTCTGTGTGTGGTAGCTGCGGGGTTACTCCACCCTCAGCCCGGTTCAGAGCCCAGCTGCTCCCCAGCTTAAGGAAGACCTCACGGAAGCCTTGCTCCCTTGCTCTGCCCAGTCCTGGTCGAGCCTCTCCTGGCAGCGTGCTGGGCCTCCCATTGCCAGTGGCCCTCGCCCGCCGTGGGGCATCTTGCTGTTCTCACCTCCCTCACGCTGCCTTCTGCTGCCTCCATGAGCACACACAGCCCTGTGACCTCCAAGGAACAGGCGAGAAGTGCGGAAGGCATCTGCTCTGCCCCTCTGCGGCTGGCCTCTGTCTGTAGCATGGGCGCTTGAGGTCGTGTCGCAGTGAGGACAGATTGCCATGCTCTTCCTCCTCCTCTGATAACCCCTTCTCCTGTGCCCTAACTGAGCCTCCGCCTGTCTTGCTTGGTTACAGCCTTGACATCGCCCATCGAGTACCAGAGGAACCACAGCGGGGGCGGCGGCAGTGGGGCCAGCAGCAGCGGGGGCGGGGGCAGCGGTGGCAGTGGGGCCTCCGGTGGTGGTGGCAGCAGCCACGGAAGTGGCCCCGGCAGCTGTAGCAGCGTCCCCAGCTCGAGCAGGAGCAGGCCCTCCCGGATCCCGCAGCCTGTCAGACACCACACCCCCATGCTGGTCTCCTCTGCAGCCTCCGGCCAGGCAGAGGCAGACAAGATGTCAGGTATGTCTGCTCCCAGCCCCTCACTGCCTCCCCGCAGCAGCGACCTGGCCCCCGAGGCTGGCCCTGGCCAGCCCAGCAAGCTCCCCCTGAGTGGAGACTCCGAAGGCCCCAAGCGGGAAGCAGACCCCGTCCCCAAGATGAAGGTGATGGAGAGCCCCAGGAAGGCCACCGGGAATGCTTGTGGTGCGAGCCAGGAAGCAGGCGCCAAGGACGCACGGGGTCACCTGGGCCCGCTGCCACTGGGCAAGCCCAGACCCGGCGCCATCTCGCCTCTGAACTCTCCTCTCTCTGCTGCGTTCCCTTCTCCTTTCGGCAAGGAGCCCTTTCCCCCCAGCAGCCCCCTGCAAAAGGGGGGCTCCTTCTGGAGCTCCATCCCTGCCTCCCCCGTCAGCCGGCCCGGCTCCTTCACTTTCCCGGGGGACAGTGACTCCCTCCAGCGGCCGACACACCGCCACGCGGCCCCCGGCAAGGACACGGACCGCATGAGCACCTGCTCCTCGGCCAGCGAGCAGTCCGTGCAGTCCACCCAGAGCAACGGGGT
>NW_022900913.1:10823555-10826875 GCF_012274545.1 Fukomys damarensis
GAGCGCAGCGCCTCTGGCCTCCGGACTGCGGCCGCGCCTGCATCTCTACTAACTCGCTCCTGGCTTTGTTCTCGTCTCCTTAACCAGAGAAGCCCATCATTAACCTCCTCAGTACAGCGTCTCTGAGTCTTTGCAGTTTTCCAACAAAGTATCTTGGGACTTTGTTTTCAGCCCCTGCCTCCCTCGCTCTTTTTTTTCCTTTTGGTTTGGAGTGGTCTTTTTCCTCCTTTCTACCTCCTATTTCAATTGAAGTCTATACACTTTAAGCTTTTTGCTCTTTGCTTGGTTTTGCTCTTTTATGCCTTATTTTTACAGCACTTTTGACTCATCTGACAAAAAAAATTCCCTCAAGAAAACTTCCTACAAACAACTCAAAACAAACTAAGCTGGCCAAATGGGGGGAAGGAATCTGCCCTGTGGGAATATCTCCCCTCAACCCCAACTTACTCTGGAGGAGACCCTCGAGCTTCGGCTCGCTGCGTTGGGCTTCGGGCCACCGCAGGCGGCTCTGTTCACGTCTGTCCAGCTGGGGTCGCTGTGGCGGGGGCATTCCAGCTCACTTGCTGTCACTTCACTTTGTTCTCAAGCAGAAGGGTGGCTGTGCTGGGTTTCCCCCTCATTCTGTGACTTCCTCACTGTCCTCCAACTGTGTCCTCCATGGCAGAAGGCCTGGCCCGTAACACTTTCCTGAAGGCATGCGTGAGTGAATAGAACTGTTCTAATGAGTGTTTGATCACTTTATAAATTTTTAAATACATTTCCCTGAAAGGGTCTGTGTCTCTCTTTGTGTGTATATATAAACAAACCTAGCTTTTGCATGTCTCTCTCTTCTGCACTTCTGTTAACCCCTTATTTGGGTTAACTTGGTCTGAGCTTTTCCTCCTTCACTACATAATTTTGCTAAATTGTATTTGAGGGAGAAATTAAGTGGGTCTTGATGGGTTTATTTACACCAAGTCTTGTTCTCCAAAGTGGGAGCAGGTGTCCTCTGTAGTGGACGCCCCTGTCATTTCTGCCATGGGTGCTGTGCAGAGCAAGGGAGTCTCAGCTTGTGTGAAAGAACTGGGTAGGCAGTGAGCATCTGAAGGCGATTCCAGTTATAAGAAGGCAGGTGGCCCACAGCACTCCGATGTCTACTCAGCAGCAGGCCTTACAGCCGTGACCGTCATGCAGTCAGCCAGTTGACATCTCTCGAGCCCATCTTAACCTGCACACTCGCCCAGGAAGCACAGGAGGAGCTTCTCCAAATCCATAGCTGCTCCAGCCAGGAGTCAGTGCTGTCGTCTGTGATGTTCCTGAGTAGTCAAAACGCCACAGCCGGCTCCCCGGTGTCCACCTGAGATGTGGCCCCAACATGCCCGGCCAGTTTTAGGCTGGGAGAGTTGCCTTCGATTTCTTGTGTGGTGGATTGCCTCATTGGTCCTCCACCCATTCAGGCTCCCAGGCCCCACAGCACAGGTCCTTCTTCCCCTCTCAGAGTTCTGTTGGCAGCAGAGTGAAGTGGGCACAGACCAGCCTCAGCCGTGCCTGTGCTGGCCCTTGCTGGGACTCTGCGGTCTGGCTGCTTGTCCTGTCTGCCTCTCTCCCGCTAGGTAGCCACACACAGCCACTCACTTCCCAGTCCAAGTAGCTTTGGGCCACGTCCACTGCCAAGGTGGTTGTGAGAATTAAGGAAGACAGATTTGAAATGCCTAATACACAACCTTGCACCTAGGGAGGTTTTCAGAAAATACTAACAGCTGGGATTATTGTGGCAGAACATTGAAATTATGAGTTGTAGCCTTTTACCCAAAGCAGCTATGCCACAAAATTTTTTTTTTACTTTTTCTATCACATTTAGATCTATAATGTCAAAACTGTTAGATGGTACCATAGAAATCAAACTACTGAAGTACACACTTAGAGTATAAAGTTGTATAAATGAGCAGGCAGAGGCCAGAGCCTGACATGCATGGCACCCCTCGAGCTAAAGCAGGGGCACCCACAAGGGACGGATAGGCACGTGGCACTCTGCCACGTCCTGGCTTAAGTACTGTTGTGGTAGGTCTGTGGCTCTGATCCCTGAGTTCCCAGGTTGGCCTCCCAGAGGCGGGCATGAGGTCTCTGGCTACCCACTCCCTAGCCTGCTCACTAGACCACAGCTGAGCAGGTGAGTGTGCAGGGCTCCCTCTTACTGGGGATCCCAGAGCCAGCAGAGGCATCTGAGCATCCCACAGCATCGCAAGCTTTTGAGAACGAGGTCCTAGGTGCCCTTTCCCACACCCTAACTAGGCAGAGGGCATGTGGACAAGAGGTGGCTTAGGACCTGCCAGCAGTCTCAGCTTTCCCCTCCTCCCCAACACAGTCGCTTGTTAAATAAGAGCCTGGAACACAGAACTGCCATTTGCGTTGCTCCCAGGTGCTTGCTTCATTTGTGGGCCTGGACAGGTGGCTCTGGAACGTCAGCTTTGCTTTACTGTAGCAGTCTTGTCCTGATGGAGTCACTTAACCAGCTCTGAGCACCTGCTCTGTCAGTCCCCATGACCAGAGAGGCTATCGCCACTGGGGCTGCACATAAGGGAAGGGCAGCATTCCCACACCCCATGCCACGGTCCCTTCCCAGAGGATCAGTGGCCCAGGGCACTGTGAGGCTATGCCGTGTGTCCCCAAGACAACAGCACCTGGAGGACATCAGACCAGGCAACTCAATAAAAGCACTACCTACTGAGGGACATGAAAAGGAGACAAGAGCAACTATGTGTAAAAAGTAGAATAGTAGTTAATGTACTTTTCAGATATTCCACATTCTTTTAAGTGAAAAAGAGGTAAAAATCGGCCGGCCTGCAACTTGCGATGCCAGAATACGTGTTCTCGAACATTTTATCTGGAGATTTCGAGGATCTCCATTATCTAATGTTTCAGAGAGCTGAAGCTTAATGGTACCTGTCTGTTGGGATCAGGACCAACCCGACATGCCATGAGCAGAAGGCCTTGACTACTCCTGGAGAGCACAAGGAAAACCAGACCAACTAATACTAAGCTTCCAGAAGGTCATTTTTTTTAGATTGTTTTTAAATTGCTATCCAGAGAAATCCTGATTTTCAGGTACTGAAAAAGTTGCACTAAAGCTAGCAGGAAGAGGGAAAGAAAAGTTAGCTGGGCGTGGCAGCACTCCTGGAAGGCTGAGGCGGGAGAAGCAAGAGTTTGAGCCCAGCCTGAGTGACTTGGCCACTTTGTCAAAACTTAAAAAATACAAATTTCAACAGAGTGGGGATATGTAGTTCTGTGTGAAGACTATGAGATAATCCCTGCTACTACAAAAAAAAAAAAAAAAAAACAAC
>NW_022900913.1:10827004-10887058 GCF_012274545.1 Fukomys damarensis
AAAAAAAAAAAAAAAAAAAACTACGAATGTCTTCGTGCCAGTCGGGTGAGCCTGGCTCTCGGTCCCGGCGCGGTGCACGCTGAGCAGTGGCTCCTTGTCAGATCTCGTTTCAGTCCCTGTCTGCCTTTTCTTTTCATCTTCCCTGCTGCAGAGTGAAAGTAGCAGCAGTAGCAACATCTCCACCATGTTGGTGACACACGATTACACGGCAGTGAAGGAGGATGAGATAAACGTCTATCAAGGAGAGGTCGTTCAAATTCTGGCCAGCAACCAGCAGAACATGTTTCTGGTGTTCCGCGCCGCCACTGACCAGTGCCCCGCAGCTGAGGGCTGGATTCCAGGCTTTGTCCTGGGCCACACCAGCGCAGTCATCATGGAGAACCCCGACGGGACTCTCAAGTGAGTGCCAGCCGTGATGCCGCCTGCCCGAGAGGCAGCCGGGGACAGGGCCAGTGTCTTATCTCTACCAGCCCCCCACAAGCAAGCTGCAGAGCCCCAAAGTGAAGGCGGCGTCCTTCTGTCCCTTGGACTAGTATCGAGCACTTATGAACACCGGGCCTTCTCAGGTCCCAAGGTGGGCCCTGCAGGGTGGGGGCACCTCCTGCAGATCCCAGCTCGTGGACAGGGCCGTGCTGGGGTCCTCGGGTCAGGACTCAACTCCAGCCTGCAGCAAGAGGCTGTGCGATGCCTTCCCTACTGGAAGCATCATTCGGCTGAGCAGAGTTGCCGCATTAAACAGTATCTTAAAGAAAACGGCTTGTACGTTTCCCTTCCCTCAGTCTCGCCGAAATGCTGTCTGTGCTGGAGGCCAGCCTGGCAGTTTCTGGGACTAGAAGTGTTAAAGGACTTTGTGACTGAACATTGTCTCCAGAAGACCAGGCACAAAGGAACCATGACCAAACAATAAATAAATAAAATAAAATGGAACCACGAGAAGGCCGTGTTGCTCCTCACACACAGCCACACCGCCAACCAGGTCTGCACTGCGTGCCTCGCAGCTGCACGGAGCCACCCACCTTCCTGCGAGTCCTTCTCCCTGTTCTCCTTTTCACCTTAGTACCCTGCTCAAGAATCCTGCTTTATAGCTTTTTTAACGTCAGTCATAATAAGTTGATGAGCAAGAAGTCTAAGATAAAAGTCCCATCTTGTATTTGGTTTCCACAGAATATAGCCTTGAACTCTAGCAGGGTTCTTCAGAGAAACAGAATCAGTAGCCCATGTGTTTATAAAGAGTTGGCTCCTGCAGTCCCAGAGACATGATTGTGGCTTCCCCAATGAGGTGAAGTCTGCGCGCCCTGCAGGGTATCCTGAGCTGAGGTTCTGCCTTCAGCTGGCAGAAGAGGAAGGGCAGTGGGCTCTGCCGATTAAAGTGTTCGCCTCGACCGGAAACACCCAAAATGCTTGACCAGACCTCCGAACACGGTGTGGCCCAGTCCAGTTAACACAAAACTGTCACCAATGCATTTCTGTTTCAATCCTTAAAACATGATTTAAGAGATTGTTGGTTTCATCTGGCACTTCTTGGGTACTATGGGAAAGGGGAGAGATCATCACTGTGTAGTGTCAGGATTTTCAGTCACTCCGTGCAGCATGCATTGAGCACCTGCGGAACATGGGGGCATAAACTCACGGCGTGGTCTTTTCCTCCCAGGAAGTCAACATCTTGGCACACAGCACTCCGTTTAAGGAAAAAATCTGAGAAAAAAGATAAAGACGGCAAAAGGGAAGGCAAGTTGGAGAATGGTTATCGGAAATCCCGGGAAGGACTCAGCAACAAGGTGTCTGTGAAGGTGAGGACCAGCAGCCTGGGCAGCGCGGCACCAGGGCCCAGAGGGTGTGATGTGCTGCAGGCGGGCCCTGGGCTTGCGCAGGAACAGTCTCCCACCGGCTCCACCGGCTCCTCCGTCCCGCCTGCAGGCAGCACCTTGGAGAGTGCGAGCTGGACCAGGTCTGCGCCTGCCCAACCCCCAGGGCACTCATGGCCTCACAGCACAGAGTTCAGGTTGTCAGGGGCAGGTGGGGTGCAGAGAAGCTGTGGCTTAGACTTCCTTGTTTCTCCTTAGGCTGGAGGGGTAGTGACTGGGTGAAGGATGCAGGTTCAGTGGCTCTGACTGATGCCCCTGGGAGCCTTGTCAGCTTTAATCCTCAGTGGTGAGAGAGCCTGAAACTTGTGGGAGTTTTCCCAGAGGAGGAGAGAATGCCTCCTCAAAGGCACCCTCCCACCCTGCTCAGGAGCCAGCCCAGCAGTGAAAGGAGCTGTGCTGGGATTGGCTCCGGCAGGCCAAGTCCTGTTTCTTCTCATCTTGCCACAATAACTGTAGCCCTGGAATCCAAGCAGTCTCCTTGGAAATCACTCATGGCCTTGGTTAACACCTGTTTCCTCCTTCCGTTTCAGCTTCTCAATCCCAACTACATTTATGACGGTGAGTTCTGCCCCTCTCCCTCCATCTTGGGGTCACAGGTCTGCCGGTGCTGCAGAGCACTCAGGGCAGCCCTGCAAATAGGTTTCCTGCGTCGTTCCGCACTTGGGGACGTGCTGCGGTGCGGGAGAGGTACCAGGCTGACTGGCCGCTTCCCCTTCCAGTTCCCCCAGAATTCGTCATCCCGTTGAGTGAGGTCACGTGCGAGACAGGGGAGACTGTTGTTCTTAGATGTCGCGTCTGTGGCCGGCCCAAGGCCTCGATCACCTGGAAGGGCCCTGAGCACAACACCTTGAACAGCGACGGCCACTACAGCATCTCCTACAGGTGAGGGGCTTCCCTGGCTGGGAGCAGCGTGTTCCTGCGCCGTAAGTGGAAACGGCCCCTTCGCTGTGGCTGATACAATCCATTTCCATGGTGCCCTTCGGTGCCCAGACTGAGCGCACATTTCATACACAGTGTGGGACACAAGCCACTTAAAGTCCTCACCTGGTCCTGTGGCTTGCGGGGAAAAGTCAGAGCTGGCGCCGTGTGGTAAGCCTTTGTGACACAATGTGTTCTGTGTGTGGCAGTGACTTGGGGGAGGCCACTCTGAAGCTTGTCGGCGTGAGCACGGAAGACGACGGCATCTACACGTGCATCGCTGTGAACGACATGGGCTCGGCGTCGTCCTCAGCCAGTCTGAGGGTTCTAGGTAAGCCCCCGAGCGGGCGGCCTGCACTTTGTGTGGACCAAGAAGTTGCCGTGGGGCCTCCCACAGGAGAGGTGCATGTGGGACAGCAGGGGACGTCCCTGTCGCTCCTCACAGGGCACAGCAAAGCGTGTGACAGTAGCCACTGCACACGGTGCACCGCGCTCTCCTCTGCCAAGTGTAGATGTGGTCTGAGCAGGTTTCATGAAGAATGAGGGTAGACAGAAAAGGGTCCCCTAGACAAGTGTGTCCTCCCACCCCTCCCACGGCACAGTGGCTGCCCGGGAAGCAACAGGAGGACCCCCATGGGGCTGCAGCCCAGTGCCCCTCACTGCCAGCCCCAGCTGCTCCCCCTCAGCCACAAGCTGCTTGGGTAGAAGCTGTCCTAGGCCTTGTTGAACTTCTTGTAGTTTTCTGGGCAGATTTTCAGAAAGTAGCAGGTCTTGCCCTGGCTTCCGGCTGCCCCTCTCTGGAAGAGAGGCTGAGCAGCTGCGAATTCTGTGCCATGGTTCAGCTGCTCCAGGTGTAGGAAGCTCTGTATCGGAGCAAATGAAAGCCCAGCTCAGAGATGTGACGAAGCCAGGCATGGTGGGGTACACCTGTAATCCACACTGGGGAGGCCGGGGCAGGCCAGACTGGGATACACAGTGAGCTCAGAGCCAGTGAACTATAGAGTGAGACCCTGTCTCAGACAAACTAAAGATGAAGTGAGCTCAAGGTGCCCTGTGTATGGTCAGTAAGCAGATTCTGTTTAGAACTCTATCCACACATCTTAACACCATATATCTACCTTCATTAAATCAGAGAAGGGACAAGTTCTGAATATTGGGTCATGGCACAGAAAAGAACAAAGTCTTGAATTTGAGAGTAAAGAATCACTAATTTTCTAAGCCTCACAAGATCTCATAGAAGTTATATACGTGGTTATTTTTTAAAAATTCACTATGGAAAGCTTAGCAACTTGGCTGTAAGACTACACCATGGAGATATGAGTGGGAAAACAACGGAATAGGACGTGTGTCAGCCTTCTGTCACAGAAATCCATCTGTAGCCCTTGAGCTCTGTAGAGTGTGACGCAGGCCATGCCAAGGTGACTGTAGTTTCCAGACTCCTCTGTGAGAAGCCTGTCACTGCAGGCGTTGGTAGTTTATTTGAAGGTCTCTTCGGGGTGGTCGTTACCAACCGTGGTGCCTGTCTTTCTATAGAGCTTGTTTCCTCCCCATGAGTGTCCCGACAGGGCTGAGCTCTCTCTGGGCCTGGCTGCTCCACATCCCAGCCGCTTTCTCCGCTGCTTGGGAAGCCCTGGCTGAGCTCAGTGACGCCAGCCCTTCACTGTGGCTGTGAGCAGGGGTGCCAGGCATAGGGTGATGTGCACCGGCCCACTGTACACGCAGAGCCCTGGACAAGGACAGGGATAGCCCGGGCAGGGCTCCTGTCATTGAGGGGCAGGTGGGGAGGGGCCGGGACGCTGGGGAGCCCTGCCTCGAATCGATGCTCGGAGTTGATGCCTACGCGGATGTGCTTATCTGTACGTAATGTCTGAGTTAAAATGTTTAACAAAAATAAGCAAGCCCTAGAGGAGGAAATATACTATCTTCATGTAGGTCAAAATTTGGTATTTCTTAATGGGATGTGGTAAATGTTTCAGAATAGCCTAGTGCAGTAAATAACTTTGTTTTCCTAAATGAGACTCCATAATTCTCCCTGTGAGAGAAGCTGTGATTAGGAAAATGTTAGCCTGTGGGCACAAGTAGTGGCGGGGCCAGAATCACCTGTGACGTCCTTGCGGGGTACAGGAACGGGCAAGACAAAGGGTGGGGACCTCTGAGTGTTGGAGGCTTGACTGGCCGGGCGCTCCTCTGGGTCGGACGAGTAGTGCTAGGGCTGGGCCGGACCATGGGGCAGCGGGGAGGGTGCAGGAGGAGCCCAGTGCGGACAGACGACCATGGTAACACAGACCAGGACTCCGGGCCGCTGAGGAGTCCTGGGAACCGAACAGGAGCTGGGCTTCAACTCACAAGCTGAATGACTCCTGTGCAGGAAGAGTGTAGAAAGAAGGCCTTGTTTTCTTCTGGGCATTCATAATACAAGGAATGAGTGCTTTTCACTGGCACTTGTATAGTAAAATTTAACCCTTATTTGCAGTCTGTTTGATTTATTAACCCTATAAAACCTGTACGCAGTAAATAAAGAAATGAACTCTTGCTTTCTCATGCTTGTGGCAGAGATGTAGATTTGAGGACATGTGGCCTCCTAAGCAGGAATGGGCTGTTTAGAAACAAAATGGAAGTCATAGAAGCAGTTTCAAATTTTTTACTAAGCTGGTCTTAAAAAATAAAAGTTAAGGTTAATTTTACTAACTTTTAATCCAGTATATCCAAAGCATTTTTTCCACATGAGATAATGATTCAGCCTAATTTTATAAATCATTTATGAACTGTTTATCTTCTGTCTTGACACTGAGTTCCAGTGTCCCATGTGTGTTACACTGAAACACTTCACCACTCTGATGGGCCCCATCTCAGATGCTCCGTGGCCTCTGCAGCTGCTCTGTGGATGGTTCAGGTCGGTGACCCACTCAAGGGAGATGCTGCTCTTCTTGCAGGTCCAGGGAGTGACGGGATCATGGTGACCTGGAAGGACAACTTTGACTCCTTCTACAGTGAAGTGGCTGAACTCGGCAGGTAGGAAACAAAGCCCAGAGCCCCTTCTGAGAGAGCAGTGTGGGCTGCAGTGCACACAGCATGCATGGACTGCAGGTGAGGGGTGCCTTGCAGCGCTGGGCAGGAAAGGAGCTGTTTCCAGCTGGGGCTCCCAGAGAGAGTGAGTCCCTGCCGCCATAGCACAGGCCGCCCATTGGTGAAGTGAATGGGCTTGCTTCCCACCGATGCGTCTGTGCAGTACCAGCCAGGCACCACCCTGGGAGGCTCCAGAAGAGTCACAAACTGCGTTGTAGGACAAGTCCCTTGTGGGAACAGCTGAATGTGCCCTTTGGGTCTCAGTTGTGCATGGAGATCTAAAGGAATTACACCATCATTACGACAGTGGTGGGATTCTCTTGACCAAACTAAGAGAGACTTCAGCACGGACGAGCTGTTGCTCTCCAGGAGGGGCGGTCCAGGCCCAGGCAGCTCTCTCGAGCCGGACACCCAAGCTCCTCGTTCTAGTGGTGCCGCTGTGCTGCACAGCACTCGCCCCTCCGGCGCCCTGGGCCGCAGAGCAGGCCCACACCCTGCTGCCTCATCCCTCCTGAGGAGCTTTCCGGGAAGCTGCAGCCTAACATTGTCCTGTGTCCCTGTGGCCATGCCGGGCCACGTGGCTCCCAGTGAGTCTGCAAGTCATGTGTTGCTGCGTAACAAAACGTCCCCATTTGCTGTCTTACAGTGTTGTGGGTGACTGGGCAGATACCTGTCTGTCTTGGCTGGGCCGGCCGGCACACCCAGGCCTCCTTGCACACCTGGGGCCCCATCACATAGACACTCACCCTGGGCTTCTCCATGTGATGGCGAAGCCATTTCAGGAGGGCAGAGGCAGAAACCGCAAAGCTTGTGAAGGCCCAGCCTCAGAAACCACAGCTGCTCTTCCTCCAGCCACCTGGTTACTGGGAAGGGAGGAGAAAGAGAAGGGAGAGGTAGACGTAGTGGCTGCTGTAAATCCTGCAGACTGCCCCTTCCCTGCAACAGGGTCACTGATTATGCTCTCCCTTCTCCCGTGTGACCGCAGGCTCAGCCCATGTAATCCAGAGGTGGTCGGGTGCAGTGTGGCTCTGGGTGTGGGTCCCTGGGTACAGCTCCAGAGGCCCTGACCACACGATGTGGGGCCAGCAGATGAAAGCTGTGCCTGAGGGTGGAGGTGGGGCTCTCACTTCTACTCCTGCCACACAGAGGTTAGGAAGCCCCAGGCCTGCCCACCAGTCCTGTGACAGGCAGGCCACCTCCTGGAGCATGGGGTGGGGCGTGGATGTGGACAGGACTCAGGCCTTCTTGGCGCAGGGGCCAGGAGAGCAGGGCCTGTGCCAGGAGCTGGCTCACTGCCATGGAGGCAGCCTCATGTGCATTCCACAGGGGACAGCGTCTTTCCCTGTGTCGCTCCTCTGAGACCTCTGAAAGATCTTCTCAACACCCTCCCAGGGGCAGATTCGCTGTTGTTAAGAAATGCGATCAGAAAGGGACCAAGCGAGCAGTGGCCACAAAGTTTGTGAACAAGAAGCTGATGAAGCGTGACCAGGTCACCCACGAGCTCGGCATCCTGCAGAGCCTCCAGCACCCTCTCCTGGTTGGCCTCCTTGACACCTTTGAGACCCCCACCAGCTACGTCCTCGTTTTGGAAATGTGTGTACTCACCTGGCTTTCTTTTCCATGTCATAGCTTATCTGTTCTTTTGTTCTCTAGAAGGCTGGAAAGCAGGTTTATAGAATTGACTAAAGGTCTAAAAATTCAGTTTCCTAAGAGACCGGGTGTGGAGCCTTCTGGTCATGGCAGTAAGAAGGCCCATCTTCACTCCGTGCTGCTCTGGGCCTCACAGGTCCAGCCCACCTGCTGATCGGCCTGGCTCCTAGAGCTCTCCAGAGGCCAGGCCTTCACCAAGCTCAGGACCCAGCTCCTGGCTGGCAGCCTGAGGCCAACCTGACACCTGCGCCTGTCGAGGGCCACACATGCCTGGGCTCAGAGTGGGTTTGCTGAGAACCTGCTGACTGGACACTTACGATGTCTGCTCAGCCCCCAGCCCCTCCTGCCTCTCAGGACTGCTGCCGGGAGGCTGATTAGGCAGGGAGGGTCAGTACACCTTACCCAAGAGACCAGGGCTGGGCACGGACGCTCCCCGCAGAGCAGCCTCTGCGGTACCCATCACACTGCTCCGGCAGACCTCAGAGAACAAGTCAGCCATGGGCAGAAACCGTATTGAAAGGCATGACCCTGCAAAAGCACTTTTCAGATGGGTGACTGGAGATACCTAGAGACCTGGCCTGCAGCAGGGGAGGAGGGTGCTGCGGGCCTCTAGTGGGCAGAGGCCAGGCAGATACCTAGAGACCTGGCCTGCAGCAGGGGAGGAGGGTGCTGTGGGCCTCTAGTGGGCAGAGGCCAGGCAGGTGCTGCTTTGCTCCTACGAGGCCCAGGATTCAGTACCCTGCCCAGGCGGCAGTAGGCCAGGGTGAGAAACCCTGCCCCCCACCGCTTTCTAATCTCAGTGAAACACTTTTTAAAGTCCCTATCCCTCTTTTTAGGGGAAACCATTTCGTACATTTACTTGGATTTACAACTTCTTTTCCATCAGCAAGGGCAAAGCCTTTTGCCATTACTTAGAAGTCCATCTGCTCTTGGGTGGGAAGAACTGGATGGGTAGGACGACCACCACAGCCTCACACGGGAGCAGGTGCACCAGGCAGCGGGGCTCAAGCCCCCACCCGCAGGGACCCCCTCAAGGCCCTGCCTCTGTGGCTGTTAATTGTATTCTTCTTCTCAGTGAAATTGTAAACACCACCCTTCACAGTGAAGCCGTGCAGGGCCCAGCAGCCTCAGCTCCAGACTCCCCACCCTCTGCTGGTAGCCCCAGTCCCCTGGGTGACAGTGGGGCCTCAGGAGGACCCACCCACCCAGACACCGTGGCTGAAACTTCCCTAGCGCCTGAGGCATGCTTTCCAGCCCCTCTGCCAGGCAGAGAGTGCGTCACATGGCAGAGGGGAGCACCAGCCCCGACTCAGCAGTGGCCCCAGCTGGCTTTCATCCCTGCTCCATCTTTCCGATTCCTCTGTCAGCCTTGGTGCCCTCAAACTGTGGAGGATCTCGAGGCTCAGACACCGTGAATGAAGGGCCTGGCTTCTGAGCTCCAAACCTGGGGCTCCCTCTGGAGGGCGCTTGATGGCAGTGAACAAGAACTGTCCCATCCCTTGAATCTTCTCCGAGGCCTCAGTTTGCAGTCTGAGGTGTCAGAGCTGTTGGTGCAGACCATTTTACGGAAAGTTACAGTTTGGCCTCACCATACGGAATTAATTTTCATAACAAATTAATAGCTAATGCATTATTCGAGACCAGCCTGGGCTACATAGTGAGTTCCAGGTCAGTGTCAACTACATAGTGAGACCTTGTCTCAAAAAACCCAAAAAAATAGCTAATGCATTTGTTACTCCTACTTACTAGACAGACAGGTGGCCACTCCTCCTATAAATTGTTTCACAGACAGAGGGCAGCCTAGGTCAATGTTGGGAGAGGATCCATCCAGTGCCAGCTCCTCTGCTTGGGGCTGGGGTCTTGGGACAGTTCTGTACCCTGGCTTTCTCTAAGGTGGGAACGGTGACGCACCCTTCTCAGAGTACTGAGGATTAAACCAGTACTGAGCTTTCAGTTCGAGTACACAGGAGCACTGTGTGTTTTTTAAATATTAAAAGTGAGTTCAAGCCAGGATTAGTGGATCATGCTGTAATCCCAGCTACTCGGGAGACCAAGGCAAGAGGATCAGAGTTTGAGACCAGTCTGAGCTATGTAGTGAGACCTTGTGTCAAAATAAAAAGGGCAAGGACTCCAGGTCAGTGACAGAGCTTACCTGCTCTGCAGGAGGCCCTGGGTTCAATCCCCAGTACTACAAAAGAAAAAGAAGGGGTGTGGAGTTAATTCTGAATAGGAAAATTAAACACTGTGTTGCTCGAGTGTCTGGCTCTCTGTGATCCCATCCAGTCTTCACATGACCATTTTACAGATGAGGAAGCCAAGGCACGGGGGGTGAGGTGGGACAGTCTCCTTCCTCCTGGCCCCGGGTACCTCTGGAGTGCCTGCTGTGCGCCAGGCACTGCACAGTACTTGCCAGGCCGTTCCTCCCATCATAGGACCAGGTAAATCCCTGATGGTGCCTGTCCACCACCCTCAAAAGCAGGTACCTTGTTCCCCACTTACATCTTCACAGTGAAAGTTAAAAGAATTGCCCTTATTCAGTAATGCTGTTTCGCAGAGGCACAATCCAGAAGTACCAGTGAAACATTCGCAGTGGTCCAGTGTGTTTGCTTGTTAGCGGTCTGAAGTCAGTAAAGGGAGCTCACCGTAACGACGCCCCATTCCCGCCTCTGCAGGGCTGACCAGGGCCGCCTCTTGGACTGTGTGGTGCGATGGGGAAGCCTCACGGAAGGGAAGGTCAGAGCGCACCTGGGGGAGGTTCTGGAAGCCGTCCGATACCTTCACAACTGCAGGATAGCACACCTGGACCTAAAGGTTGGCAGACCCTGGGGCTGGACAAAGCGGGGCTGGCCCTGCCGAGCTCGGCCACACGTGTCACGGGAGCCTCTCTCCCATTCTGTCCCCTGAAGCTCTCCAGGGGTGCTGGGGACCAGGAAAAGGAAAGAGGGCAGAGGGGAATTGAACACTTAACTCATGACCTGTTTTCAGTGATAAGCACCATCAGTACAGTGCTAGGTTAACAGTTCATGTGAGCTTCAGAAAGTTTCTGAGGGTTTTCTGGGTTGGTGTGGGACTGAGGGACGCAGCAATCTGGAAAGGAGAGAGCGAGCTCCTCCTAGTACTGGGAGTTAACTGAGCCCCCAGCTTCCTAAACCAGCCTGGCTCACTCATGACCCTTACAAGTTCAGACAGAGCTGCGTAGATGCCTTCTCCCTCAGCAGGCTGCCAGTCATCGGGTCAGAAAATGACAGATGTATTGTCCTGTGTTCTAGCCTGAGAATATCTTGGTGGATCAGAGTTTGGCCAAGCCAATGATCAAGCTGACTGACTTTGGAGATGCCGTCCAGCTCAACACGACCTACTACATCCACCAGTTGCTGGGGAACCCCGAGTTCGCAGCCCCTGAGATCATCCTGGGGAACCCGGTCTCCCTGACCTCGGACATGTGGAGCGTTGGTGTGCTCGCGTACGTGCTTCTCAGCGGCGTGTCCCCTTTCCTGGACGACAGCGTGGAGGAGACCTGCCTGAACATTTGCCGACTAGACTTTAGCTTCCCAGATGACTACTTTGAAGGAGTCAGCCAGAAGGCCAAGGAGTTCGTGTGCTTCCTCCTGCAGGAGGACCCTGCCAAGCGTCCCTCGGCTGCGCTGGCCCTGCAGGAGCAGTGGCTGCAGGTGGGCAACGGCAACAGCAAGGGCATGGGCGTCCTCGACACGTCCAGACTGACCTCCTTCATTGAGCGGCGCAAACACCAGAATGATGTTCGACCTATTCGTAGCATTAAAAACTTCTTACAGAGCAGGCTTCTGCCTAGAGTTTGACCTGTCTTGAAGTTCTCTCTCATTCTCTTTCACCTGCCAATCAGCTGTTAATTTGAATTTTGAAGAGGAAAAAAAAAACAAACCTAACTGACCAGCTGCCGATCCGTTCATCGTGTGAAATTGCATTCCAAGTGAGCTGTGCCCGCAGCGCCGGGACTCAGAGCTGCGGGCTGCGCTGGGGTGGAGGACCTTCAGTTACTCTGCCACGGCAGAGATCGCTTTGCTGTATCACAGTATTTTATTCAGGTTTCTGCAAAAAAAATAAAAAGATACTTTTTTAAATGAACATGGATAGGATTTTGCAAATTTAACATTTTCAAGATTTATTCAAGGAAACAAAATGCCTATGTTCAACCACTGGTGTTAACAAACACAGCAAAGATACTGTGCATCTCTGGAGAAAACTCACCCGGGTGGGCCACTCCACAGCCTCGGCGAGCACCCCAAGTCCACGTGGCGCTGAGCTTTTCCAGCTGCCTCGTCTGCGTGCGTCTCCCAGGGACACCAGACTTGGCTTCTGAAACGTGCACTCAACCTCAGATTTTGGATAAAATGGAATGAATCGTTCTGCTCTGATGAAATGTAGGCCTTACTTGTATATAAGACTGTTCCTGCCTTCAGTCTGGCACCCCGCCCTACCCCCACCACCACCTGGGCCTTCCCCTGGGGGTCCAAGGGTCTGCCCATCCACAGTGACGTCAGGTCGGGTCCAGTCCTGCCGCCCTGTCCCTGCCCGAGCCATCAGTCAGATTGTTGAGCAGTATACAGTCAGATGAAAATAGTGTAAATGCACTCATTGGGGTCTTTTTTGGTTTTCTTTCATATCATGTGCAATGTTGTGGCTTTAACATTTTATGCAACTATTTATGAAGACCTCTGTTGTACCTGTAATAAATATATAGAAAAAGCACATACTTCGTACAGTGAGCTTTATGGTTTTGTGTGTGTGTTGGGGGGAGGTTGTCGTAGCCCTTTGCCATCGGTGCAAGGAGTCTTAACTCTTCGTGAAACTTGTCAGTTTTGAGGACTGTAAAAAGTGATTTTATACTCTGAATATAAGACTGGATAATAGGGTAATGTTTTAAAATTGATTATGCTATTATTCAGAATGCCAAAGTATTATTTTTTTCCCAAAATCGGTCTGGACATTTACTACTTTTTAAACTTTTTGACATTGAACTTTCTGTACAAAAATTGGCTGGATTTTGAGCTTTTGGTAAGACATTAAAGCCATTTCAGCACTGGCCATCCTGAGCCTGGTCCCTGATGCCTGCGTCACTGTGGCAGAATGAGTGCTGGCGTGGGGCGGCCTTTCAGCAGAAGAGGCTGGGTTTCTAGGCTCGCTTGAGTTTTTCTGGATGTCTTTTTATCTTTATTGTGTGAAATACACTAAAAAAGAGAACAGCCTGCTTCCCAAGCCAGCCAGCATCTGGGTCTTGAGCCATAAACTGGCATAGTTAAGCTTTGCAGCTTCCAGTGTATTTTATTTATTCTTTCATTGGGTTTATGTTTCTTCTTGTAAAATTGTACAGAAACTTTTTAAAAGAAATTGGATTCAGAACTGGATGTGTATCCGTACCCTCATAACTTTTATTTGTGTATTGTTTCTTTTATTATTTCAGTTAAATTTTTACATCATTTTGCATGTATATTTCTTTGTACAGAGACCTTACATGTTTACACAGTACAATGTGATGTAAATATTTTATTTTGCCATCAGTTATTTTAAAAAATTAAACATATTTGCCTGATTTTTGTGTTAGGCCTTTTATTTACATTGGTCACTGTCAAATGAGAGATCGCTGAGGGGGAGACTAAGGCAGGGCATCTGGCAAGTGGGAGAGGACAGAATATTCTGGGCTGGAGAATCCCTGTCCCTGGCCAAAAATTGGATTGGTCGGGCTCCTGCAGACACTGGTGTGTACCCAAGTGGCAGCTGACTGCTGGGGGGTGGCGCTTCCTGCTTTAGGGCATCCTGTTTCCTGGTGAGGTAGAATGGGGGCAAAGGGAAGAGCTCTTCATTCCGGCCTCGGAAAAGTAGTCAGTGTTGTCATCGGGCCAAGAGGATGAAGTACCTAGGTTCAAGCACTGTGTTAAACTGTGGAGAAGACCTCAGGGCGGTCCCGGGGCATTGTAGCCACTGCCCCCTGGGTCCTCCACTGCAGGGCTGTGAGGCTAGCGTGGCTTCGCCGCCCCGCTGGTCCCCACTGCTGGCAGTAGGTGGTTTTTCCAGGTGACTGATAGCAAATCTTGCTTTGATCCTTTTGGTCTTTCCTTCTGGGATGGTGACTTAATCAGCACATCGTGAAGAACAGATTTTCATCTGTGCGGGGATCCGGAAGAGAAGACCAGTGTGAAAGGACAACACATCTGCTGGGCCTGTGATTAGGACACAGGAAGCTGACCAGTTTGGTGTGTGCCCCTCCCTGAGTGCCAAGGACACCCTACAGGCAATGGATTCGGGATGGACAAGAATTAAAGGTCAGTTCTAGTCCACCCTGCAGCAGAGCATCAGACTCGTGATGTTTTCCTTTAAACTGAGTACTTGCTGGAGTATCTATGCTTGTGAAATTAGCAAAGCACATGCGTGTGAAAGGCATTCAGACGTGTTGTCTGTCATGGTCACTAGATTTGTTTTCACTCAAATATCAAGACAGTTTATATTCTGCATGTTGTTACTATTTATAAATCTTTGCAATCTATGGATGCTCATCCCGAGGGTAGGGTAGAAGAGTGGGAATCACCAAGACTTAGCAGAATTAAAAATATAGCGGGCCAGGGATTTAGCTTAGTGGCACCACACCTGCCTTGCAAGCACAAAGTCTTGAGTTCAATCCCTGGTACAAAAACATAAAATAAATAAATGGTAGCCAGTCATGGTGGTGCACGCCTATAATTCCAGCACTTGGGAGGCTGAGGCAAGAGGATCGTTGTGAGTTTGAGACCAGCCTGGGCTACACAGTGAGTTCTAGGTCAGTATCAACTACATAGTGAGACCCTGTTTCAAAAAACAAAAAAATAAATACATAAGTGGCAAGTGTCATTAGAAGGAAAGATCATATAATTCTGTGCATTTTTCAGATCTCACAGTGGAGACAAAAATAATTTGTAGAGGGCTAGGAATTTAGCTCAGTAGTGCCATGCTTTCCTCGCAAGTGCAAAGTACTGAATTCGATCCCCCATACTGGAAAAAAAATTTGTGGAACTGGTAAAATAATCCTCGGATTTATTATGTGAGATCCAACTTACAGAAATAAAGTACGTTAATCTTAAGTCAGTTCCACAGTACATGTCTATAGGTGTACTGTACACACCTGTGATCATCCCTCAAGACAAAATACAGAGCATTTCTGGTAGAGCAATAAGACAGGCCCTTGCCTTGTCTCTGTTTTCTTTCCGTAAAATATTTTGTTCCAGAAATGTAACAGTTTGTGGTATTTGCTGGGCAGCCTCCTGCCCAATGTATCAAAATGTTCTGTGACTGTTTGAACTTACTGGCCCCTCTCTGGAAGGTTCTGTTAGCCCCGCCCCTCTTTCTGTGAGCGTGCTCACCCACGGTGCCTTTCAGGAACCCCGCCCCCACCCCTACCCCTGTTTCGGTGAGCTCGGCCACCCTGTAGACCCCTATATAAGGAGGGCTTATACTCCAACTCCACTGAGCCCGCAAGCGTATTAGGCTGTAACACTGTGCTGTAACACTTGGCTGTAGCACCGAGCTGTCCGCTTTGCCACAACATTTACATTGTCCACTGCCCATCACCCTCAGAAGATCCTGCGCAGCCAGAGGTAATCACTGCTCTAATTTTGTCACCCACGGGTGAGTTTGCCTTTGAACTTGATGTAAATAAAACTATATAATATGTACTTTTTAAATTAGGTTAAACGTTTTATTTTGAGATCATTGTACATTGCAGATTTTCCCGCAACTGTGATAACATTTTAAAATGCTAAGGCGATGTCACAACCGGAATATTAGCATCAGTATGTCAAGATGTAGAGCAGTTCCATCTCCACAGCGACCCCTAGTGTTGTCTTTTGATAGCTGCCCAACCTCCCTTTTCCCATGTCCCCTCCTTTACACGCCCAGCAGCTATTTACCTGTTGTCCACTTCTTTGATCTTGATATTTTGAGAGGTTCGATAAATGGAATTGCGCAGTGTGTGCCATTGGGACCTAAGCTTTTCACTGAGCACGCCTCTGTGAAGATTCATCCAGCGGGCTGTATGTATCCGTGGTTTTTCCTTTTTATTACTCAGCAGTATCCCGTGGTTAACCATTTACCCACTGAAAAGACATCTGCGTTTTTCCAGCTTTTGGCTGTTACGAGTAAATCTTCTATGAATATTTGTGTGGTGTTTTGTGTGAACATAAAAGGTTCGTTTCTTTGGGATGAGACCATTGATGGGTTATATTGTGGTTCCATGTCAAATTGTTTAAGGGATTGCCAAACTTTTATCAGAATGACTGTACCGTTTTGCATTCCACCAGCACTGTATGAGTCCTCGGTGGTGAGGCTGTTCTTTCTTTGGCCATTCTAACAAATGTGCAATGTCTCGCTGTGGTTTTCCTTTGCGTTTTCCCCAATGGCTAATGATACAGAACATCTTTTTGTTTACTTACACGTCTATACATCCTCTTCAGTAAAATGTCTCTTCTTGTTTTTTACCCTTTTTCTTGTTGGACTGTTTTGTTGTGGTTTGATTTGAGTTTTGGTTTGTTTCTGTGCTGCTGGGGATCAAATCCAGGGCCTCAAGAGTGCTAACCAAGCACTGTGCCACTGAGCTACACTCACCCAGACAGTTTGGGTTTTAGTTGTTGAGTTTAAAAGTTCTTTATTTTAAATATGGGTCCTTTGTTTGAGATGTGATTTGCAAATATTTGCTCTTTCTCTATAGTGTTTCTTAACAGGATCTCTCACAGAGTAAGCATTTTTAATTTGAGTGAAGTTCAATTTATCAGTATTTCATGGATCAAGCTTTCGGTGTTAAGTCTAAGAACTCTTTAGCCCTAAATTAAGAGGTGTTTTTTTTTTTTCTTAAAACTTTGTTTCACATATTACATTAGTCTGTGGTCATCCTGAATTAATTTCCAAATAAGGTGTGAGGATTAGGTTGGTGGGGGGTTGTTACTGCTTTCACTTTGTTCTGTTTCATTTACATTGAATGATTGATTGATTGATTGATTGCATATGAGTATCCAGAAAGTTTTTAGCACCATTTGTTAAGAAGCCTACCCTTGGGTCAGGGATTTGGCTCAGTGGTTCCTTCGCGTGCCTCGCAGGCACAAGGTCCTGAGTTCGATCTCTGGTACAAAAAAAAAAAAAAGCCTACCCTTTTCTGCTGGCAAAACCATTTGAAACTATTTATGTAGAGCCTCTTCTTCTCTGTTCCACTGATCTCCTTATTCCCCTACCAACCATCCAGTGTTGATTACTATAGCTATTCAGGAAGGCCGGTAGACTTATCCTCCCATTTTGTTATTCTTTTTCATAATTGTCTTAGCTACTCTAGTTTTTTGTCTTTCCATATAAAATCCACAATAGTTTTATCTACATCTGCAAAATATCTCTTGGGTTTTTTTATATCAATTTGAAGAAAATTGATGCCTTCACCTTGTTGGGGCTTCCAATCCTTGAATATAGTATACCTCCATTTATTGAGATCTTTTTATTATTCTCATGAGCATCTTAGTTTTAAAAATTCTTCTCTATGTTAAAATTATACTTAAGTATGTTTTTAAACAATTATAAACATATTTTTAAATTTTGGTGTCCACGTATTTATTATTACTGATACACAGGCAAAAAACTTAATTTATAATGTTTTACTCTAATAATTTTCATAAATCACTAATTCTGGGGCTTGGAATTTTCTATATAAATGATCTGTAAATAGAGACAGTTTTATTCTTTCCTCTTCTATCAGTATGGCTTTTCTCTTACTTGCTTATTTCACTGGCTATAGCTCCCAGTGCTAAGTGAAACATGAGTGGGAAGACAGATATCCTTGTCTGGCTTCTAGTCTTTGGCAGGAAGACAGTCAGCCTTTTACCATAAATCTTCAGAATTAGCTGAGGATTTGTATAGATGCTCTTCAACCGGACGAGTAAGTTCTCCTGTTCCTGTTTTTCTAAGTGTTTTTATCATGAATGAATGTTGATATTACTAAATGTTTTTAATTGATATTATTTTTCTTCTTTCGCCTAATAATATGGTTAATTTTCAAATATGCCAATCTTGCATCATTGGAATGAACTCTATTTGGTCATAGTATATAATTCTTTCTGAACTACACTTATTTATATCTTGCTAAGGATTTTGTATCCATATTCATGAGGAATATTAATTTATAATTTTCTTTTTTGTTCTGTCACTGGTTTGATATCAGGGTAGGACTAGCTTCATACAATGAATTGGAAAGTATAAACTCCTACCTTTATGGAAGACACTGTGTAAATTTGGTGTTAATTCTTCTTTAAGTATTTGGCAGACTTCTCCAATGGAAACATGTAAGCCTGAAGGATTCTTTATGTGGATTTTTGAATTATGTTAACAATGTCCTTCATTGTTATAGACTTATTCAAATTACCTGTTTCATATTCAGTGAATTGTGATTCCCTTGTTTTTCAAAAAAGGGTTGATCATGTCATGTCTGGTTATTCAATTATTGAAAAAGGAATGTTGAAGTTTTCAACAATAGTTAGGGATTTGTCTGTTTCTTTTGCACGTCTCAATTTTTTGTTTCACATATTTTACAGCTCTGTTGTTTGATACACACATACTCAGGATTACCATGTCTGCTTGAACTGATGCTTTTTTTTTCCTTTGGTTTTTTGAGACGATCTAACTATGTAGTTGAGACTGACCTGGAACTCATTATGTAGCCCAGGCTGGTCTTGTACTCACAGTGATCCTCCTGTGAGGATCCTCAGCCTCCCGAGTACTGGTATTATAGGCATGCACCACCACACCCGGCTTTTGGAATTGATGCTTTTATTACTGTAATATCCATTCTGTCCCTGAGTATCTGCTCTGATGTATACTAACAGATTAGTGTAGTCAGTCCTGACTTTTATTTTCTTCACCAGTGTTGGTGTGGCATGTCTTTTTCACTCTGTCAGTGTCCTATATCCTTATGTCAGTTTCCTGTAGACAGCCTGTAATTGGATCATATTTTTTAATCCACGCCACTCATCTTTTTTAATTGGTTGTTTAAATAATTTACATTTAATCAAATTTATTGAAAAGTTAAGGGTTTAAGCTGCTATTTAATTTTTGACTCACTCTTCTGTCTTGGCTCCATTTCTGTTTTGCTTTTGATTTTGCCTGTTATAAGGATTGCTTGAACACTTAGAATCTCTTTTTGATTTCCCTACATTGTCATTAAATGTATTTCTTTGTGTATGTTTAATGGTCACTATATTGCATTATGCATGCAAACCACAGTCTACTGGTATAATCCATTCTACCAGTTTTAATGAAATGTAGAAACTTTCCCTCTATAATGGTAATTGTCTTAAATATTTCCTTTAGGTGGTTTAGAACCACAATACACACAGTGTCTTTTCACTGTTTCTCTTCAGGGATCAAACAGAATTTTGAGTGCTTCTCCCATTAGAGAATTAAGAGAATAAGAGAAATGAATTTACTCATATTTTTCTCCATTGTGCTTTATTTCAGTATTCCAAGATTTCTCCCTTCCTTTCTATTTAGACAATTAACTTCAGCCATTCTTTTAGAGTAATTCTACTGACATTCTCAGTTTTTCTTTCTCTGAGGACATCTTCACTTCCCTTGCATGAGTGAAGGGCAGGTTTTCCAGATATATAATTCTAGATTAACAGCTCTTTTCTTTCAGCACTGGAAAAATGCCATGCCACTCTCTTTAAGCCTCCATGATTTCTAATGAGAAATCTGCTGCCATTCAAATTGCTTTTCCCTTATAAAATAGATTTTTTTTTTCCTCATTTTCAGTATTTTTTTTCCTTGTCTTTAAACTCTCTTGTGTCTCTTTTGTGCATTTCTTTGCATCTGTAGGTATGTCTGTTGTCAAATTTGGGAAGTTTGCAGTCATTATTTCTTAAAGTTTTGTTGTTGTTGTTGTTGTTGTTGTTTTCTTGAGTCCTGGGACTGAACCCAGGGCTTTATGCTTACTAAGCATGTGCTCTGCCACTGAGACACAGGCGCAGCCCATCTTCAGTTTCTTTTGCAGCCTTGCCTTCTTCTGTCCACGCTAGTCTTCTGTCAGTTGAGTTTACTTCATTGTATTTCTAAGCTCTAAAATTTTACTTGGTTTCTCTTGTATGTTCAGTTTCTTTACTGAGACTTCCTACTTAATCACTTTGATTAAGCATGTTTATAATTGTTTCTTGAAGGCTTCTTTACCCCAGGTGAGGATCAAAGTCCTGACTGCACTGGTCCTCCTCTGATAACACCTGAGCAGGGAGGGAAGACGGCTCTTATTAATGGGTTGGAATAGAAGCACAAGCTTCCCCAATAATCTCCACTGATAACAAAGGGTACAGGAGAGTTCTGGCCCCTGTTTGACCTCCATTATCACTGGGCAAGATGAGACATCTTGGCTCTGCACTAGTCTTTGCCACTGAGATGAGGGCCGTGTTTCCCCAGTCCTGTTAGGCTAGAGAAGAGAAGTTACATGATTACTGTCTGAAAGTTTTCAATCTTGCTGAACTGCCCCTTTGTTCATCCCTCGTCCAGGCGAAGCAGGTGTTCTGGAGACTTTTTTGTGCACCTACTGACATTTGCAGGTTGCTGGCTTCCTTAGCTCCAAGACTGGGATATATGAGCAAACGGAAGTCCCAGGGAATCCCTTACTCTGTGGTTTCCCAGCCCCAAAGTCTCTAGTTGGTCTGCTTTCTTCTCTTCACTTGGCAGTGTCTTTTCATATATAATGTCTAGGGTTTTTCATTGTATATGTATGTGCACATGTGTGTGTGTCAGAAAGAGGACCACAGAGCCTCCTCCATCTTTCCAGAAGCAGAGTCCAGCGTCGCTGGTTCTCTTCGTACTTGCTAGTTTTAGCATTACATGATGTTAGTCTCCTGTGATGCTACGAAAACCATTTGGTTTTATTGTTTGAAGGAGAAACTACACAACCAGTGACTGTCAAAATTTAAGCTGTTTGCACATTGTACTGCCTCGTCCCTTTTCTGCCATGCATTTCTTGTGGAAGGTTCATTTAACCACCAACACTAGGAGGCTACTCCTGTCCTGTTCCACCGCATCCTGACCAAAATGCTCAATATACAGAAGAGGATAACTGACCAGGGACCAGAAGTGAGGGACTGGATGGGCTACTGGGTGCCAACCCTGGGCTCAGAGCCTGGCTGCTTCTGCTGTGTGCAGGGCACTGTGGGAGAGCAGCAGAGGCCAGCTCTGCTCTCAAGGGAAAGAGGGGAAAGGAACTGCTAGAAGAGGGAAGGCAGTGAGTTCCCTACAGAACTCCTGAGACAACAGGAAAAGCAATGTGAAGAGATGTCAGTCTCCAGGCAGCGACTTCAGGTTGAGTCCAGGTATCAACGGCAAGTGGTTGGATGAAGAGAACAGATTCTCTGTTAATTTGAGGCGACAGAACATTTGTTTCCTCAGCTCCCTCTTCCACTGGCCATTTCTTATTTACAATTCGAGAATGCTAGAGGCTTACCTTTCATTCCTATAGCTCTCATCCTGTCCGTGGCCCACTTCAGGGCTATTTCCAGGACTGCTCTATTTACTAGAACAGTTTTCTGCTTCCCCTGCTGATAAGGACAAGAAAGACTATGGGGAAAGCCCACCAAAGTGGAGACTTTAACACTAATTGCTTTGTTTATCACTGTTGATTATAGAAAACATACACATCTTTGCTCCCTTTGGGGGGGTACTGGGGATCAAACTCTGGACCTTGCGCTTGGGTGGAAGGTGTACTGCCACTGAGCTAAATCCCCAGCTCTTCTTTGCTCCTTCTTGAAGCTTCAAAACCTGTTCTGAGTTTTACTTGATCCACCAGTTTCTTTATAGCTACATTTTTCTCTTGGTCATGTTCTAATACAGGAAAGACAATGTCAGAATAAGTGACAAAAACGGTCTTTTGTGACACAGCCTGTTGACAATTTGAGAACGGCCCACACTGTTGTATTGCAAAATTAAGGTAACAACCTGGTTTCCATGTTTATTTTTAAATGCTTGCACCAAGAGAATAAAGATGCAAAGCATCGATTTTTTGTTTCTGCCAACATGAAAATTATCTCCCAGCACCAAGCTCTCCCAAGCAAAGAGTTATCACTGTAGTTTCGTAAAAGGTGGTGAGGGAAGTCAGTGTACCGTGATTTTCTTTTTCAATTTTATGACCAAAAATGCGGATGTTAAACTCACTTTCTCGTACTTCTCTGGACCATCCTAATTTCTTGGAGGCCACTTCCTCTATGGGAGGCCAGCAGCAGGCTTCAGCTTTCTCTGACTGCCCATGTCAGGCTGCGGTGGAATCAGACAGTAGTAGCCTATTAGGTGACTCTGCTGCTCCCAATCCTTTGTGTGTGTCATTGTTACAAACTGCCACAAATTGTATGGCTTAACCAAAAGGAAATTCTCTCACTGTTCTGGAAGCCAGCTGTGCAAAATCAGTCTGAGCAGGCAGGAGTGAAGGAGGTGCCTCACCCCACCTCTGGAGGCTCGGCAGGAGAATCATTCCTTTCTTCCCTGGCTTCTGCTGGCTATGGCAGTCCTTGGCTTGAGGCCAAATAGCTCCATCTTCCGGCCAGCATCTTCAGCACTTCCTCTGCTCCATCTTCACATGGCTCACTCTTCTGTGCCAAATCTTCCTCTCTCTCTCATAAGAAACTTGCAGTGGCATCCAGGGCACATCTGGATAGTCCAGCATTATCGATTCCAAGATCACATCTGCAAAGATTCTTGGTTGCCTGGAAGGGTCACAGTCACACTTCCGGGGTTAAGACGCAGGTGTCTCCCAGGAGGCCATTTCAGCCCATCACATTCTGTGCCAACAACTCCTAACTTTGTCTCCAGCACAGCACCTGTGTCAGGTAACTTCCTAATTCCACGTGAACTTCCACAAGGAGCTGTCATCTAACCCTGAGATCAGCCTCCAGCCATGTGTGGCTACTGAGCACTCGAAATGCAAACTAAGGAACTGACTTTTGTTTAATATGGAGTATTCTAGATGGAAATGGCTTCTGCATTAGACAGCATAGCGCAGCCTCCTCACCCATCCCAGAGAAGCCTTCAGAGGGCCCATAAGTGAGCAAGGATCTGTGGAAGAAAGGCCCCGATTGTCTTATCTTTAACTAGGGGGTGGCTTTTGCTAGGATCCATGTAAACGAAGCTTTCCACAAGAACAGGAGAGCCCAGTGGTGTGTAGGTAGAAGACCCATGAGATCAGGCCTGTGAGAGTCCGGCCGGAGAGGGAAATGTGGGGAAATCTGCCCAGATGAGAAGGCTGAGGGACAGGCACAGAGACTCCTGGTGTGCATGATTGCTCAGGAGGCAGCGGCATTTGGGTGCCTTAGGAGACACAACAGACCCTGGGCAGCCTGACCCCACCAGGGCAGAAGAAAGCCCATTTCATCCCCCAAAACCATACTTGCTGCTCTGCCCAGTCTGGCCAGTTCCTAACACCTGGATGCATTTGCCTGCATACCCAGCACTGCCAAGGGGAAATGTGTTTCATTGGGGTGGGGGATGTGAGTAGTGGAATCCCACAGTTAGAAATGAGCTTCTTAAAAGCACCTGTAGAGGCAGATACCGAAAGTTAGTAATAAATGAGATCCTTCCTTGCAGGCCAAGGTGGTGCACGTACGTAATCCCAGCTACTTGGGAAGTTGGAGCAGGACGATCACAAGTGTGAGGCAAGCCTAGGCAACTGAGTGGGACCCTGTCTCAAAATGGAGAAGTTAAGAGTGTGGCTCAGTGCTAGGGCATTTGGCTGTGCATAAGATGCTGGGCTTCATTCCCAGTATTACCCAAAAAAACCCTTTCTTGTGGGTTGTGTGTCTGTGTGCAGACGTGTCCATCAGGATCCTGCTGGAAACAGCTCACTCAAGTCAGAGTACTGAGAGTTTTACAGAGGCCTCCGGAAAGGTGCGCAGGGACATCAGGACTGCTCCCTTGTGTGGAATGGAGATGTGTGTGGATGGAGACAGGCGGCTCACAGGAGCAGGAAACTGGGGATGCAATTCATGGTCCCCTCCCTCTAGCTTCCTGCTGAGCTCCCACTGGCCAGTTTATCCAGAATCAGGGTCAGAGAGCTCCCTTACAAAGCCCCTGGGTTTCAGCCTTTTGGTCAGGGAGAAGGAAGGGGTGGAGAGCACATCCACGGGACTCCAGGAGAAAAGAGAAACAGCAGGCAAAATTCAAGTACGACAGCTGTGAGAGTGGCCCGGATCTAGAGCACTGACACCATCCAATCTGATGAGGACATGGAGCAGCAGGAGCTCTCACTGGTTGCTGGTGAGAGGGCAAAATGGGGCAGCCACTCTGGAACATGCAAAGCTGAGCATATTCTTGCTGTGGAATCCATTAATCTCACTCCTCAGTATCTGGTCAAAGAAGCTGAAAGTCTATATTCACCCAAAAGCCCACACCTGAATGCTTACAGCACGTTTATTCATCATTGCCAACACTAAGAAGCAACCACGATGTCCTTCAGTAGGTGGGTGGATAACCTGTGGGATGTTAGACAATGTATTGTTACTCTGCACTAGAAGGAAATGAGCTGCCAACCTGTAAAACGACAGGGAGGAAATTAAATGCCTGTCACTACGTGACAGAAGCCAATCTGAAAAGGCTGTTTAATATATGATACTCGGGGAAAGCCACTGTGGGTTAGCGGAAAAGGGAGAATTCATGAGCGGATCACAGAGGAACTGTAGGACTATAAAGAGTTTCTATGTGATACCATAATGGTGGATGCACTTTATATAATACATTTGCCAAAAAATATAGAATGAAGGCCACCAATAGTGCACCTTATATTTAACTATGGACTTCAGGTGAGAATGATGCCTCCGAGTAAGTTCACTGATGTTGCTAGTGGAGGAAAAGGGGTCTGTATGAGTCAGGGCCCAAGTACTTCCAACTCAATTTTGCTGTGAGCCTAAAACTGCTCTAAATAGTCTGTTGTTGGGAGGATGGGGGGATGCAGCCATAGGGCATTATCTCCCGGAACAGCAGGCGAAGAAGGGAGAAACAGACTGCGGTCCAAGCCTGGGGAGCATCACTCTAGGGCTGCATTCGCTGAATGGAGCGGCCCTTCCCCAAACCGACCCCTTCTCCGAGGACCTGCGGGTCACTTCCATCCTCCCATGGCCGGGCCACCACGAGCCCAGGACAAGGTCAGCAAGGTGAGGAGCAGGGGGCCCGGGGCCCTCATCCCTCTCCCAGAGAATGCTGGCCTCCGCCGCAGGCTGCCGCCCTGCCTTGCGGTCCTCAGGCTTCCCACCCAGAGGCCCGTGCTGGGCGTGACCGCACCAGGACAGGGTCTCCCGGGAAGCCCCCACGGCCTCCGCCCTGGCTGGCAGAGGAAACCCGCCCCCTCACCCCGCCTTCCCTGCTGTGCTGGCTGAGCTGGGAATGGGGCTCTGGCTTATCTGCTGCACACAACCCTCCTCTTAACCCAGCTGCCAAATGTCAGGGGGGCCCCCTGGGGCTCGGGATGTTCACTCTGCAGGGACAGTGCCTGTGTGGGACGTTTTTAATGAGGATTCCAACTTTAAAGTGTACGTTCGTGTTTGCACTGTTTATTATTACTTGCTTTCATGATTAATATAACATTCTTAAATATTTGCTTAGAAGTTGCCACATTTGAACAAAGATTTTTCATAGAGCGAGTCATCATTTGCAGGTGCCATGAAAATAATAGCATGGGTTTATTAACAACACCATGAAAAGATTCTGAGCTGGGTACAGTGGTGCACTTCGGTAGTCCCACTATTTGGGAGGCTGAGGCAGGAAGATTGCACAATCAAGTCCAGCCTAGCCAGTTTAGCATGATGCCACCTCAAAAACACAAAATAAATTCAAATTTTAAAATTAAGATTCATAATTTTAAATGGAAAAGACCTTACAGATGGGCTCCACAATAGTATAATACCCAACACTGCTCTTTATTTTTAAATGCCATTCAGGACCACTAATCTGCCCTCAGATTAGTTTTAGGTGGCACTTGATCTTTTACCAGGGAAGTTGGCAGGCGTCTCTTCTCATTGAAAGGCTACCACTGTCCAGCCCATCACTAAGACAGGAGCTGGAAGACAGACTATAAGAACAAGGGCTTGAGACACAGTGGGAAAGGACTTGTGTCTGGAATACAGAGAGGAGGGCGGGACGGTGGGACAGCAGTTCACGGCTCCTCTGTGCCCTGGAATCAAGACAGCTGGAAAACAGCTGCCCAGTGAGCAGAAAGAGGAAGAGCTCTTAGGTCACGAAAAAACGGGAACAGGAAAGCTAAAGATCATGGAGAAACAGAAAAGTAATGCAGAGAAGCAGGCCAAGGCCTAATGCAGCGTGGAGCAGGGAGGAGAGGCCGCACCCCAGCTGAAGGTAAGGCTGGAGGTGCTTGGCAGGGAGTGCCAGGGGGTACCGAGGCTGAACACTCACTCTGAGAGGCCCCTCCGGCATGGCAGAAGAGGCCCACTGTGCACTCCCTGTGTCTCAGGGTGGCCCAGAGCAACTGTGAGAGGTGCTTGTTTTCTGAGACTGAGCTGCTCTGGGGCAAGATAAGAAGTCACCCAACAAGCGCACTTTGGGGCCTCTGGGCGGGACAGCTGCTGAGACAGCCTTTGGTTTTTCTAGGTTATGCTGGAATTCAGAGACTGTGATTATTTGAAGATCCTGAATTAATATCACCTCAAAATAGCTGGCCCTTAGGGGACAGGGCTGGGCTGCCCCTAGGTAAGAGAACCAGCAGGCCAGTGGTGGTTAAACTTTGCTGATTAGGTGAGGGAGAAGGCAGAAAGCCGAAGCCATAAGCTTGACATTAAGAAGCCATCGCTGTTAAGAACATTTCTTCTAACTTCTCCGCTCATCGCCTTCCTCTCGGGAAATGCACAGGGTGGACCAACTGACCAGCATAGATACACGGGGACCCCAGCGAGCCCTGACTCACTGACTGGGCATGAAAAGCGCTAGTGTGTGACACTCTGAAACCCTCCAAGGGTAAATCTGACACAGACCGAAAGAACGCTGCTATGGGACCGGGAAAACATACTGAGGTAAGTTTATACCAGAGACTACTACTGATCGAATCACCGAGGTCATCCCTCTGTGTGGATTTGCAAAAGTCACTAGGGTAAAGAGAGACAGACAGGGGCCGGGGATTTAGCTCAGTGGTTCCACTGCCTGCCTCGCAGTGCAAGGACCAGAGAGAGAGAGAGACAATATGTATGGACCCCCTGATGTAGCAAAGAAGTTCAAATGTTACTTTTATTTAATCAGTCAGTCCTATTAATGGCCTGATGGACTCTGGCTTACCAAGTGATTACAGGAGTTGAAATCTGGATCCCAGAGAGTCTGACTTTAACTCCATCTTGTCTCTCCCCACTAAGCACCTGTCCTCCGCTCCTGCCCTACTCAGAATGGAATCCCTGGGCTGGCAGCCTCAGCCTCCCTAGAAGCTGGTCACAGCATACCTGGGTTATTCATCCCAGCCATCCTGATTCAGCCAAAGTAAAGGTCACTGTGCTGTCTTTAGTGGGGGATGCCTGTAGAAAACAGTGATCAGTGTAAAAACCAAAGAGGGGACAAGGAATTTAGGACTGCAAACCGCCCATGGGCTGCACGTCCGCCTGTGGAGACGGAGGTCATCAGAGGGACCCACACACAGAAGGACCCCTTTCAACAGAGGCTTCTCACAGTTCCTTACTTCATTCATGGCCCAGAGTTTCTGTCCATGTGTCCAGATGAGTGTCCACAGGGCTTCCTTCCAGCTTCTTGGTGTCCTGAACAAAAGAATTGGATAAGATACACAGAAAAAGGCAGCAAAAGTGCGCATTTATTGAAGACAGTAAAAAGATAATGCTCCGCAGAGTAAGAACTGGTGGGCTGGTAAAAAGGCTCACAGCAGCTCCAAGGATAGGGGAAAAAGGTCTTTCATATCCCAAATTCCCAGATTATTATTTCTCTTTCATGGGAATAAGGCTTCAGTCATCCTATCAAACACTCAGTTTAGTGTCACTCCATGTATAAAACTGTCCCATCAAAAACTCATTTGGCTTCCTGCTCCACGGAAATGAAGGATCCGAAATACTGTCTTTTGATTGATTTGTGCCCACATGCAAATGAAGCATTGAAAAGAGCATCTTCTGATTGGTTCTGTGAACTGCACCAGATTCAAATGGAGGATGGAAAATAGCAGGTTTCTGATTGGTTCTGTGTACGGTGACGATGGCGCCAGTGTACTGGCTGCGTGCCGTCTCGCCCCACCCCCTGCAGCACCCCTCCCCGTTACCCTGTCTTACATGCATATCCCTAATGCATAAAGAATTAAATAAAATGCATTTCAGCCTGCAAGAAAAGAGAAAAATGCAGAATGCCAGGCCCCACTGGAGGCCAGGTGAACCCGATGCTGCGTGGAAACAAGCCCCTGGAGTGAGTCCAGACAGTGTCTCCGGCCCTTCAGTTGCTCTGTCATTGTCAGTCTACCTTGTAAGATTCAGGGTCAGGGCATCATCAAAAACAGATGAAGAGGGAAAGCCTTCCTACTCAGTGCAGTCTTAAATGTGAAAGACGAGGGTGGAAAGTTAGCTGAAAGGATACAAAACGCCTGTAGAATGTCCATCCTGAGACAGAGCAGGGTTTAGGAAAGCAGGGGTTAGGGACCAAACAGTCAGAGTCGCAGGGAGCAGAGATGAGTCAGAACTGCTGCAGCTTCCCTGCCTTTTGCTGTCTGCACAGCCATGTCACCACCCCCCGTAAGGTAAACACGCCGCTCTGTTAGTCTCAAAACATCAACAAGGCAGAAAGCTTGTACACAGCACATCAAACAGTGTCCTAGGAGAGGAACCACAATCCACAGACTACAGCAACAACTTGGAAGGAAATTGAGGCCTTTGGCTGCACACCGTCAAATATGTGACTATGCTCACAGCCAGGACTGGGCCCTCTGCCCACTCTCCCTGTATCCCTTCTGCATTGATCTGGTGGGAAAATGGTTAAAATGTTTGATAATGAGAGCCCAGGGCCTAATCAAATCAAAACACTTAATGACTATCCCAGCCATCAGCTTCTGTTGTAAAATATTTTAAAAACAAGATAAAATTAGAATTTGAGCTTTATGTCCTTATTTGGCCAGAAGTCCTGCCAGCTGCAAGATGTAATCTGGTGGAGGAAAGTCCGAGAAATTTCACTGGAATTGAGGGACCAGGGTGTCAAAAGGAACATCAGGTAGGTCCAAGGGAGGGGGGGACAAAAGCAAGCGAGGGGAAGGTGAAAGGGAACAGTGACGCTCAACAACTAAGGCCACACACACACCGAGAGGTCCGACTGGAGATTTTATTCAAGGAGCGGGAGCAGAGAGGGAGGAAGAAGAAGAAAAAGAACAAAGAAAGGAAGGTCCTTTCATCAGTTTGGGGCCAGGCTATTGATTATTTATGAGGAGTGAGCTACTTTTAACCTATCACAGGCCAGGTTGCCTTTTATGAGTCCAGCCCTGTAGAAACAGGTTTCAACTTCTCTGGACCACTGTGGCCTAGGGTGGCGGGGGACTAGAGATAAGGGCATGAGGTCATTTTAGGAGCCAAGAGGTACCAGAAGAATGCAGCCTGTGCTGGCGGCGTCACAGCATACTTTAACATGATCAATTCCCTAACAAAAGGCATTTCTGTCTTGGTGGGCAGTTCCTCCTCATTTGCCTGGGACCTTCCCAGTTTTAACTTGCGGGGAAACTCTTCAGTTCAGAGCACAGACCCCTTATGACCCTCTCACCTGTGAACTGGGAATGACTGACAGATGGCAGGACAGCGCCTGGATGGCTTCCTGGTCTCCAGCTGTCTGAGTTACACACTCAGAGCCAGGGACCAGGGGTAAGGGAGGAACCATTTCCCAAACACAGGCCACTAGTGCCTGACTGGAAACTCTTCATCAAGGGTGGTGGTTTTGAATCTCTGCTTTATTTGGAAGAATGCTTCTTGAAAATCCTTGAAAGTACTTCCTGTTTTTAATTAAGGAGCTCCCTGGAGTATTCTCTTTTAGCTGAGATTTTGTTCTTTTTTCCTCTCACCACATTAAAACAGAGACAAAAACCAAAATATCACCCCCTGCCCTGCAGGTGGTATTCAGGAATTCCATTGAGCTCAGCCCCCATTTCTCAAAAATACCAGCTAAGTGTCACCAGCTGGTATGGATCCTTGCTTTACTGATAACAGAAATTAAAACTAAAGCACAAATTTACAAAAAAAATGTTGTTAATTGGAAAGTAAGAGAAAGACAGGCACAAGACTCCAGCTTGAGTAGCTGGCAGCGGCATGTGAAAACCCAGGGGTTCAGACTGGCCCACCCACAAAAGCGGGCACCAACTTTTAAGGGTAAGCCAGGTGGGCCAGGGTCTGGCCGATGGTCACCTCAGTCCTGGTTTTGCAGCTCAGGCGAATTGTGACTGGAGGGGAAACTGGGTGCCTGTGGCAGAGGTCCTTGTGGATTGAAGGGCAGCGTGAGCCAGTGAAGCTTCCACAATCCAAAGTGACCATAGCTTTAGGGCAGTGGAGATGAAGGGGGAAGGTGGGCTTGTAGATGACACGCCCTGAGTGATGAACTTGCCTGTGTGCAGAGCTGAGAGGGATTCGACCCAGAGTTTCACAAAATGAAGGTCAAGCTTTGTTCTACTTTTAGTTACTTATTGGGCATTTGTAGGCCCAAGGGAAGCCATAGTCTTTTAGCCTGACCACCTCAGAAGAAAATGCAAATTATGCTTTTGATGAGTAACGGGCTGAGGGCCTAGGAGTTTGTTCTTTGTCAATACAGTGGCCAGTTCTCCCTATGCCCTGGTCATCTCCCACTATTCCTACCAATCCTATGCCCCAGACAAAGCTAGGTCTCCAGGCAAAAGCGGGGCCCACGGCTTGGCACCACCCCAGGCAATCTCCCACAGGGTTATAGTTTCAGTATAAAATGTCCCCCAAAGTCTCAGGTGTCCATAGATGGGGCTTTGAGTGGTAACTGGGCTCCGGAGGCAGTGAATATGCTGTTAGGAGATGGATCTGCTTGAGGAGCTGGGTCACTGGGGTATAACCTGAAAATCGTATTCTTGTGGCCAGGGTCTCCCTTCCCTCTCCCTGCTTTCCTCCGCCATGCCTTCTGCTGTGTCATTTCTGCCTTGGAGCCAACCAACCATAAACTCTGAAGCCATAAGCCAAAATAAACCTTTCCTCTGGTTGCAAGTGCCAGCTATTTTGTTGCAGTGATGGAAAAGCTGACCAACACTCAAAAGAGTGTGTCTTTGGAACAGGTTTATCCCTGTTCCTCACCATATACAGCTTCTCACACCCCTCAAGTGGCAGATGCCGGAGGACTAGTTGTTAGGGCCAGTGCCAAGGAGCTGTCTTCACCTACTCCAGCCATGTGTGGCCCAGAGGACAGTGGGGGTCACGTGCTTCTGTGATAGCCAACCTGACTCCATTTTGTGTCTCACCACCGTTCGCCCTCCATTTCATGTAAAGTTGAGTGATTCTAGTGGTTGCCTCCCCTCCCTCCCTAGGGAGTGCTCTCGGTTGATGCCTGATAGACCACCACATCCCACTTGGTAGAGTAGCCTGCAGCTTTGTGTTACCTTCATGACCTTGTGAACAGAATGCTGTGTAATATTTTGCTTCAACTAAACTGTGTGAAACTTCCCCTGACCCCCACTAATTTATCAAAGTTCAGCTTCAGCAAAACTCCACTTGTGCTCCCCCTTCTCTGAGCCCCCCCCAACTAGAAGAGCCACTTAAAAGAAACCTACAAGCCGCTTTTTGGAATCAAAAGATTCTGAGCACTAGCTGCTGTCCACCGCCAGCAATAAAGGACTCCAGTTTGGCTGAGTGTTGGCAATGCTCCGTAATCTCTCGCGATCGAGTGTAACACTTCCAGTGTACCAGGGAGCACAGGCCAGGAGGCGGCCTGGGATGGTGGGTAGGAGCCCAAGCGCCGTGTGCCAGCAGATGCTCTGTGCCTATGTGAGAATGAAGCCTGAGGTCACACGTGAAGTCTGGTGTCAGGCGTGCTGTGCTGGCGCTCCTACTGTAGTTAGTATCCACTGCAAGCTCAGAAGCTCTGCCCTCAGTTCTTAGCTCAAGTTCAGGGAATCTCTGCGTAACATCCTGTGGGGGGTGGAGGACCACCCCTCTCCCACATAGACGCGTTGTCCTGTCCTTTCTGTTCTGAGAACGAACCCAATTACGAGCTTCAGAGAAGCAAGAAGGTTTTATTACCGGAGCCCAGGGTGGTGGGACAAGCGTACATTTCACATAGCCACATACTTCTGCCCACAGTAAGCCCGCTGCGATATCTATGCCCTTGAGGGAGAGCAGACATTGCAGAGAACTGGTCCTTCGGTGGTTGCTAAAGACCCTGCAAGAGTCACAGGTTCCTTCAGAAGAGTAAAAGAGAGAAAGAAAAAGTTTCAGTGTTCACTTCTCATCCTCCATTAACTCACCGTTCCTCAAATGTGAATTCTAGAGGAACCAACAGGGCTGATTATCCCAATTTGTTGCTCTGGGATCCTGGGCAGCCAGGACACTGCATGCCTGTGTCCCCCTCCTAGAGTGAGGGGGGCAGTTCAGTAAACTCCTGGATCCATCCACATCCATCTCTGGTAAGTTGATAGGGTAGGACTCACTTTGAACCCAGTGGATTTTTAAAATGTTCGCTTGCATTTCCTGTGCTGTAAGGATGGCTTCACAGCCAGACTTCACCCAGCAATTATGGCGGACGGGACGTGCAGGCCAGCCAAACCCCAAAGCCCACAGACTGTGTTATGTAGAAGGCACTCCTGTTAATATAACCACGCAGGATTTCATTTCTCCTCATACACCAGGCCAAAAAAGTACTTTAGCAACGAGACAGTTGTTTCTTGGGATCGGTCTTGAAAGGATTTTCACTGGGAAATGCTAAAGAGACCTTTTCTTTCCTAAGTGTAGGCCTCTGTACAAATGGTCATCACCCAGTCTGTGACCTACTGGGAGGGTGGAGCTATTGAGAGGTGGGGCTCATTGGGAGGCCGCTGAAGCCATTGGGGGCGTGTCCCAGAAGGGTATTGAGATTCCTGCCCCTTCCCTTCTGTCTTTTGTTTCCCAGCCACCACCAGGTGAACAGATCCCTCCCACCTGCCTCCACCACACTGTACCGCCTTGTTACAGGCCCAGAAGTAATGCCCAGAGGCTGGGGTCCAAAACTTCTGAGCCCATGAGCAAAATAAAGTTTCCCTCCTTTGTTTACCTTAGGTATTCTGTCCCCTTGATGGAAAGCTAACACTCTGTGCTTTACTCTGCCTGCACACCAACCTGACCACACCTGTCCCAGTGGGTGTGGTCACAATCATAGCCCACAGGGCCTTTCCACACTTCTGGGGCTTGGTTCAAAGCAGCCACTTACCGGACCGGACTCCCATCACACGCTTGTCTTCACTGCCAGAGACCTCTCTGATGAGAAAATAAGCCCTCAGAGTAGAGCAGCGTCCCCTGCACAATTCAAGGGATGGCAGTTGGTGTCCAGAAGTGACTGGTAACCTCCAGAGTGTCATAGAGAACAATGTAAATTTATACTTTAAAGTCTGCCACATGGAGAGATTATAGGTGAACAGATCAAAGAAATTTCAAACAATCTATAGCCTGAAAAAGTATTTGCATTTTAATCTTAATCTTTATAAAAACTGTATAAAAATAATACTACATTACAGAAACTAGAAAAGAACTGTGTCACCAAAGTGACCATCCTGACATTGTGAATATATACTTTTTGGTACCAGGGATCAAACTCGGAACCTTGCGCTTGTGAGGCAGGCAGCAGAACCACTGAGCTGAATCCCCAGCCCTTGACATTTTGAATATTATGACCTTTCCTTATTGATCCTATACATATTTTTATAGAGGGATTCACAGTTGGACATCCTGTTTTTCTCACTCACTATAAATCCTTGCACTTTAAAATATTAGTAGTTAGAATTATAGCGAGTACTTACTGTACTTCCTATTGTGCCTGCCCTAATTTATTGCCTAAACTGTCCCAGCTTCCGTCATTGGGTGCTTGTTGTGGTTTATACTTAGGTGTCGCCCAAGAACTTCGTGGGCTCACAGTGAGGCTTTGGAAGGCTATTGGATGGTGGGTGCTCATAGCTGACTTGCTGTTAGGAGGTAGTGTTTGGCTGGAAGAAGTGGGCCTAGGAGAGTTTATCTCCTTCCCAGGCCTCTCTCTTTTTTTTTTTTTTTTTTTTTTTTTTTTTGGTACCAGGGATCGAACTCAGGTCCTTGAGCTTTCGAGGAAGGCGCCAGAACCACTGAGCTAAATCCCCAGCCCCACAGGCCCCTCTTTTCTCCTTCATGTTCCCCTTCTTGGCTGCCATGATGTGAGCCGCTTTCCTCTGACAGGCTCTTCCACCAGACCTTCCTGCCTGGAAATCGGCCATCATGCAAGGACCGAGACTTCCAAGATGTGAGCCTCCAGGAAGTTGTGGGTGGCAGCTGTTTTGTCCCAGCAAAGAGACAGTAACTAAGACAGAGCTCTTTCTGGTTGGTTCCTGGGTCCACTGGACGTGTCTTCATTCTTCTCTTCTTTGAGCTCTTCCATACTTTCTGGAACTACAAGATGTTCCAGGCTCCTCTTGTATTTTTCCTGCCCTCTGCCCAGAACCAGCCATTTCTCCAGGAAACTCTGGTTCCCATTATCGGGGAATGGTAGTAGAAACCATGATCCAGGTGCCAGTTTCATTAATTTTTTTCCTCTAATAATTATTTTCCATTTTTTTTTTTTTTTTTTTTTTTTTTTTTTTTTTTTAGACAGGATCTCACTATGTAGTTGAGACTGACCTGGAACTCCCTATGTAGCTCAGGCTGGTCTCAAACTCACAGTGATCCTCCTGCCTCAACCGGCCGAGTGCTGGGATTACAGGCTTTCGCCACCAGGCCCAGCCTTCCATTCTTAATTTCACTAAGTTTTGGAGACTTGTCAGTATCCACTAAGACTGTGTTCGTTTACTGTATGGACTCAGGACTGATGTGGCCAGGAAGGTCCTCATCTGGGGTCCTCCCTGTACACTCTGCTTCTTGGCTGCCCTGATGGGAGCAGCCTTCCCTCTGGTCAAGTCCTTCCAATGTGCCCTCGTGCCCTCTTGCCTTGGAGCGAGTGGGTTATGGACTAAAACTGTGAGACAAAATCAACTCCTCTTCAAGTTGTTGGTGTTAGCATCGTGTCCAATAAGAAAGTGACTAAGACATTGCAGGCTCACTCACCTCCCTCCCTTAGTCTCCAACACCCGTATCGTGGTCTACGCTAAGTGTAGATCCGAGAGTCACAGAGCCATCTCTCAGCTATTCCCTTAGAAAATCTGCCTCTCAGGATCATTGCAGCCTCTTTGGAATCTGATGTCCATCAACATGGCTTCTCTCCCAAAAGCTCCAAACTAACACCTTTGAACATCCAGCTCTGTCCACACCTAGGATCTTCACTCTGTTGGTCTGACAGAGCAGATTGTTTTTTTTTATACTGGGGATCAAACTCAGGACCTTGCACTTGTGAGGCAGGTGACAGCACCACTGAACTAAATCCCTGGCCAGCAGATATTTTTAATAGCAATTTATCTATGGGTTCTTTATGAAGAGCATACATAAATACAAAATGGATTGGCTGAAAATACATGGTTTTTAAAAATTATTATTTTGAGACAGTTTCACTGAGCTGCCCAGGTAGCCTTGAACTTGTGATTCTCCTGTCTCCGCCTCCTGAAGAGTTGTGTTACAGGCGCATATCACTGTACTCAGCCCAAAGAGATGCATTTTAATACAGACATTCATAGTGGACAGCTCTTATTTTCCTGTACCCAGGGCTCCATCTTCTTATTCTGCCAACAGTGGGCAGCCCGTTCCATATGTGTGGCCCTTCCCTCTACTCCACAGGGTGTCGGGGACTGGAGGGTGATCCAATCGTAGCCAAAGAGAGGATTCAACTCCGACCCCATGGATATGTGTGGAAAGAATCCCAGCCTGCTCTGGACTCTTCCCGTCATGAGAGGAGGGGGAAGAAAGGCAGGGGTGTTGATGACAACAGTTTAGACCCTATGCCCGGCTTTGTCTACAAACACGAGCAACCCAGAGGCATAGAGTAGCATGAGCCATTGGATTCCCTTTGTTATTTACCACAGTCCGAACTGTGTCTTTGTCTCTCTCTGTCACCCAGGGCTGCAAGAGTCCAGGAGAGTTGATAGACACCCACAGGCAATCACTTGCCCTGGTTTTTTCAGTGTGCCCCATTATACATCAAATGAGGTCTGGGTTACCAGTGTGCCCAGAGAAGACAGACTCTATTCTAATAGTGTCTGCATGCTGGGCGCACAACCCAGACCCTGTGGATTTGCAGCACCACTGCCTCTTAATCAATGTTGTACAGAAACTGCGCCCCCTTTGGACTGTTCTGTGTCATGTCCTGGATTACACTGCTAAGCCTCCTCTCTACAGCAGGGGCAACGGGACAGCCCAGTGCAACTTCCGCTGTTTCATACCCAGTATTCTGTGGGCTACAGTATTACAGGAAACTGGCTTTTCCCCAGGCAGGCAGGTCATTGAGCTGTGGTTGAACGTCCCAGAGAGGCATTTTCAGAGCTTGGAATTGTGTATTTCCCTTTCACAGACATTTTACAGTACGGCAGCAATGTTGACCTAGCTGTGTAAGCCAGAAGAATTCCTGCTGGCCTTTCCAGGTAGGGGTGCTGAGGAGGTGCAGCTAGTATGACTGAGGTCCTGTGCAGCTGTTGCTGACCCCAGGCTGCCATCCAGAGATAACCTGCAGGCTGACAGCGGTCCGGGATTCTTTCCTGGTTTTCCTTGGGTGATGCTTGCTGCAGACTGTGGTAGAGAAGGTGCTAGATCTGGAGCCATCTGTTCTGGCCACAGGAGAAAGCCAGAGATCTCTAGTGAAGGAGTAGTACAGAACATTCTGTGATCAGAACAGTGGCACTTTTCCATCTAAAACGCCTGAAACTTCATGTAAAACCAACTACTGATCACAGCCTGAGAGGGAAGGTTGTGGCTCAGCCCCCCATTGAAGTGCACCCCATGCCTGGTGGAGCACAGAGGCCGTCGAGAATGTGGACCAGTGTGTGATCTCCTTCCCTGCACTGCCCACAGAGCTTCCTAGGGCCCCAGGAGGAAGATGCAGAGGTGTCCAGGGCTCCAGCCCCTCAGGGCTTGCCAACATTTCCCTCCCAGCCGTGGAAGTTTCCATCCTTGTAGCGCAGTGGGGAAGCTATTTCTGAAGTACTCACCCATTTTCCTCTTGGCCACCTGGTGGAGGGCGTGTGTGTGTGGAGAGGCTCCTTCCTCTCCTGTCCCCCTTTCTCCTTTTCTTCATCCTTTCCCCCCTCTTCTTTTTCCTCCCTATCCTCTTCTACCTCCTCCTCCCCTTCTTCCCCTTCCTCTTCCTCCTCCTCCTCCCCTCCTGGCAGCCTTTCCACGGGAAGTGTGCATTGAGGTGAAGTACGGAAGAAAGATCTGGTGTGAGAGAAATCCCAACAGACTAGAAGGAGACGGGTTTCTTTGCTTCTTGAGCCAAAATCCCAGTGAGAAGGGGCTGAGTAGAAACACCAAGGTGGATCAGAGGGCAGGGCAGGGCAGGAGCAGAAAGCTGGTTTCAGGCTTCCAGGCTGCAGCCCGAGGGAAAAGACCAAGGTCCACTCCCAACATAGACGTTAACTAGGAAAAGACTGCCAGGCAGACAGGACTGAGGGACACATGCAGCTCTGCCTCCTGAGGGGAGACTGCTGCTGGCCTAGGAGGCGAGCGCTGTGGAGGGGCGACACAGAAGGGTCTCAGGGGCTGCCCAAGCCCGAGGTCTGCACACCTCAGTCAGGTGCTTCTGCATGGCTCTGTGAGAGGACGCGGGGCCACAGACAGCAGGACTGGAGGAGGTAGGATGCGAGGGTGGCCCAACAAAAGCAAGAGGCGGGGAGCAGTCGGGCAGCACCCCCAAACACTAAGAGCGTCTGGACTGCGTGGGGAGGCTCTGCACCCAGCCTGGTCGTCTGTCTCCAGAGGGAGCAGGAGAAGATGAAAGTAGGCAGCACAGGCGCAGGACACCTTGGCACCTGTAACTTCTCTGAGCCTGCCAGCTGGAAAGGGAGAATGGGGGCCCCTGAGGAGGGAGGGACAGCAGCCAGGGGAGCACCACTTAGTGCTTGTGCCCCCCAACAGTGCCTGTCCAGCAAGACACGAGGGTCCCTTTGCTCCAGCATTGAGTCACTCAACACCTGCAGAATGACGAGATCCCACAGCTGCGAGAGACAGCAGGCTCCATGCCTGGGGAGATGGAAATCCACCCGGGGAAGAGCAAGTAAAAGTGTTACAGGCTCATTGTGACATCCATCCGTGTGCTGTAACCCTAACCCCCAGGACTTCCAGATGTGATGTAAAGGTGATTAAGTTCCGGGGAGGACATGGGTTGACGTCAGCCAGTCTGACCACGCCTTCGTAAGAAGAACAGCTCAGGACACAGCGAGAGGCACCAGAATGGGCAGGCATGGAGGGGAGACCAGGTAGGGACACTGAAGGAGGTGCCATCCGCAAGCCCAGGAGAGAGGCCTCCAAGACAGGAGCCCTGCAGACACCTTGATCTTGGGCTCTCACTTCCAGACGGTGAGGAAAGAGGCGTCTGCTCTTTGTCTCTCAGTCTGTGGTACTTAGCAACCGACATACAATGAGGTTGTGAGCAAATGCATGTTTAGAGATGCCTCCAAGTAGCTCTACATGGCAGAAGGGACGAGGAAACAGCAGTGGGTGGTGAGGGTCACTGGTGTAGAAAGAGTGGACGGGCAAGAGTTCACGAGAAGGGATCCCTGGCAACCACACATCCCTAGTCCAAAATCTGAAACTTTTTGAGAGAGCTTGGTTCCTTCCACTTCGGGAGCTGTGTTGTGTCTGAGGAGGAGAAGTCAAAGGAGCGGCAGACAGCCACTCAGAGACCCCAGTCTGTGGAGCCTCTGGACAGAACTCGGCCGTGAGCATCTAACTGTCACTACCCTTAAGGGGATGCACAGGCTGGTGAGAGAAGGGTGATAGTCAGGGACGCTCAGGTGTGATGCAGTGTGGAAAAGCGTGGGAAGGGGAGCGAAGGTTCCAGATGTGCCAGGGAAGGAGTGGGGCACTGGCTGAGGAGGCGGTGAGACTTCATGGAGGAGGCGGCACGCACCCCAGTGCAGACTGTGCCGGAGGTTTCCGGGGGTGGAATGGGGCCCTGAGACAGACTGGGGCGCAGACAGCGCCCCCTGTGTGTGGGGCAGGGCAGGAGGGGCAGGGTGCTGTGAAGAGCGTTGCATGCCGAGGCCAGAGCTCAGGCGTCCACCACTGGCCCGTGAATTGCACCACACAACTTCTTGTACTGACGCTGTATTCAGAATCCCAAGCTAAGTTGGGGTTCCAGTACCACAGACACCAGCAACTGCCCTCATGGGAGACAAAGGGGGCTAGGCGTGGTGCTGTCAGGGAACCTGTCGTGGGCTGCTTCCTTGGCCTGGCAGACAGCTGTTGGAACCTCACATGGTCTCCCGCTGACCCGGGTGCACACCCCTGTGTCTCCTGTCTGTCCTGGGTCCACTTCCGGCCTGTGTGGCCATCACTGTGGCACTGGGGACCCAGGTTGTGTCCTTCTCCTGTCCTTGGGAAACCTGGGCTGGGGGAGCCCCTGGCTGTTCAAGTGCGGACTCGATACGTCACAGGGGGAGACACGTTCAAGGCTGAGACTTCTTCTGTTAGATCCTGGGCAGCCAGGGCATGATGAGCCAGAGGACAGTCCTCCTTCCCTGTGGCACACAGAAAAGAACGGGGGTGGGGGACAGAGTGCGGGTCACCTTAAATTCATGTGCTACATGGCTGTAATCCCAGCACTCCGGAGGCTGCGGCAAGAGGATCGCTCTGAGTTTGAAGCCAGCCTGTCTCAAAAAAGACATAAATAAAAATTCATGAGCAAATACCTGAATGGGATTTTTAAAATGATGGGAAGTGAGGGTTAGTGACATATACCTGACATATAATCCCAGGAGTACAGGAGGCTGAGGCAGGAGGACGTAAGTTTGAGCCCAGTCTGAGCAATTTAGCAAGACCATCTCTCAAAATAAAACATGAAGAAGGGCTCTGGATGTAGTTCAACGCAAAAGCCCAGGGTTCAATCCCAGGACAGAAAAGAGGGAAGAGAAGAGAAAGGGAAGAAAAGGAGTGACAGGAAAGCAGGGATCTGCTGGGTGGAGAGAGGCCCCCACGTTCCTGTCTCTGGTACCGGCTTGAGCCCTGCAGGCATGGGGTAGAACTGGAAACCGGAGGGGTGACCCAGCCCTGCTTCCGGTGTAAGACAGACTTGTATTCAGAATCGGTGCTGAGGCCGCCTTCACTACGGCGGCAAGGTCTTGGGTCCAAGGTGACCAGTGCATTCTGTGCCTGCTGGATGTCGTGCTCCATGGCATTAGGACAACTTTCACCTCAGGTCTTCTTGTCAACCATGTTTACACAGTCAACAGCCAAGGGTGACGGGGCTGGTGTTTCTGTGGTGTGAGCAGGCAGATTGTTTCCTGCCCAGGATTATAAAACTAACGTTTCCCTCTGGGGCAAAAGATGGGCAGATTTGCCAGTAATCCTCATATGCTCAAGTTTCTTTGGCTATGTGTGCAAAATTCACCTGGTTTGGAGGGCGAGGGGAGCCGGTGTGAACTTGTAGGTCCTGCAGTGCTGGAGTGAGAAAGCCCTTTGTCTCTGACCTCAGCAGCATCCATGAAACTGTGGCAGGCTGACTCATCAGCTTACAGATGCCATCCAATCTCTGGCCTTTTCTCCTTCCTGACTTGCATATGTAGTTATGTTGGTAAATATATCAAGGACAGGGACTGGAGATTTAACTCAGAGAAACTGCATCTGCCTCCCAAACACAAGGTCCTGAGTGCAATCCCTCATACCAAAAAAGACAAACAAAAAATATAAGGAATGATTAATATTATTAATAATTATTATACTTAGTAGTTAGATTACTGATAATTAATAATAATCTTGTTATTAATACCAGTTCATTACAATGACTGACATATATTGGGCACTTACCACTTGCTGGGCATTGCAAAATATCTCATGCATGCCATCTCATTTAACTTCGTTTTTGCTTTGTTTTGGTTCCAGTACCAAGGATTGAACTCAGGCCCTTATGTTTGCAAGGCAGGCCTGGCACCACTGAGCTAAATCCCCAGCCCTCATCTCATTTAATTTCGCAAGAACACTGTGGCCAAAGCAGGAGCTGTCATTGCTTCCATTCTCCTGATGAAGAAGCTGAGGTTTAGAAAAGAGGAAACTTCCCACAGCCATGTGACTGGCGTGGCGAGCCTGGAGAAATGCCACCTCTGTCTGCGGTGCAGAGGCAGCCGCTCACCTTCCTCCTTCCGTTCCAGCCAGCGGGTGGCACTGGGGAGATCTCGGGGATCAGGCGGGAGCACAGCTGGAGAAGTCTAGGGACCAGCTGTTTCCTGAGTGCTTAGGTCTTCTACGTCCCCATGATGGAACCTAACCCCAGTGTGACAGTTAGAAGGTGGGGTTTGAGGTCCTGAGATAGGAGGCTCTGATGCATCTAGTGCCCCAGAGAAAGGGGCCCCCAAGAGTCCCCTTGTGCCTCCTGCCCTGTGGGGACACAAAGAAAGCATCTGTGGACCAGGAAGTGGCCCTCACCAGGTGCCAAAATCTGCTGACACCTTCATCTTGGAGACAGCTGATTGCAAGTGTGCCGCTGACTATAAGCAGTGGTCTGGGTTTGAAAAGGAGCAAGGGTACTGGGTTTCCCAGTGGGAGGGACCCTCACAGAGATCTTGTCCTGCACTGGGCTGGAGATAGTGGCAGAATCCACAGAAATAGTAGGAGGAAAGGCCAGTTACCTGGTGCTAAAACCTGGTCCTAAAAAACGCTGCCCTCATTGGAGGCTGCCACTGCAGGTTATCAAGTTGCCCAGGCTGAGCTTGAACTTGCAATCCTCCTGCCTCAGCCTCCTGGGGTACTGGAATTATAGGTGTGCAACACCATGCCCAGCTTTTCATTTCAACACTAGCCCAGAAGATTGAAACATACACATGTATTTGAAGACTCATCTAGATAATGTGGAAATTAAGCAGGATACAAGGAACCAACAAACAAGCACATGCTTCAGTTAAGCAGAAATCCCTGTTATAATCCACTGTGCTCTCAAATTTGGCCAGTGTGGAACAATCCACTCTCTTCTGTCTACATGGGAGGGACTGAGACTCATTAATCCTCCTTCCCACGCACACAACTAACAAAGAGAGCATTTGCTATTTTGAATTCTGAGTTTTTGAAAAGTAACATCTCGAACAGTGCTGGGAATGCACCTTCACTCTCTACTGTGAGTTCTGCTTTTTCAAAACCACGGTGTTCTCGTCTTCCTGGCTGCTGTGACAAACTCAGCAGGCATCTGTCTAAGCATTCTTGCCTTTTTAGGAGGAACATCAGTCCCTGAAAAATTAATCTCCAATCTCTTGCACATAGACACTTTCATTTATGAGAACAGATTTAAACCCAAATGCCATATCCAAACCTGATCAAATCTTTTGGAAGATAGTGTTATTTATGGCGTGTTATATTTATAGCTACTGGCCCACTGAGAAAAGAGAAAAGGCTGTTTGTGAAGGCTCTTCATTGCATTTCATTCTGCTGAAAAGTAAATTATAATCCTGGGGGTGGGGTGGCAGACACACACTGGGTGGCCTGCGTTCCTCTTCCTCCTGCTCCATGCCCTTCCTGTGTGCAGGTTTTGTTAATATTTATATGATCATCTCAGAAACATGGGCAGCTCACAAAGACGTTTGCTCCTCCACTCTGGTGCCGCTCTGAAGTCTAAAAATAACCCTAAATCATATGAATTATACCCAACTTGAGCTCATGCCTTGTAAATGAAGAATGTGCCTTTCACAATCACCTGAAAATGTAAACCACAGAAACCCTGGTCCTACTCTAACTTCTGCTGTTTCAGGGCCAGTGACCTGGGATCTGGGTTTGGTTTTCCAAAATCCCCCAATCCCAACATGATTCTGAGTTGGGACACACCCTGCCCAGAAGACTTTATAAAACAGGGTGCTGGTCCTTCTGGGTAACTTCAAAGTATATAGCATTAGTTATGTTCTGATATTTTTGAGACAGGATCTCACTATGTTGTTCAGGTTGCCCTTGAACTCACTTTGTCACCCAGGCTGGCCTCAAACATGTAGTGATCCTCCTGCTTCAGCCTCCTGAGTGCTGGGATTATGGGTGTGCCTCACCATGCCTGACCAGTGTACAGCATTTAAATCTGGTTTCTCTTCATCATATGAACTTCTTCAGATGGACTCTGATTTGTGGTGGCTTGACTTGCAGTTTTCAACTTTTAAATGGCACAAAAGCTATGAGTATTGAGTAGATACCGTACTTCAGATTTTGAATTTGGGTCTTTCCCTAATTGCGCTATTGATGTATTTCTCTCAATCCTTTTCTGGTGCAGCGGGACAGCAGCGACGAGTGGCAGCTGGTGTGGGCTGTCTTGCTAAAGTGCAGTGCTCAGAAGAAGTGCAGACAATGCGATTCCCATAGAAGCAGGGTCCATGCACAGTGGGACTGGCCCCGTCCTTCCTGTCCCACCTCCCAGCCTCAGATGGACTCTGGGATGTGCTGCCCCGGCTGCCTCCAGGTCCTGAAAGGATTCCAAACCTTTTCCTTTCGTGTTCATTTTGACTTTGGGGAAGCGTAGAAAGCAGCACAAGGTGGGAGAGGACGCGGTGTCATGTTTTTATGAGCCTGCTGTAAGGTGCTGGGCTGCATTCTCCATATATTTGACCACAACTTCTAAGGACATGAAAGAGAACTTCCAGACTGCTCCAGAAAGTGCAAGAATGACGGGATAAGTGTGCTTGAAGCAACGGGCAAGATTTTGAGGGAGATTCGTGGCACTGTCTTTTACTGTAATACATTGTGTAGAATTTAAACATTCACCATAGGTTTGGATCACGCCTGTCACAATGGGTAACGATCCTAGCTGAGCAATCGGCTCATCCACCAACCTTGGGCATTTTGTAGAACTGTCTGGACAGGGGGCGAGAGGGGATATTCAGACAGGGCACTCTGCCACTGCCCTCCCAGGAAGCCTCTCCAAAGCCTGCCCGCTAGGCGGAAGAGCCCCAGGCTCCTACAGGAAGCTGTCCCTGCAGGAGAGGCTACTGATTGTCCAGCCATCCCTGACACTGAAGCTGTCTGCAAAGGACGGAAGTTGCCCCTTCCTCTCCTTCCGCTCAAGTGGAGTCTACGCCTCCCCTCCCCCTCCAATCCTCAGATTGCAGGTTCTGTGCTCAGAAAAGTCACATTCGTCTTCCATGGGAATCGCTCTGACTGACTTGTGGAGGTTTGGAGCACACAGGTTCGACAGGGAAAGTGGCCTTGGGATGTGTGTCCCTCCTGCCCTGCACCCATGGGTGTCTGAGCTATCTGTGCACAGCAGGCTCAGGCTGGTGTCACCAGGCATCCACCCCCGGGGTGCAGGCAGGTGAGGGTGGGGCTGCCAGAGCCCCGCAAAGCCGCAACGCAGCTCCAACCCCCAAAGCTGAGTTTCTGTGGTCACTAGTAGCTGCCTCTTTTGTTTGCTTTGCTTTTGTTTTTTAAGGAAGCAAAGACAGAAGAAAAGGAAAATATCTCCACACTCACTGATAAGGGTATTTAGCAACCAGACGTATCATGCACCCCATAGTTCACAGGTCTGGCTTCATGTTTTCTAAGGCTTCACTTCAGAGCCAACCAGGTGGAGCAAAGTGTGCCCTGTGGGGCGTGCAGTTCCTCTCTGGTTTCCTGTTGGCCCTGCCGGTGAGACTGCTGTCACCGCTGCTGCCTCCCACCGGCCTCCAGAGCCATCTCTGCCCACTTTCTAGTCCGGGGTAACCGGGTCTCCTTCCTGCCTCGCCTGCCCACCTTTTCGTTTGCCCAAGCTGCTGTCCTTGCAAAGAGCAGATGGCCGGGCCAGAGCAACCGTGTCAGGACTCGTGTGAAGTCAGGGCTCGGTCAGGCCCGTCCCCCACCCCCAGAGGGGAAACCACGCAAACCCAGGTGAGACTCTGCTTCCTCCCGGATTGAGGAGGGCCCGTGTCCCGCCTGGAGGGGGCTTCCAGCCTTCCTCTCTGTCCCCCGACCTGGCCGGGACTTGGGTCTTCTCCGTGCTGACTCCTGTGCTCTGTGAGGTGCTGAGAAACCCTGCGCATCTGAAGCAGTCAGGAAACGGAAGACTTTCTTTACATTTTCTTTGCTTCGTCCATAGGAATAAGGAAGAAGAGGAGGAAGACAGCAAAGGGTGGAGCAACGGTGTCAGTGACATGAACTGAGGGACCCCCACGTCCCCTAGGGCCAATGTCTGCCTTTTTTGTGCCTCTCTTTAGTTTTACTTTTTAGAGCTCATCGAATGGAAAAGCCCATGATATTAACCTATCCCGGTGTTCACAGTGGAGTCAATCACAGAGACATAGACAGGGAACTCCAGGCACTGAATCTGGGAGGAGAAGAAGTGCTGCTGAAGCCTCGGGACCTCAACCCTGGGGGTCGGAAGCCCGTGTCACGTGATCTCTGCCCTTCAGTTTAAGTCACCTGTCCTACAAACACACCATGCTGCACACGCACTGCCTCTTGCAGTCCTGTTAGCACCCAACAAGCAGGGTGCTACAGAGGTCCTGGTGTTTCGGAGCAGACCCAGGGCTCAGGAAGGCTGCGGGACTCGCTGAGGCTGTGGAGGAAGTCAGTACTGAAAGCAGGTACGCACCTGAAGCCGGAAGTCCCAGGAACGAATGACGAAGCTTATCTCATCTCGCACCGATTAAACACAGCCTTCCCGCTCAGCCTGTGTTTGAACATGTCTCGTGTCTGAGGCAGTCAATTTGCAGTGTCTTGGACCCCAGGAATCCAAATGGCCGATGCAAAGGTTAAAACTCATTTCTTTGTCCCACGTAGCTCCCTGCATAACTCATTACCTAAAGGGGCTCTTAATGCATGGAGTGGAATCATGAGTCCGTAGATTGTTCCTGAACTTTCCGGTTGTCCTTTTTGCTGAAGGCATTAGCTGAAACACCTCTCCCTCTATTTTGCACTGTCCCAGCCAGCCTGGACTGATGCTCACTCTACATGATGAGGCCATATCCTGTTCCAAGCACTGTTGCTGCTCAAGATGTAACCCCAACTCAGTGATTTCAGTGCCCACCATTGCATTATGCTTCTGGGTGCTGTGAGCTAGGTATTTGGAAAAGGCACAGTGGGGATCATTCTTTGTTCCTTGATGCTGAAGCCTTAGTTGAAAAGACTCAAAAGCTGAGGGGTAATGCTGGGGGCTGACACCATCTCCTGGTGAGTCTTAGTTCCTTTGTGTTGCTGTGACAAAACAAGCAACAGACAGAGATAGAGACCAAAAGAATAACGACAGCACTCTGGGAAACAGTTATGTTGCAGCCAGGTGGCCCTGGACTCCCTAGTCAATTGCAACAGTGAATTCCCTTTCTAACAAATGAGATTTTCAACCGAGATTCTGTCACTTGTGATCACAAGGTCCTGAGTTAAACTTATTAGATATAAGCAGCACTTGACAGCATGGGTTCTGCCAATCTCATGCCAGCCCAAGATCATAAAGAAAAGGTTGCAGGTGGCAAGGAAGACTTAAGCATATTGAATTCCTCCCAAGTGGAAACTTTCTTTGTTTTCTTGTGGTGCAGATTCATGCCTTCATGTTCATAGCTGGAATCTGCAAGACGTGTAAAATTGTATGTACTGAGTTTCCAGCCCTGCCCTGGAACAGGAAGTACCATAGGGCAAGAGGCCCAAACCTGGATCCCACCAGGGCCGAGGCTGCCTCCCGTCAGCTGGGACTTTAGGGCCGCCGCTGTGAGGAGACTGCCACCATTCTGAGCCACTTTGTTCTAAATGGTTGCTTTTAATAAAAATCCTTATTTGCCCCACCCCTGTCATGAGTTTCACTGTACTTGGAAAGACTGGTGGGATTAAGGGAGACATTTGAATATTGGGACATGTATATATCTGCTGACTCAGTAGGGTCAGCGACTTGATTTAATATTAAGATTATGGATACAACTTACAGTCCTGGCTTCCTGGGACTATTGATTGTTTTCTTTTCTGAAAATAGAAACTTTAAATTTATATATATGTATGTATATATACAGTGCTATGTTTATATATAGCATATAAACATTTACATAAAGTAATAGTACCAACGATTCACATAATTTTTAGTAGTAATTTTATTTATTTATTTAGGTATGCAGGATTGAACTTGGGACCTTACACTTGGGAAGCAGGTGGCGGAACCACGGAGCTAAATCCCCTGCCCATCACATAATTTTTAAAAAGCTTGAAACATCACTCTCCTGAGTTTCCTACTCTCAAATTTCAACTTTTTAAACTGAGTTCTTATGATACTTCATATTTCTAAATAATATGACCTTTCTACTCCTTATCATTTGAGACATTATCTTTTGACTTCCTGTTGCAGTAGATGAGAATATTCTCAGTTACCCCTCTGCCCCCACATTTTTATCTCAGACCATCCCACCAAAACACCACAGTTCCTTTAACCTTACTAGGACTATGTCAGTAATGCTCACTGCTGAGCTGAGAAGGGTAATGTTTCCCTTCTTGTACAACTGTTGTTCTTCCTGGACTTTCCTGTCTCATTTCGTTCCCTGGCTGGGCTTTCTATGTTTCCATATTAAATATTTTTCCAGGTATACCATCAACTCTACCAGGTTCTTGGGATATTATTTTTCAGCGGCTCAAATGCATTAATGAATAATCAATTCCATTTTTCTCTTTGGAGCCCTCCCTTCCGGAAACCTCATGCTTCCTGTTCCAATCCGGACTGATTGTTCTATCAGCCTGCTGTACAGCTACCATCTATGGACTTCCCTTTGTCATCGGCTGTGGTGTTATCGGGGTTTTCTGCCTCCTTCCATTGCCTGGGCTTGCTGTTGTCACAGCTGATACCATAAGATGCTGTGGCCAGGTCTTCCCTAAGTAGGAACTCTAGCAAAAGTGACTTCTCTCTTCTAATGTCCATGTTCCCGCTCCAAAGCAGGCATCTGTGTGGCTCATTGGTCCCTTCTCAGCTGGAAGAGAAGAATGCTCTGATAACTCCCTTTAGGAAGACTGGGCCAGAGAAGAGTGGCTGTTCTCAGAACGAAGGGGGACTCCCTTCACATTACAGTGATGAACCAAGAAAAGACAGGTGGAGGGCATCAGCCGGAGGATCGAGGTTCTGCTCTTGGTTGCACTGCTAAGTAGTGCGTGACCAAATTGATTGGCCTCTGTTCACCTAAGTGTCCCTTCCTCTTGATTGAAGTGTTTGTATAATCCAGGATTCTAAGATCTTCATTTTGTCCAATAAGAGCTTGTGAAATAAAGAATACTCTGATTTGGACCTAGGTTCAATCACAAAACAATAAGGAAAAGTAAAAGTGGAACAGAAGTAAATGGTCCGAAGCAACAATTAACATTGATTAAACTTTGACCATGGGTGGGCCAGACGCTGTGGGATGCTTTATTTGGATATCACCTCTTTGACTGCTAAAAATCCTTTCATGTTCTCTGGTGGATGCACTTCAAAGTACTGCGTTTCATCTGTGCGCTTTAGTTTTGTATGTGAAATGGAAACTATACTCTAACCTACTTCATGAGGATTAGATGACAGGATGCTTTTTCTCCATGGTGGGCATGTTAGGAGAGGATCCTGCTCTCTCTGCTCACTGACTCTTTCTTCGTGCTCCTTCCCTCATTGCACTGTCATTTTTTGTCTACTAACATTTCCTCTTCGCTTTTCTGTGTTCTTCTTTAGCTTCTCTGATCAATTTTAAAAGGAAAACGTGATGGATGTACTTACGTAATCTGCCACTGTTAACCACTGTCTGCCAGCTCTTTGCTTTTGGTAATTAATTTCATTCTCTTTCATATTGTTTCATCTAATTTGAGTCATTTCTAAAAGGCTTGCACACTTTAATTGTGAGAGCTTTCTTCTCCTCATCAGTATAGTATGAATAACGATATGTAAAATCTCCAGCGTGGAGATAGGAACATAGGAAGGGCTGAATGCTCATTCTGGGGCCCCCACCCTCCTCTTTAATCCTAAGACAGCTCACGTTTTCCACACTAAATCGGGGTTTCATGAAGTGTTTGTATAATCCAGGATTCTAAGATCTTCATTTTGTCCAATAAGAGCTTGTGAAATAAAGAATGCTCTGATTTGGACCTAGGTTCAATCACAAAACAATAAGGAAAAGGAAAAGTGGAACAGAAGTAAATGGTCCGAAGCAACAATTAACATTGATTAAACTTTGACCATGGGTGGGCCAGACGCTGTGGGATGCTTTATTTGGATATCACCTCTTTGACTGCTAAAAATCCTTTCATGTTCTCTGGTGGATGCACTTCAAAGTACTGCGTTTCATCTGTGCGCTTTAGTTTTGTATGTGAAATGGAAACTATACTCTAACCTACTTCATGAGGATTAGATGACAGGATGCTTTTTCTCCATGGTGGGCATGTTAGGAGAGGATCCTGCTCTCTCTGCTCACTGACTCTTTCTTCGTGCTCCTTCCCTCATTGCACTGTCATTTTTTGTCTACTAACATTTCCTCTTCGCTTTTCTGTGTTCTTCTTTAGCTTCTCTGATCAATTTTAAAAGGAAAACGTGATGGATGTACTTACATAATCTGCCACTGTTAACCACTGTCTGCCAGCTGTTTGCTTTTGGTAATTAATTTCATTCTCTTTCATATTGTTTCATCTAACTTGAGTCATTTCTAAAAGGCTTGCACACTTTAATTGTGAGAGCTTTCTTCTCCTCATCAGTATAGAGTATGAATAACGATATGTAAAATCTCCAGCGTGGAGATAGGAACATAGGAAGGGCTGAATGCTCATTCTGGGGGCCCCACCCTCCTCTTTAATCCTAAGACAGCTCACGTTTTCCACACTAAATCGGTTTCCTTCTGAGGTGGGCAAGGTGGTGGACAAGTGGGTCTCCTCACCTGTGTCGACAGACATTGGTGAACAAGAATCCAGTAGGGCCAGGCATGGGCAGAGATAAGTGCATTCACGTGGTGCAGCATTAAGCCACACTGAAGGTAGCGGTGACACGAGTGTGGGGTCCTTTGTGGGCACGCTGTCCGGGAAGGGCAGCTCACACCATGACCCGGTCATTTCCAACACTGAGCGCTTGTCATGGCCTCAGGCCTTCACCCATTCATTTATTCTGCAAATAGCTATTACGCGATTGCACTGCACCAGGAGCTGCAGCAGATGAAGTCTGTGCTTCCACAAGTGCCCCATTCCCCTGGAGTAGGGAAGACAGCTCTGTCTAACATCGGGGATCTTACTCCATATACAGCCAGCGGTATGCAAACCCCACAGCTATCCCTGTCCCTTCTCCATTGCTGCTTCCAACCCCACAGCGGAGGCCACAAAAACGAAGTCTCTCTCTGCCAGTTTCCCCAGTGCTCGTAGTCAGAGGACACTGGTCTATGCCAGCTCACTTAAGCAGGGTCTGCTGGGGGCTTCTGGAGGGAGTTTGCCTTCTCTCGTGGAAGGATGACGTGGCCAGAGCTCCCTCTTCCCCTCCATTCTCCTCTGAACTTGAGGACATCATGCTGAAAGAGTAACGATAGCTGAGAAGCAGAACCCCAGCCTTGTGGCCTCATGCCTGTATTTGCTTCATCCATCATAACAGGCTAATTTAGTCGTAGCTGGGAACGTTACTAATGAACACATCAAGATCAAAACAAAGCAGGGCGTGGTGACACACACCTGTGACCCCACTATGCGGGAGGCTGAGACAAGAGGACAGCCTGGACTATGTCCTGTGACCCTCTCTTTAAAAGAATAATTAAGAGCATTGAATGCAAACCCTCTTCATAGTCTCCTTCTTAAAATGAAATTTCAAGAGGGTTACCAAATTGAATACTTTTTTCCTAAAAACTTGAATTGCCCTCGGCTGCTCATTCACCTAATATGATAGGCAGAACAGTAAACTTTTCTCACTCGGGGGTCATTGAGGATTAGAGAGCCAATCTGGAAGCCATTAACAAAAAATCCTTTAAAGTTTTTCAGAATAGGGATATTCGAGCTCAGCTGGCAAAATAGGGCTTTGGCAGCTCCGAGAATTGTAACATGAGCAGAGGAACAGGAATGTAACCCTAACATAAAAGCTGCAAAGGGGGAAGGTGCCCACAAGCTACTCATGAAAGGAAAGCACACAAACCCTCGCAGACACTCAGACATAAACACTTTTGAAGTCCCCAAGGCTGGATGAAAGGCCACGTCTAGTGTCTAGAATGTCCCCCCAAGCCTCGTGTGCTCTGAGGAGGTGCAGCTCTTGGAAGGTGAGTGGCTCTCAGGGGCGTCCATGCGTTCTAGCCGAGTGTGCTGTGAGGAGGGAGGGCCTGGGCAGAAGAGGTGTCACCGTGGAAGTGGCCTGGGAGGGTGTCGTCCTCTTGCTCTGCCTCCTGGCTGCCTCGGGCAGAGGCCCTGTTCCTCCGCCATACCATTCCGCTGTGCCGCTTGTGCTCAGACCCCAGTCTAAGCTGAGCCCACACCTTAGAGATCTGGGTATAGCGGAAAGTGACTGAGCCACGTGGTCCTGCGGGGTGGGTGCTCCCGGTGGAAGCCCAACCCAGAAAGTCACGGAAATCCATGCTGCAATGAAGGCCGATCCAATGACGGGAAGCCTGGGATTATAAACGAGGGTTTGTCAGCTATGACCAGCAAACCCAATATGACCTGGAACTGGCCCTTTTCCGTGGGCAAGAACTGCTTTTGCTTTTATAAGTGCTTGAAAAGTAATCATGAGAAGAATACTGTTGGGTGACTTGTCAGCATAGAGAAAATGTGACTGTCAACACCCTTCCTGTTGTATTAATGCACAAGCTCTGCTCACTCACTCACAGAATTATTTGCAGCTATTTGCCATAGCAGCAGCAGAGTCGAGTGGTTGCCACCCAGGGCATATGGCCTGCAAATCTCAGAAACTGTCCAGCCCTGCACAAAAAATGTGTTGCCCTGCTATAAAATTTACAGCCTGAGCAATAACCTCTCCCACGGGGTGCACTCATAGTGAAGCACATGGCAAGTGGAAAGCAGACAGCCAAGCTGGAGGAGGCAGGATTCTCAGAGCAAAGCGTAGGCTCTGCAGTTCCTTAGGAGATAGTGTGTTAAAATAAGATTAAAAACTAGGTCAGTGATGAATAATAGTTTTTTGAAATTTGAAAAATAATGAAAAGTATCTCCAGAATAAAAGAGAAAAAAAATTAGATAAAACAGCCTTTAAACACTCTCATCTATAGATTCTAGGTATTACTACCTGCGGTTTGCCTAATGTGTTCCTGTACATGGTTTTTCTTTGTGGCCTCTGTGTGCACATACAATATGCGACAGTTTGGACAGGGGTTGAGCGAGCCCCTGAGGGTTTCTGTGTGGGAAACTGTGTTAGTCACTTTTCCATCCCTGAGACAAAAACACCAGACACCACGACTTAAAGAAGATCTTGGCTCAGGATTTCAGTCCATGATCAGCTGGCTCCAAGGCCGAAGCATCATGGTGGAAAGGCCTGAGCAGAGGAGATCTGCTCACCGTAGCAGCCAGGAAGCAGAGAGAAGGGAGGAGACAGGAAGGGAGATGCACCCCTGGGTCCCATGCCCAGGAGTGACCTCTTCCACCTGCCTCCTGCGGCACATCCGGCTAGGAATTCTTCGGAGAATCAGTCTGCTCCTGAGAACAGCGCCCTGTGGTCTGGTCACCTTCTAAAATCTCCTCCTGATTGGGGCTCTGTGACCTGCACTGGCAGGGCTCTGCCGCATGGACCAGGGGGAGAAGAGCAGACAAAGCCTCAGCGACAAGATTCCCACATGTGCAGCAGTTCCAGGATTTCCGAGACCAAAATAATTCTTAACTGAGTTTTGAAGTAAGATTTGTATTTAGGATCAAAATTAGAACAAGAAACAGATCTGCTTCTTCAGTTACATTTATGTAACTTCACAGAGTGTCTTCAAGCTTTTGGGCTCTCTGAAGCACCTAATTTATCCACAAAGGAGATGCCATATGCTTACTTAAATTAATACATTTAAAATCTTTTTAGTGTGTAAATAATGGTGTTGGTCTTACATATTTCAAGAAAAAGATAGCTGCACTTTTTTTTTTTTGCACATTGGATTCAATGCAACAACATCAGAACATTTTTAACCAATATTAAAGATTGTCAGTCCAAATGTTTTGAAGTATATTTCATCACTGACTATGGTTTTAAGTGGCAGTTGATAGAGCAAAGCGTAGGCTCTGCAGTTCCTTAGGAGATAGTGTGTTAAAATAAGATTAAAAATTAGGTCAGTGATGAATAGTTTTGGAAAATTTGAAAAATAATGAAAAGTATCTCCAGAATAAAAGAGAAAAAAAATTAGATAAAACAGCCTTTAAACACTCTCATCTATAGATTCTAGGTATTACTACCTGCGGTTTGCCTAATGTGTTCCTGTACATGGTTTTTCTTTGTGGCCTCTGTGTGCACATACAATATGCGACAGTTTGGACAGGGGTTGAGCGAGCCCCTGAGGGTTTCTGTGTGGGAAACTGTGTTAGTCACTTTTCCATCCCTGAGACAAAAACACCAGACACCACGACTTAAAGAAGATCTTGGCTCAGGATTTCAGTCCATGATCAGCTGGCTCCAAGGCCGAAGCATCATGGTGGAAAGGCCTGAGCAGAGGAGATCTGCTCACCGTAGCAGCCAGGAAGCAGAGAGAAGGGAGGAGACAGGAAGGGAGATGCACCCCTGGGTCCCATGCCCAGGAGTGACCTCTTCCACCTGCCTCCTGCGGCACATCCGGCTAGGAATTCTTCGGAGAATCAGTCTGCTCCTGAGAACAGCGCCCTGTGGTCTGGTCACCTTCTAAAATCTCCTCCTGATTGGGGCTCTGTGACCTGCACTGGCAGGGCTCTGCCGCATGGACCAGGGGGAGAAGAGCAGACAAAGCCTCAGCGACAAGATTCCCACATGTGCAGCAGTTCCAGGATTTCCGAGACCAAAATAATTCTTAACTGAGTTTTGAAGTAAGATTTGTATTTAGGATCAAAATTAGAACAAGAAACAGATCTGCTTCTTCAGTTACATTTATGTAACTTCACAGAGTGTCTTCAAGCTTTTGGGCTCTCTGAAGCACCTAATTTATCCACAAAGGAGATGCCATATGCTTACTTAAATTAATACATTTAAAATCTTTTTAGTGTGTAAATAATGGTGTTGGTCTTACATATTTCAAGAAAAAGATAGCTGCACTTTTTTTTTTTTGCACATTGGATTCAATGCAACAACATCAGAACATTTTTAACCAATATTAAAGATTGTCAGTCCAAATGTTTTGAAGTATATTTCATCACTGACTATGGTTTTAAGTAGTACAGTCCATATTTAAAAATTTTACAAGTAAGGAAATTGAGGCCCATAAAGGATGTTATTTCTCACTGTCATTCAAGCAGCTCTTGTGGGGGTGGGGAAACAAGAAGACTGCAAGAGGCACCCCACACACCTGTCTGCTCTCTCTTAGATGTCAACCCCTGAAGCAAAACTTCAGGCCAGCACAGCCCCAGGGGCCTCCAAAACAAGCGAGCCAGAGAAGAGCAATCTGGGTTTCTTTTCACTCTGGATTTACTTTTAGTAGGGGGACAGGGCTAGGTACACAAGCCACAACCATGGCTGTACATTCCTCTTTGTCTACCAAAAAAAAAAAATGCTTTTTGGTCAACTGGAGCTCAAGCCCATTAAAGTTTCCACAAGATTTTTGACACCAATGCATCCCAAGTATTTTTACTTAATTGTCTGGTTAGTTGGCAACATTTGTCTGCATTTGCACCATTCGTGGGGCAAGGCGACTGCTGTCCTTTCCGTCTTAGTAAGTTCACAGGCATGAAAGAGGAAGCCTTGTCCATCTGAAGGTCATTCTGCCGAGTATTGCGTCCGCTGAGGGAGAAGGGGAGGAATGGACCACCGGACCTCAGGAGGGCCATGAGGAGGGCACTGGCAGGGAGCCCTGCAGGAGACTCAATCCCCACGGGAAGCACGGAAGGACTGGATGACAGGGATCTGGAGAAGCCAGGGGGAACTCACCTTCAGGGATCCAGAACTGCTTCCCACAGAGGACAGGTGAGCAGAGATGCAGGAACCATGGGAATCAGCCAGGTGAGGGGAGAAAGCGAGCCAGGCATGCGGACATCAAGGGCACAGCTCTAAAGTGCAGGCAGGACAGGAGGTACCAGAAGTTCAGGGAAGAGCAAAGCCATGTCATTTGCTGCAAATGAAAAAAAATTAAGGGAATACTATGTCTTGTATGAGCTTCTGCAAAATCATGAAGTTCTCCACAAACACACACACACGCGCACACATGCACACACTCAACACCACCACCTTTCAGTTCCCTTGGGGGCTCTCGGCTGACACCCCCTACCCCCAGCCCTTGTGATCTCCCCGGCAGCAGCCTCACTGGCTCTCAGAAAGAGCCAGGTGTTGACCCTAAGGTGTAAATGACCAATAGAAGAGTGTTATGATTCAGCTGACAATGATGTTACACACTCAAAACACCTCTTATAATTATTTTATTATTAAAATTCAAAACATAATTTACAATTATTTTATTATGAATACTAATAACTAATGTTATTTTGAATTGTAGCACGAGGGCCCTGAATGGTCCCTGTCATGGGCCCTCCTGCCTGAGCCCATTGGGTGGCCGAAGGGCTCCTCCCTCTGGGCCTTGCACACTGGCCCCTCTTGAGGCCTTGTCTGGTTTTCACCCTAAGTGGGTTTCACCCATGGCTTCCCCACCCTACCTGTCTGGCTGGGTTTCTCCCCTCTGCTTATGAAACACTGGCCCGGATCTCAGCCTGTGGTCACTTGTAGCAATTGCTCTCCTGGCAGCTGTGCTGAGGCCCAGGTACCTCACCCCCGCCTAAACCAGCAGGTTGCAGGTGGGCTGGGCTTCTTCTAGTCACTGCTCCTCTGGGGGAAAAAAAAAAAGTCATATGTGGCCTTTGGGAAACTGCTGAGTTCCTGGGAGGTGACTTATTTAGGGAATGTTTCCCATATGTCTCTAGAAGCTGGGCTCAAATCCTACAGTGTCACCTACCGGCTGGATGATCCAGAGCAATACGCTGTAAGCCTTTTGTTCTTCTGTTTCTTTTTCTGTTATTGGCAAGGATAATAGTGTCCAGCTTCGATCGGGCTGTAGGATTACATGAGTTAGCACAGGTAGAGGGGGGTACTTGGCCAGTGCTTAATTAAGCTGTGCTATCATCACCATGGGCACCTGCTGACCTTCAGATGCTGTTCTCTAATACAGACATGGCCCTGACCAATGTGGACATAAAGTTGTGCAGTTCTTTTGAGCTTTTTATAAATAAGAAATAACATACAATCAAATTCAAAGCAGAATGGAAGTAGAAAAATGAGGGTTTCTCAAATTCTAATTTTTAGGGACATCAACGATGATGGCATACTGTTTTAAAGACAGTGAGTGGTCAAAAGATCCACATAGACATTTCTCCAAAGAAATTAGACACATGATTAACAAGCACTTGAAGAGGTCCTCGACTCTACTAATCATTAGAGAAATGCAAGTCCAAAGGATAATGAGATATCACTTCACATTGATTAGGTTGGCTATTATAAAACAACAGAAAATCAAAGCGCAGGCTGGGGGTTGTGCCTCAGTGGTAGAACACTTATCGAAGAATGTGTGAGGTCTTGGGTTTGGTCCCCAGCAATTTAAATAATAAATAAATGTAGGAGGAGATGTGGAGAAATTGGAGACCTCATACATTACCGGTGGGAATGGTTTTCAGTATGGAAGGCAGTATACTGTTTCCTTTAAAAGTTAAATATAAAATTACCGTATAATCCGATAATCCTTGTTCTGGGCATAAACTCCAAAGAAGTGAAAATGTCTGTTTGTACACCCATGTTCAAAGTGGCGTGATTCACAGTAGTCACAGGGTGGAAGCAAGGCAAGGGTCCATTGACAGATAAGTGAATGAACAAGATGTAGTACGTATATGCAATGGAATACTATTTAGCCTTTAAAAGGTGGGCAATTCTGACATGTGACTTATTTAGTCACGTGAATAACATGAATAAACTATGCAGACCCTATCGCGTATGACTCCATTGACATGAGGTACCTAGAATGGTCAAAACCATAGAGACAGAAAAAAAGAATGGTGATTTCCTCCAAGGGCTTGAAGGAAGGCACAGCGAAGGGTTAGTGCTTACTGGGTATAGACTGTCCTTTCAGAAAGATAAAAAATGTTCTGGAAATGGGTGGTTGGTGATGGGTGCATAACACTGTGAAAGCACTTCATACCACGATACACTGGAGTGGTTAGGACGCTAAGTTTTATGTGTGCATATTTTGCCACACATACACACGAAAGACAAAGAATCTGCATAAGGACAGCTGGAAATGAGTATATCTAGAAATTTTCATTGGTTCTCAGTAGGAAGCCAAATCCTTGCCTTGACTCACACATTCACTTACGTTTTCATTCACTGAATATCGACTCAGTCCACTCCAAGTGCCAGGCACCATTGTTGGTAAGCAAATTACAGAAACAGACCCATTTCCCTTTGCACACTGTGAGAAGAGGATGCAGGTCTACCAAGGAAACTCGTAATAGAGATGAAATTATAATGATTTTCCAGTCCAAGGTTCAGTGGGTTTCACTGTTCTCAAATCACTGTCCACTTGTCCTAGCCTGAGGCTGGCCTGGACATGGATGTGTGACCCCTGAGTAAAAGGAAGGGTTTGACCTAACAGTGAAAAATACACTTTGCAATATCTTCAATGGTTCTGGATATTCACATTCCATTTTCAGAGTTCAAATGGCCAAGAAAACGTTGTGAAAGAAAAAACCCTCTAATTAAACACTTACCAGAAATGATTGACCAGCTTGCTTGCCTGCCTTTTCCTCCCTTTCCCCTTCCTTCCTCCCTTCCTTCCCTCCTTGCTTCCATTTGGACACGTGTCCCTATAACCAGAGTAGCTGCTGTTCTGGGCCCTCCATTCCTCCATTCTGAACTCTTCAGTGTCACAGTCAGGTGGCTTCTAGGCACAATGCTAGGTGCTACCTTTTTTTTGGTTTGTCTTCAGGTGGGTATTTTGGTAACTGTGATTTGTGTAAACATTTCAGCTGTGGCAGTTGCTACTAAGGTCTTCGTGGAGATCAGTCTTTAGCCTTGCACCACAGTCTCAGCATACCCATTTATAAATATTCAGCCTCTGAGCTAGGTCAGTACTAGGATTGTAAGTCAAAATTCTTGTCTCCAACATGTTCACTGTCTCTACAAAAATTGATATCCTCCTTAAGACATGTGGTAAATCACACCAGGGTAGACCAGAAAGCCAGTCACAAATCTCTACATAGTCATGTCTTCCATTTGCCCAAGATTCATACAGAGTTTACGTGCCAACCATTATTCTAAGGGTTTTACTTGTATACAGTCACTTCATCTCCATTAAAAAACCCATAGATACTCTCAGGAGCCTCATTTTACAGATGAGGAAGCTGAGACATAAAAATATTACATAACTTGTGCAAGCCCACCTGGCTGGGGTCTAGGCACCCCAAGAAACCTCTCAACTTTTGCAGGAACAATGGACATCAGAGCCAACCACGACATGTAGATTAACTGAAGTGATTTTAGGCTAAATCCAGACAGCTGGTTTCTTAAGTACTATCTTGTAGGAAGAGGGGAAAGAAACTTGCTAATTTGTTTTGTGGTTAAAAGACTTAAGTACATTTTGTTTTATTATACCACAAGGAATTACCCTTGGTATTTTCAGTTTCTAGGACAGACAATTTGTACTCATCGCTGCTTGGAACCTGGTTTAGGTTTAATTAGGCTCAGCAATTTTAAGTCATTTATTTTGTATGAGTAATATAGCTCTACACACACAAGTGATAGTCTATGGCTGGAGAAAACTATCCCTCAGTGTTAAATATCTGAATTGATAGAAGGGATATATTTTTTTCTAAACATACAGCAGAGTTTTGAAACATTTTTATTATCTCCTGTGAATCATGGTTTTCAGACTGGTTGGCTGGCTGAGAGGCCAGACCCACATTCGAACCTTGCACTAGCATTGAACAGGCCTCAGTTTCCTCATTTGTGAACCGGGAATAACAACAGCACGTATCTCATGGCAACTGTGGAGACTGAATGAGACGATGCGTGCAGTACAGATATTGAAGCCTGTGGCCGGAAGTCAGCCGTCCTAAACTGCAGCTGCTCCTTTATGGGATTTTTCTGGAGTTGCCAAAGACTCCTGCAGCTCTCATCTTTGGTCCTGAGACTTAAGAAAGGAAGGAAATGATTAAATCACTTGTAGACAGTGCCCAAAGGCTACTGAAGCCACATAAAATTCCACATCTTTCTTTAGTTATGGAACTTCTCTTTCAAAAGCGGCCAGAACATTTCATGTTCAAGCCTGTTTGTCTCTGGAATAGCTTATATTGGAGAAAGAGGAAGTGATCACTAGGATTCTTATTTTCTTCTAAAAAGCCTGTTTGTCTGGAATAGCTTATATTGGAGAAAGAGGAAGTGATCACTAGGATTCTTATTTTCTTCTAAAACAAAAAAGGGGGGCTCTGATTAGGAAATCAATGGCCAAAAAGTCTTGGGTCTTTTATTGCTGGGTTGTTTATTTTTACCATTAGTAGTTCCCATATTTTTCTCCTTTGATGAACCATTTCATAGAAGGACTGGGGTTGTCAATAATGCATTTACTCTCTCCTAAAGTAAACTGTGAGTTCTAAGGAAGTGTGAGCCAATTCTGCTGACCGAAGGGGAAAAACTAGGACATTTACCCAATCTAGTGGAACAGGCGCTGGGCACGCAGCTGCATCTGGGTTCCAGTCTCGACCTGCCTGGCCGTGACTGACCAGCTTTAAGGCACCAGGGAGGGAAGGGACTCATTTGTCCACCTGGCCTTGGGCAGGAAAGAGACACCAGCCCATCTCCTGCCTCAGTCCACCCTCCACATGCACTTGCTTTCCACTCCATGGCCTCTGAGTGTAAAGAGTCAAGGAAGCCACAGGGCTCTTCCAGGAGAATGAATCTCCCAGGAGCAGAGCCAGAATGCCGCGAGCGGTTTTGGACTCCGCTGCAGAGCAGGGTACCTCAGTTTCAGCCCCGCTGAGGGCCCAACTGAGCGCCAGGCCCCGCCCACGGCCCCGCCCTGCCCTCTGATTGACGCCCGTCCGTGTCAGTCAGTTTATCCATGGCCTCTGAGTGTAAAGAGTCAAGGAAGCCACAGGGCTCTTCCAGGAGAATCTCCCAGGAGCAGAGCCAGAATGCCGCGAGCGGATTTGGACTCCGCTGCAGAGCAGGGTACCTCAGTTTCAGCCCCGCTGAGGGCCCAACTGAGAAGAGGCCCCGCCCACGGCCCCGCCCTGCCCTCTGATTGACGCCCGTC
>NW_022900913.1:10887421-10942165 GCF_012274545.1 Fukomys damarensis
TCTGCCTGTCCCTGGCGGCCGTGCAAGGGGTGTGAGCCCACTCGTGACCGCGGAGCGTGTGTGGACGTTGGCAGGGACCCGGAATGCTTACGGATCGCCGTTCTCGACCCCCGCAGGAGCTCTTCGTTCACTCGGCGGGCTGTTGGGTGGAGCGGAGATGGCGCGGCTCTGGGAGTCACACCGAGGTCTAGACGTAATTCTGCCCAGCAGTGTCTGGGTAGAAGTCACCACCACGTCCGTGTCCGTAGGATGCGGGGCTCTCCGCGTGCTCCTCAGCCTGGAGCCCTGGCTGCCTTACCTCCCACTCTGGAGTTTGGGGAGTGAACTCGTTTTTCAACCTTCCTCCACCTTAGGTTATAGAATTAGCCAAATATTTCCTGTGGGTGTATTCATTTGAACTTTTTATGATGTTATTTTCTTCCCTTCTCCCTGCCTTCATTTGGCAGAGAAAGGCAATTTGGAAGTGGAGGTAGGGGCACACCTGGAAAAAGCTGGTCTGGGAGGCGGAAATGTGCCTGCTCTGGGCTAAATGTAACTGCCCTGGAGTTTTCCTCTGTCTGCACCAAGTTCAAGGTGTGCCAGCACTGTAAATCCAGGGAGAGGATTCTTTCCTCTGTCCCAGCCTGTGGGGCCTGCTCTTGGTGTACAGCAGAGGAAGAATGCGATTCAGGGGCAGATTATGGAAACTTCTTTCTCCAAGACCTATCCTCTGAGGATTTAGGATTTTTTTCTTTGCTGGTTAAGTTTAGGCGGACAAAATCGCACACACAAAAAGCCTGACGGTTTTAAAATTAGTTGCTCAAGCTAAGACAGAGACAGCCTTTTTTTTTTTTTAATCTACTCTTTGGGTAAGAGAGAGAGGCGTAGATTAGCTTTTAAGATAGCAGCAAGTGATAGCAAGTAGTACTTGACTGCCGATAGAAAACAAAAGGGGTAACAACAAGAAAACCCACAGAACAGCTGGGGATAGAAGGAGCTCTTCTTGCCAGTCGTTTTTGATATTTGTTTTTAGAAGGGTTTTGATATTGAGAACCATGGGCTAAACCTCTGTTTTACAGCACTGCTGGGAAAACAGTTTCAGGATCAGAATATTACACAAGGAAGGAGGCATCAAGGGCCATTTAACGCACGTTCCCAGAGCAGAAAGAAGACACCATTGTCCGTCTACAGGGCAGAGGACACTGGCTCGTCCTGAAGAATAAGTTCAGAGCTCTCTCTGGCAACCCTCTGCTAAGCCAAAAATTTCAGACTAACATGAAGGCTAGTATTTTGTTTTTTCAGGCTTTTTGTGTCCCGGCTCACTCACTACATATAAGGTTGTTCTGCACTCGGATGTTAGCTGCTGCTCTTGGTACAGTCATTTCCTTACACCTACGCTGTTCTGAGAAACCAGGTGATACAGGTTTGTACAGGGTCACCCTCCAGCTTTGGCTTTTCAGCTGATTGAAAGGTGTGGTCCTCAAAATCATGGTTTCCATGGTGGCCATGCTCTTTGAGCCTGACTGAGCTTATGTAGGGAGCAGATGTTTCTGGCCCCCCATGGGCAGTCCTGGGCCTGCTCCCCACGGGAACCAGAGCTGGTCGCTAGGCAGGCGGGTGAGCTTTGCTGGTGGGCACGTCTGTGTTCGTGGGAGCAGGAGTGATAGCTGTGGGGGTGCACACACCTGCTCCTCCACACTGCCTGGCACAGGTGTGCTGCGAGCTGGAGCCTAATCTAGAGCAGGTGCCCGCTGGCTTTTGCCCCCAGTAGCTAGAAGAGTAGGGGTGCTGGCTTGAGTGAGCGGTGGTGCTTCTCCTGGGCACTAATTGTGACTGACCTAAAGGGAAATGTTTTCCTCCTTTAAAAATGGCCTGAGGGCTGACAGGGAAAAAAATCACTGCAGAAACATACACAGCGGAATGCTTCGAACTAAAGGGTCAGTAGTTGATGTTTTCTTGCTACACATTTGTCCCACTTTTTTTTTTACTTTCATATTTTTGTGAGTGTCTTTTTTGGTTCCATATATTTTATTTAGGTAGACATTCTTGCCTGGTGCAGTTACTAAGTTACAAATGACCTCTTTACCTCTGGGGGGGTCGGGCTGTGAGTGCCTTCTCACATGCTCCTAGCACAGGGCACTGGTCCCTGTCATACTGACTGGGCACTGGGGTGCTGACCATGGATGGTCTTATGACAGCACCATTCCACGACACAGAATCGTTGCAGAACGTGTGGTGGAGAGGAGAGATTGTAAAGAAGGTTTTTTCACTGAGATAAAGCTACCTATGCACGTGTTTCGGTCTGTGTGGCTGTAAGAGCTCTATTGAACCTTTCGGCGGCGTTTTGGACTGGTACATCCCACAACAGCTCTCCCTTTCTCTCCTGTCCATGTGAGTGGTCTGATGAAGGTTTGGTTACTTAGCAAGATGACCTCTTTTCAAAATTGATATTCATATTTGATTTGTAATTCAGTTAATGGAAGTACATTTAAATGTTTCTTCAATAAACCAACAAAGTTTTTATATGTTTACATTTTTCCATTAACCTTCTGTTCTAGACATACCTCATTTTATTTTTACTTTCCCATTTAGTTGGCGCCAGAATAAACAGGTGATATCATTTTTAAATTAAGAGAATGATAAAACATTTATGTCCATTTCTAGGAAACGAAGGACCGTTCGTTATCTGTTAGCATTGTTGCTGGGATTCCCAGGAAATAAAAGTCCCCAAATTGTCCCACAGAAAGTGCTATGCCCAATAGAGCTCTAAATTGAGAATTCATATAAATCTCTTGTTGACTTATCATGTGACAGTAACGTCAAGCCCATGTGGAACTGTTGGATGAGCTGGCACCGTAATTTAAAACACCGCATTAGCATTTTCTCTGCTTGCTCTGTGATTGGATTTTAGTGGATACAGTTGTCTCCTAGCAGAACGAGTAATCATGCAGATGGAAGACAGTTTCTGAAGACAGTTCTCCCCCAGTGTAGAGAGAAGCAGCCTGTCATTAAAAACCCAGCATTGACTGTTGAAGAAGCATACATAGTATCCCTTCTCTCCCAGCCACAGCAGAGACGACCTCCTGTCCTCTAGCTCAGGATGATGGCAGCGGAACCATGACATTTGGAAAGAAGGGAACTAAAATGGTTTGCTACCCACTAACGAGAATCTATCCCTAGGTCGTAGAATAAGGCTTGGCACTGCAGGGGTGTGCTTTTGATCTGTGACAAGAAGGCGTCAACTTGCCTGGCAGCTGTCTGAACCCAGAGGAAAACTGAGTGCTTCTGACTCGCACACTCGGGTGGGTTGAGGTACGAGCAGAGTGGCTGATAGGAACGGGGAAGAGGCGACAAGCCAGGGCCCATGCAGGCTGCGTGTAATTGGCCACCGTCTAGAGGTGATGTGCCAGCTGACTCTGATGTCTGTGATGAGAGCAGCTCTTTGTCACTTTGCTTGGCATTTGCGCAGTGAACTTGGAGTTCAGTTTGTAGCTAAGGAGAAAAGTGGCTGCTGGGCTTAAAAACAGACACAGCGAGTGGACTTACTAATATGGGTGCTAGGTCCCTTAGTCTTGTACCTGAGACAATGCGGAACTTAGGTGTGCGAATTCCTCTGCAATCTGAAGATAAAAATCGCTTTACCTAAGAGAGTTCACTTGATTTATTGTATCTGTGATATCTTCCTGTTTCTTAGACTCTCGTTCATCTCAGTTCTGGGTACCAGCTGGTGGCCATGATAGAGGACTTGTGTAGCCTGCGCCTGCCTGTTCTTCACACTTTCTCATTCCAGTGTCGCTCCCGTGTATGCCCCCCAATGCCTTCATTCAAATTTGGGAGCTGGTGGAATGTGGAGGCACAGTTCCTCCTCCCCTGCCTCCCTCCTGCTCATCTCTTCGGCCTTCCTCTTTTCTTCCTCCTGCTGTCTGTTAGAAACCGGCACCTCCATGGCAGTGCTTATGGGGAGGCCCTTCCCAGACTCACTTCCAGGCCAGCTGGTTTAGTTTATCGGCAAAACCACGCTTGAGCCAGGGTCAGGGGACTTGCTGGCTTTTGTCACGAGCTTCTGCGTCTTCTGTCTGTGCTGCAGGCGTCTCTCCTCTGGTGCTGACTCTGAGCGATGCTTTGAGTTTAGCTGAATGTCAGTCACCTCACAGCCATTTTCAGTCGCTGATCTGGTGCCCTGTGCCCCACCATGACTGTCCTCCAACGTGACTCTGAAGCACAGTAAAATAAAGAGGACTTTGGAGAACAAAGGCAAGTAGTGGTTAACGGCCTGGCCTCCTGTCTGTTCAGAGGAGAGGAAGCTGAGGTCCATCCTTGCCCAGCTCTCCAGAGCCAGACCCTCGGCTGCCGCCTCTTTGTATTACCTGGAAGCCACCCGAGGAGGGGCCACTTCACATTCTCACTTCCTGCTTTGTCCTTGCTTGGCGTAATTAGGGAAGAGAAAACCTGCAGATGGCTCATTGTTTCTGACATCAACAGCCAGCCAGGATGGCCAAGGTAGAGGTGACTGTTGGGTGTAAGAATGGTGGAGTAATGAACAAGCCGAGTCTCAGAGGTGGCTCTCCAGGGCTAGGATGGGTTCTGTGGGTCAGGGGCCCAGACTCCCTGCTACTCCAGCTGTGAGGGAGGAGGAAGAGAGGAAGCTACTCCTCTGGGTACATGCTTCTTCATGCTAGCATCCACTCAGACAGCCGTGCCTGCACCCAGGGCAGGTGGAATGAGCCTTAACATGAGCAGCCTTGTGCCCAGCTGAAACCAGGGTTCTCTGTGGAAGAAGAGATGGGATCCTGGGGCTGCAGTCACCATCATGGGGACACGGGAACTGGGGCCTGACCACCCAGATGCATTCCGTTCATTCAGCAAATGTTTATGAACTGTCTTCTTTGTGCCTAGGCCCAGAGAAAGTAGAGAGAAAACAGACACAGGCCCAGTCTGTAAGATGTTTACTGTCTACGGAGGGAGACAGGCACTAATCAGACACAAACACAACTGTATAAACTGTGACAAGGGCTGAGAAAAGGACAGCGTGTGCTGTGCAAGGGGAAAAAGGGTTTTGCTCAGGTCTGGGGGTTGGGAAAAGGTCAGAGAAGTGACATTTGAGCTGGGAGCTGGGGATGAGCAGAGGAAAGGAGGCCAGCAGTGGGAGAAGGAATAGCTCCCACCATAGAACAACAGTTGAGTAGAAGCAGCCCCTTGCACGGCCAAATGCAAGGGACACAGAGCAGAAGGAACACTGACTTGGAGTCGCGGTCCTTGCACAGTGGAATACTTCTTTATTTGGCTTGACTTCTCCTAAAGGTAACTCTGGTAATTAATTGGCATCTGATGGAGTGTTTGAGGCAACAGAATCGGCCAGAGTCGGGGAAGCCTTTGCTCTAGCAGCTTTTCAGCAGTGGCAATACAGTGACTTCTCCCCAGGCCATGAAAAAGAGTGAATCGGAAAACCCACAGGGGAGCCAGTGAGCCTCTCCATCCCTGAGTGCTGCTCAGCCATCAGGGGCTCACTGATGCTTAGGGGTCTGGCAGGACACAGGCGCCCCTCTGTGGGGCCTGAGAACCTGATTTCAAAGAAGTTCGAGGTCATGTTGATATTACTGCCCCGTAGCCTTTGAGTGGCGATGCTCTGCCGTGTTGGCAGGTTTGAGTGTGCAGCCGCTAGTTTCTTTTTAGGAGAGCAAGTCTTCAAGGCTAAAAGCAGTTGGGTGCTTGAGAGGAGAGAGATAAAAGGCCCGGGGAAGTAGGCTGGGAGATGTCTGCCTGTGGACCCATCAGCGAGATGACACCAAGCCCCAGTGGTGCAGACCTTGCTTCTCAGTCGGTCCTGGGGTGACTGGGGAGAGCCAGCACCCAAGGCTTCTGGCTAGGCTGGTACAACAGATGACAGACATTCTGCCCCTTTCTCACCTGTCAGGGCCTCTCTGGCTCACGGCAGGCTGCCCAGATGTGGGTCTTTGCAACAAATAAGGAAAGCCAGGGCAAGATTGTTTTAAATAGGTGATGACACATCCATCAACTCTCAAAAAAAAAAAAAAAAAAAAAAAACCAACTACAGAGGGGAAAATAGAATCTGGGAAGGGAAGCCAATTAGAAGGATTAGTAACCATTAGCAACCGTACCCAAATGACTCTGAATAATGGGAAAATTATACCACTGTAGCAAAAGTGAAGGGTGGCTTACCTCCAAGTACACCAATCACCATGTTGGTGAGTTGTTTGCAGTAGAGTGGAGAAATCTTAATGTTAAAGGCCCGTGTAAAATCTAGCAAGGAATGTGTCAGGCCCTGGCTGGGTCTAGAGGCACAGAACTTGCACACATGACCTGGAAACCCTGGCGGCCCTTCCCACATGGCAAAGTGAAAAGTACACACAGGATTCAGAGATAAAAGAAATCACTAATGAGGCCACACAATGACAAATAAAATCCACACCTCCCAGTTGTGTGGTCAGCTAGGTTTGCACATTTTACCTAAGCTGAACTCAGCTCTACAATGCTAAGGAACAGGCCTCAGATTCCTTCTCTGCAGGCAGGTCTGGAGAAGACACGAAGGATGTGCTGAGCAGGCTAGGATGCTCTGAGCCTGCCAGCCCTTTGTCTCTCATCCTCAGGGCTGTGGGCAGGGAGAGAGGTTGAGATTGGGAGACTACCTCTGCCCACCAGGATAGTCTGTCCCTCTGCCTGGAAATATAAGGACAGTTACCCCTCTTTCCCTTCAGAAATGGGACTCCAGCACAAGTCCAAAGGGCTTTGAGTTGGCTGCAGGTAGGATAGGAATCAGTGGCCTCTTGGTGTTTTACTGCTATGTGACACTAATACAGTCCCAGGTTGCAGTGACCTGAATGTGCCGCCTAGAACAGTTCGACAAGCCACAGCCCAGGAGCGAAATCTGGCCTGCTGTTTGTCTTCCTATGGCCTATAACCTTAAAATGGTTTTTATAGTTTTAAATGGCTGAGAAAATCTGAAGAATTCCATATCTTGACATGAAAATAAATGAAATTCAAATTTCAGCGTCCATAAATGAAGTTTTATTGGAATACAGCTCTGTAGTGTATTGTCTTGGCTGCCGTCCTGCTGTTGGGGTGGAGTTGAGTGGTTGGGACAGAGTTGAGTGGTTGGGACAGAGACCATATGGCTTTCAGAGCCTGAAATCCTTAACTCTTTGACCTTTAGAGAAAACTTGCTGGCCACTGGTTTAGAACACAAAAAGTGGTCGCTGTGTTGAATCTTGTCCTGTTGGGGTCACACTGGCATGTTGTGTGGGGCCCCACTTTAAAAGGGGGTGAGTTCAGGGAAGAGTGACCAGGATGGTGAGGAGACCCCAGCGTCATGTACTTGGGAAATCAGGTTGTCTGACAAAGAAGAGAAAAAGCCATGAGTGAAAATGGTGGAGATGAGAGAGCTTCGAAGTCAGTGTTCTGATTATTTTCATTCTTGGGAGAGAATTACTGAGGGAGGCAGGAATATTATTACTTCAAAAGGTGCTGACCCTTCAGAACACAGGGTTCAAGTTCAGACTTCTCATTTTTCTTGGGCTTCTGTGTGTTCATCGCAAAAATGAAGCCCTGGCATGACCATCCCTTGCTCTGCTAGGAGACCTTTGCCAGAGCTGAGCCAGTGCCAGCCCTTTGCCTCTTTTTTTTGGTAGTTTAAAGGCTTAAAAGATTGAGCACTCACCTTGGCAGGCCTGTAGGGGAGACAGTCACAATACACAGGACAGGCCAGCAGTGTGGATGGCGTGCTGAGGTTGTGCTGGGGCAGGGCCCAGTCCTGCCTGGTTGGAATCCAACCCTGGACTCCAGTAGGATCCAAGTCCCTTCGTCCCAAGGCAGTCTGCCCTTCTGGGAAAGATTTAAGAGATTGCCTTACGAAAGAGGAATCAGACTTCGTGACCTCAGACAGCAGCGATTCAAGTTGTCACAGAGCTGATCACAGCAGCCCCCTTTTAAACCTCTGAGGCCTTTCCCTCCTCTTCAGTTACACATCAGCTCCTGGCCTGGGACCCATAGGCCAGCAGCCCAGCCTTGTGTGCTCAGGTCCTAGCTTGGCCCCATATTCTAGCAAAGCTTTCTTTGACCTGGTCAAAGTCAGTTCCTGTGTTAGGTTGCCTGTCAGCCTGTGTTGCTTTCTCCTGGAGGTCTCAATGGGGTCGGTGTGTGTGTCCGTGGAGCAGAGTCTAGTCTGTTATGTTTGTAGTTGTGGAGTCGGCTTTTGGCCTAGTGCCTGGCCTACAAGAGGAGCTTGATCTGTGTTCATAGAATAAGGCTATGTTTTAAGCAAAAGAGAAACATTCTGAAAAGGAAGTCAATTTCTGCAAAATGGCTAAGGAGATTGTGGCAGGGACTCGGCTGAATAGATTACTTTTAGATAGTGCTCTTTTGTTTACTTTTGCTCCAACCCTGTTTATCACTTTGTGTTGGCCATCTGGGGACTTCTTGGGGTCATTGAGGTGAAATGTTTTGTCCAAGGTGCTGAAGATAGAAAACCACAGAATGAAAGCAAGAGGTTTTGCTCATTCTGAAAAATCTATTTTCTGTTCTAGGCCAGAGAATCTGCATGGCTGGATAAAGTGGCCCTGGAGTTCTGTCCTTTCCCAGGGAAGGAATGACAACTTACTCTTTAATAGAAGCCTGCTCCATCCTCTGCTTTTTTTTTAAACCATTGAGTAGGTTTTAAAAACCACACACAATTACAAAACTGAGCTCAAAGTGATGGGGTGCCTTTAACACTCCAGGAAGATGTAGTACTGGGTAGAATGAAAACATGACCTGTGATGCTAGGAAAAGCACGCACACAAGCACAGCCTCTCTGTGTTGGACAGGGGGCACTTTCCTGTTGTATTATGGACCTTTTCAGTTTAATAAGAGCCCTGGGTGAGAGCAGCCGGTCTGCAGGGACAGCTTATGTAGGTTGCCCGACAAGGACCGTTGAATGCCACACTAGTCATGGCTTTCAAGATAAAAACCTTCCACTTTGCGGTTCTCTTCGCCAGTGATACTGATCTTGTAGTGTTGCTTTTAATATTTTACCAAGTAGGACTGTTCATGCAGCCAGTCTGCAGGGACAGCTTATGTAGGTTGCCTGACAAGTGACAGTTGAATGCCACACTAGTCATGGCTTTCAAGATAAAAACCTTCCACTTTGCAGCTCTCTTCGCCAGTGATACTGATCTTGTAGTGTTGCTTTTAATATTTTACCAAGTAGGACTGTTCTTTCTTAATGGAACAGAATTAACATATGAAATACAAAAATTTGGAAAGTCTTTAGACTGCATCATTTCACAGAGTAAAAGGGCGTAATATGGAATTGTAGCAGGTAGAAATACCTATTGTTTATTAAGTGAAACATTTTTTTTAACCTTCATTGTCTTAGACAAAGGTGGTTTTTTTTAGTGCTTGGGGATGGACCTAGAGGTGCTCTAGCACAAAGCTACATCTGCAGCCATTTTAGTTTTTATTTTAAAACAAGGTCTCACTAAGTTGCCCAGGCTGACCTCAAAACTTGCAATTCTTCTGCCCCAGCCTTCTGAGTCAGGAACAGACATGTGTCACTGTGCCTGACAAACTAAGGGATTTTTTCTGTATGTTTCTTCACTCCCTCTGCTATCTCAAACTTCTAAATTAAATCTCTTTTCCCATCCTAGGTCGGACTTGACGTTGCCTTCCGTGGCCCACTTAATAGACTTCAATACACCACCTCTGCCTGTGTAGGCGACAGTCATTGGGCTGAATGCTTTGGATTTTGTTGATGTGGGTAGAGAGAAATTGTTATGGTATTGTGGTTTAAATATGAAGTATTCCCAAGGCCTTATGTGTTCAGGGCTTGATCACCAGTGCAGTGATGTTCAGAGGTGGAGCCTGGAGATGTGACCTCATCAGTGGATTAATCAGTTGTGAGTTCTCAGCGGAATGGGCTGATAGGAGGTTGTGCTTATTTGGAGGAAGTGGGTCACTGGAGGTAGGCCTTCCCTTCCAGGTCTTCCTTCTTTCTCTTCTTTTGGCTTCCATGATGTTCTTGCCTTACCACAGGCCTAAAGGCAGTGGAGCTGGCCAACCATGAACTGAAACCTCTGAAACTGTGAACCCAAACAGTGTGTCCTCCTCCAAGTCGCTTTCTCAGCCATTTGGTCACAGGGGTAGTGCCACGGGTATGACTGAAGATCAGGTGGATGAGGTTGGGGACTGTGTGCAGCCCCTGGAGAAATAGAGAATAAGGAGAAGCCATCACGGACCCAGAGCAGCCCTGGAAGTTTCGGAGGCACCGCAGACGCTACTCAGTTTCCCTGTGAGAAACTGTGATGTTCCGGGCACTGGGAGCCCCAGGCTCTGGGGTAGATCTGTCTGCGTAATCACTTGGTTTCCGGCACTTCAGTGTCTTTAGTTTTGTTTTCAGGGTTTTTTTTCTTTTGTTTTTGGTTTCCTGTTTTAGTGTTTGAATCACTTCAGCTTTGATATGTTGTAGAGAATGGAAAAAAAAATGAAGTTGAATTTTTACCACAGAAAACAGTGCCTTCTTGTAGTTGTAGTCAGAGGTGTCTGCCTCGTATAGTTGGAGTGATCACAGATCAGGTGTTAGTGTCAAGATATTCTCAGGTTGATGACAGGAGGCCCAGTGTCATTCATTGTAACTGCCAAAACTCTGCCTCCTCTGATGTGTGGGTCAGGGTCTCGGCACATTGATCCAGAGGTTAAGGGGAGGTGTGAGATCGGGTTGTTATGTTTCTGGTATCACAGAAGTGCAGCGCCATGTACACATAGACTCATGTCAGCCCCCACCCAAGTGGTTAGCCCAGAAGAATAAAAAAGAAATTTCATTTTTGTGTGTCTCTCAACAGACACAAAATCCGCAGTTCCGGGCAGTACCTCTCTTTCCGGCTTCCTCTTGCAAGTTGCACTTCCTAGACATTCTTCATTGCCAGAACTTGTCCCCCTCCCCCACTCCCTTTTGTTTACCTGTGGAGGTGAACCTTCCCGCTCCTCCTCCTCCACCACCGCGTCCCAGTCACCAAGCACCAGGATGCCCGCAGGCGGGTGCCCACTCCTCCTGGGTACAGGAACCGAAGTTCAGCTGGCAGCTGCAGAATTCTCCCTGGCAGGAGGGGTGACCCTCAGAACCTTCTGATGTCCAAAATGTTACCCTCTTATGACTGCATTTGCAGAAAAGCAGTTCCACTCAGGAGGTCATCAAAACTGGTCATCAAAATTCATGAGACTGTTTTGTGAGGTGTCTCACTATGGCATTTTCTTTCTTTCTTTCTTTTTTTTAAATTACTGTCCCTAGCAGAGAATTCAAATTTCTCTTTTAAAAGAGTGTTAATTCTTCTTGTGGTAGCAATACTGATAGTATGAAGATTTACTCGGCTCCATGATTCAGAGGTAGCACAGCCAAGGGTAAGACAAGCAGTTTCTAGTGTACCGTTATTTTTTTTTTTTTTTGAATTCTAGCTCAATCTCATTAAGTAATTATTTAATCTTTCTCCCTGACGTGTTTCTCATCTGCAAAATAAAAGCGATGACCGTAATAACAATACAAAATAGCCTCGCCTGGGTACTTGTGTGAGCACACTATGCTAAGTGCTTTCCTAATATTTCTGTGAAGCTCCACAGTAGCTTCCAGAGTGGGTACTGCTGTGCCTGCTGTGCCGTGACATGTGATGGTGACAAGAGCGAGCATGCGTTGAGCGTTCACCGGGTACCGGGCTTCACGTTACTGGCCTCGTTCCTAGGTCTGGAGACCAAAGCTGAGCCAGGTGAGGTCGTTTGTCCTGGCCCCAGTCACACGCTGCTGTGTGGAAGACTGTCGGTGCACAGTGTGGCTCGGGAGGAAATGAGAAGATCGCTCCAGAACAGCCCAGGGGCTGCTAGTTGTGGCCCTCAGATTGTAGTTATTTTAGTTTACTGGGGAAGCCAGGCTTTTCCTCCCTGCACCCTGCAGAGTCCTCTCCCAGCTGCCCTGCAGCTGGCTTCCGGGTGCCCACCCCAGCCCACATGGTCATATTCCCTGGCCCTTCCTGCACTGAGCCAGATGAAAAAATATAAAATGATATATAATGTTCCACCTTTCTTTTCTTTTCGTGTACTAATGGGGATTAAACCTAGGGCCTTTGTACTGAGCTACATCTGCAGCCCTTTGGGTGGCAGGGTCTGCTAAGTCACTAATTGCTGGGGCTGGCTCACGAGCTATTCCTCTAGAAAATGTTTACAGCTACATTAAAACAAATTATGTATCATGTAGACACAATTTTGATTCTTGGCATGAATTGCAGAACTTACTAGCAATATTTGCCTGTGTCAGAATTTTCAAAGTTGAGAAAGCAATCTGAATTAATAAAAATGTAAATTGGAGCTGTAAAAGCAGGGTAGTTTTACATTTTAAATATAAAGAATTTTACTAAGTCTCTAGGTAGTAAATAGAATTTGAGTAGCTAATTATTCTAAATAGATAACCACTTGGTTGAAAATGACCTTTTAAGTAACCGAGAATATGCTTTCTTAACTTGCTGGCAATATTTTTTTCTGTATTTGTTGATCAGTTACTTTTTTATTTAGAGTGCACGTCAGATAGCCTGATAATCAGAAATGCTAGAATTGCAGAGTCCACATTGACAAGGCTTTGCTGTGTTTCATCACTGGAATTTTACTAAATTGTGTGCTGTGGAGGAAATTATATTGCAACACACCCTAGGAGTTTTGGACATTATTCAAAAGTCCTCTTCCTCATTTGTACTTCAGCATTTTGGATGTTCACACAGAATGTAATTAAGAATCTACTGAACACAGCAAAACCTTGCAAGTGCCCTACACGAACTCCTAAGCCTGTTTATTAGTTTGTACCTGATGAGAACAAGAATCGGTGCATATCAGAAACAGCATGTCAGGATCCACCTCATGACTGTCCTTTTACGTGGCCCGCTTGCTGGAAATGGAAATGTGTTCCTGCTGTTTTGAGTCATTCGTCCTGTGTAACTAAAATGTTGCCATAGACTGTGGCCAGTCGTGATCCAGCAGGCAGGAGTGAGTGGCTGGCTGTGGGCCTCTGGCTTCGGGGCCGGTCATGTACCCGGGCTGAAGGGAAATCCCTGTGATTGTGCACATTCAGCAGGCAAACAGCAAGGACGGAGTGTGTGCAGGCTCTGCGCTGGTGCCTCTGTGTTTCTGCCCTTCCCCAGCAGGCTTGGCACTTTCACCCTCATTTTACTGTCCAGAAAGGATAAGGTGAGAGGAATCAGGCTGCCACTGTCACACAGATAGAAAAGAAGTAGTAAAGTCCTAGAAGGTGAGTCTGGATCCTGATGCCCTTACTTTTTGTGTTCACTGTCCCTCTTTAATTTTGTGATAATAAGATGTTCTTATAAGACCCTGGTTAGGGGGATAACTAGGTGTTTCTATAATCATTGGATTGAAATTTTGAACACTTTAAAGTATTTAAATCAGTGGTAGATCCTTGGTAAGCAGAATGATTCAATATATAGATATAGATATAGATATAGATTTTTTTTTTCCTTGAAGGAGACTTATGTAACTGCTATAGGCCTTTTGGGTTCTTGTTTGTTTGCTTTTGGTAGGAAGTGACCATGTTCACTCCTGGACACTAGTTCCGAGCCAGGCCCTAGATGCTGCCTGGCGCATAGCCAAGGGCTCTGTGATGATGGCCGTGTCGCTGCTGGTGGCCACCCTCTGCTGCTTCAGGAGACTGCAGTTGTATTTAGGACACCGGCTGAAATGGTAGGTCTGTGTGTCACCTCTAAATTTCAAAAATACCCTTGCTCTTCACAGCAGACTTCTGATATTATTGTTTTCTTTACCCTTCAGGTGGATTGGCTATCTGCAGAGAAAATTCAAAAGTAAGTATTTTATGTTTATGTTTCCTTATTTTTAATGTGCCAAGAAAGCTCAAGAGGGAAGGAAAAGGGAAAATTAACTGCCTTTTATTTTTTATTTGGTCTAGGGAACCTCAGCGTGGAGGCAGAAGTTGATTTGCTGAGTTATTGTGCAAGAGAATGGAAAGGAGAAACGCCCCATGCCAAACTGATGAGGAAGGTGTGTCTGTTTATAGAGGTTATGGAAAGATGTAGACTTTGTCAAAATCAGGGAACTTTCCACTCTGCTCCAGTAGTCTAGAGATCAGCCAGTCCCCACGGGGTGCAAGGAACACTTTGGCTCTAGTTCAGAAGCCTCACAGCTGCTAGAGGTTGCTTGGGCCTTTGATCTAGAGCTTGTGCCTTTGAGGACTTAAGGACCTACATTAGGTCTGTAACTCCAGGAAACACGAGCATTGTTTTTTAGCTTTCCCCTGCCAGGCCTCGTAAACATCTGTTTAGTGTGCAGTGGAGCCTCTTCCTGGAAGGGATCAAGCACCCTGACATAAATATTTTGAGGAGGTTTAGAATTTCCCAGTGGACATATGCTGCCCAGTCTTGTCACTAGCAAAAGAGAGAAAAGGAAAAGAAAAAGGAGAGAGGGTTCACTTAAAGAACTCTTTAGCATAATCTTACAAATATATAGGAATTTTCTTTGTGATTGTCATTATCAGCCCAAAACGACCTGCCTGGGCTTCCAGGATTTGTCATCTGAAATGGAATGATGCACATTTTTTTTTTCAGCTTTAATTGAGTTTATTGGTACATTTTAGGGATACAGTACAGTTACATTCATTGTTGGGATCTTGTACCTCTACATGACAAGTCTTGATTCTCATTTCTCCCTCCACCCGTGCCCTCCCTTGCCCCCTCCTCCCCTCCCCATGATGCACATTCTTTACATGCGAGAGTCACTTTAAAATCACAGTTATAGTCACAATTTATTATTATTTTTAATGGGAGGAATATCTCACTGAAAACACTTCTTCAGTATGTCCTCTGGATTTGTTTTCTTATTCTATTGTCCCATAGATTGAATTAAAACTTTGTCTTTTTGTCCTAATAGGCTTATGAGGAGCTGTTCTGGCGGCACCATGTTAAATGCATTCGACAAGTAAAGAGAGATAATTATGATGCTCTAAGATCGGTGTTGTTTCAGATATTCAGCCAGGGCCTCTCTTTTCCATCCTGGATGAAGGAAAAGGACATTGTTAAGGTATGTGTTCACCTTGGACACATGGGACATGTCTTGTGCACGGTGACTGCAACTCGAAAGCTCCTGGGGTTCTCCGGGGAGCTTTGTTCTCACGATCACAAGATGGGAGGAACTTTTCCAGTTCTTTTAACCCAGTCCTCTGTCTCTTAGTCTAGCTTGCAAATCAACCATCTCAGAAAGACCATCATACTCGGTTCTGTTTGTTGTTAATGCCCCATCTTTTCTTGAGTGTCATCTGCTCGTTGTAAGTAAAATTCACATTTTACTCTGCAGTTAGAGTTCTAGCAAATTCATATGATATATAACCGCCACCCCAGAACTTTTCTTTTTTTTTTCTTTTTATTGAGTTTATTGGTACAATCTAGGTATACAGTACAGTTACCTTCATCACTGGGATTCTGTACCTTTACATAATAGGTCTTGATTCTCATTTTTCTCCTTGTCCCTGCCCTCCTTCACATTTTACTCTGCAGTTAGAGTTCTAGCAAATTCATATGATATATAACCGCCACCCCAGAACTTTTCTTTTTTTTTTCTTTTTATTGAGTTTATTGGTACAATCTAGGTATACAGTACAGTTACCTTCATCACTGGGATTCTGTACCTTTACATAATAGGTCTTGATTCTCATTTTTCTCCTTGTCCCTGCCCTCCCTTCACCTCCTCTTCCCCTCTCCATTTACAAACACTTTATTTCCATTTTTTCAGTTTCTCATATTTTTTTCCTCTCCCTTATTACCTTTCCCCCACCCTTCCCACTTTCCCTATACCTTTAGCCCTTTACTTCCTATTTCACATTATTAATTATCTCATTAGGATCCTGTGTACTATTATAGTTTTTCACACCAATGAAACTATTCGGTATTTCAGTTAAAGAAATCTCTGTATGAACATTAAAAATAGGGAAAAGAGATTTGTTTTTCTGAGACACATCTACAATATTTTTACAATATATATATATGTATATATTTATATTTATATAAAAAGACTAATAATAGCAGTATGTAATGCATTGATAGCAGCAACAGCTTTTCCAGGTTCTGCAGTCATCTGAACAAAATTATAGACATTCAGCACATTCCATTAAAAAACAAAACAAAACAAAACAAAAAGAAACAAAGAAAAGAATAATATCCAGAAAACAGCAAAGTTCTGTTGCTGTTGTGGTACCTGGCACCATTTTTTTATTAGCATCTTAATCATCATCTGGAAAGAGAACATTCTAGAGTAATATCATTAAATGTAGCTCTGATAAAGCACGGTCCCTACTACATATCATAAAGCAGGTATAAGATATTTTAGATTCATAGAGGTATGATGCAGTACTGTCCTACATCAATAATACTAGAATCAGTTTTGGTTTGAAATTTACTTTGTCTGCCAATAAGATTGCTGCCCCTGTTTTTTTCTGGGCTCCTGTCACATGGAGAATTGTTTTCTATCTTTTCACTTTCAGTCTCTGGACCTCTTTTTGCACTAGGTGTGTGTTCTTGTATACAACACAGAACTTTTCTTATAATCCTTTGTAGTCAGTTGCTTTCCCACCTCTAGCCCCTGGCAACCCTGAATCTATTTCTGCCCCTATAATTTCACTCTTTAGAGAATATCATATCCATGCTTTCATCTAGTCCAGTGTGACTTTTTGAATCTATCTTGTTTCCCTCAGCAAAATGCATATGCCATTCATCTGTGTTGTTCCATGCATTTGTAGTTCACCCCTTTTCGTTTTGGAGTGATGTTCTTCCCTAGGAATATAAGTTTGTTTATCCACTCACTGGCTGAAGGACATTCAGGTTGTTCCCAGTGTTTAGCTACTGAATAAAGCTGCTTTAAATATTCTTACACAGGATTTTGTATGAACATTAGTTTACATTTTTTTTTTTCCGGTACTGGGGATTGAACTCTGGTCCTTGCATTTGCAAGGCAGGCCACCGAACCGCTGAGCTAAATCCCCGGCCCCTAGTTTACATTTCTTTCAGGTCAGTTCCTAAGAGTTGGATTGCTTGGGAAGTGTGTACTTAACTTTACAAGAAACTATGAAACTGTTTCCAAACTGGCTCAGTCACTCGGAGAGTTCCATTTGCTCCACATTCTCATCAGCACTTGGTGCTGTTCACTTTCTTATTTTTAGCCATTCTGATCTATATGCCCTTGCATTATTACACTTTTAGTTTTCATTTCCTAGTGAGTAGTGACATTGAACATCTTTTCACGTGCTTATTCTCTGTCCATATTACCTTCTTGGAAAAGTATTTATTTGAATATTCAACTCATTTTTTACTGGGTTGTTTAATTTTCTTACTGTTGAATTTTGAGAATTGTAAGTACAAACACTTTGTAAGATTTGTGATTTCCATCTGTGGCTTGCTTTATAACATTCTTGACAGTTCACAGCAATACATTATATACATATATATATATTTTGAGACAAGGTCTTGCTGTGCTATTCAGGCTGACCTCGAACTCATGGCAGTCCTCCTGCCTCAGACTCCCTAGTGCTGGGATTACAGGTGTTCACCGCCATACCCAGCTTACAGCAATATATTCTTGAACAACTTGAATTGTAATTTTGAGTGCAATATGCCTAATCTAGGGTAGAAGGCCAAAGAAATATATAGACCCACAAATTCTGTTTCTTTGATGTTTTTTATTTAAACTTGTTTTTATTAATTGTCTTATCTGGCAAATACTTGTCAGGTATATGCAGTGCACTAGCCCTCTTGGTCACTGCTGAGGGTGAAGGCTACAACAGAGGCCATGGGCTTATCAAGCAGAGTGGAATGGGAAAATGTATTGGATACTATAGTGGATCAGATTCTTACACACAACATAATGCCATTCAGCACCAAAAAGGGCCCTGCAAAATGGACAATGTTGTCCTTAACTTCAGTGGAAAATGAAACTAAGAGGTGAAAATTATCTTTGCCAGCTAAATCCTCTCTCAGCTAATGAGCAACCAGGGAGGGCTTTATTATGTATTCATCCTGCTCCCTGGTGTACTGTTCCTCTCTGCCATCTTTTGGTTAAAAATAGTTTCTAAAGAGCTGTATTGAAAGTATGGTGTTTTATCTGAAAAGATTGTTTCTATGGGCATAATCCTATATTTAATTATTACCACCTATGAAGTGAGATAAAAATATAATCTTTAGGTTATAATCCACAAATCTAAGGAAAAGATGAATATATGCTTTTTACCTCACCTAACTTGTTACTGTCTTGTAACTGAACATTCCTAAGAGAGATAAGATTGTGTGCAACGTATTCCAAATTGTATGTAACAGATGTTGAGATACTAATTGTTGTTGGTATCAACTTCCTTTTTAAGCTTCCTGAAAAACTGCTGTTTTCACAAGGTTGTAATTGGATCCAGCAATACAGTTTTGGTCCTGAGAAGTATACAGGTTCAAACGTGTTTGGAAAATTGCGTAAATGTGTAGAATTGTTGAAAATGCAGGTGAGCATTCAAGGGAGAAAACGGTAACAACAAGAGAGGGAATATGAACACATAGCCCAAATATAGCCAGCCTATCAGGCATATCCCTTCCGGAAAGGAAAGTAATAGTTGATTTCTTCTTCAAATGATGAAGAGCAGTGTTGTTCTAAGGTATAATTGGGACTGTGACAGGGTAAGCAGCTTCCTTGCGCTGATCTGTCATGTACCTTTGTCATGTACCTTGTTTCCTGGGAAAAACGTGGGTCCAGATGAGGGCTCTGAAACACTCTCTGCGATGCGCCCTGTTTATAACGTGGGGAGAGCTCACAGATTATCAGTGGACTCAGCTCTTGCCATTAACAAATGACATGGATTTCGGATGATTGGAATGAGCCCAGTTACCTTGAGAAATCCCTTGTAAAAGGGAAATGTGGATAGCATATATCCTGATGTTATAAACGTAGAGCACTCGGAACTATGCCTGATGGGTAGTGAGTGTCGCACTGTTCTTCATTGGAGTATCTTTTGGAAAACCCAACTATCACAGTTTTAGAGAACTGATGTGCTTGGTGCTTGCCTTTTTGCAGAAATATTTTATTTAAACTAGCTTGTTATTGTAATGGAGAGAAACGGAGGGGGCGGGGAGGCTGCTGTAACAAAATACCAGAAACTGGTTCTGGAGGTGGAAGCTGAAGATGAGGGAGCCAGCAGGGTGGGGCTTGGTGAGGGCTTCTCTTGGTTATCGTCTTGCTATGTGCTCACATGGCAGGGGGAGAAATAGTTACCTCTCTGGCCTCCTTATGAGGGCACCAGTCCCATCCCTAATCACCACTGAAGGCTTTACCCCGGTGCCATCACCCTGAATTAGACATTCACTGTATGCTTTTCGTGTGAAACAGACATTCAGTCTGTTACAGTATGTTTTGTTTGTTTGTTTGTTTGCTTGGTACTGGTGATTGAACTCATGCCCTTGTGTTTATGAGGCAGGCAGCGGAACCACTGAGCCAAATTCCCAGTCCAGTATGTTTTTTTTTTAATCAGTACAAAAGATATAAAGTGAAAAGTCAAAAAGTTTTACAAGGGGTGGTAAAAAATATAGTGAGTATTTAATTTTTAAAAAATTTATGACAGTAAATGTTACCACTAATTCCCCTTTAAATACTCCTTCTCCTTTGCGCACTCTTATTCCATTGCACTTACCACCTTCTGAAGTAGTTCTGGAGTCCTCTTTCATAAGTGTCTTTTTAAAGTGTGTTTACAAGTACAATAAATGCTGTTGCCCAGTGGTACCCAGCAGAACAGTCTTTAAAAAATGTACCCACGTGTCCCTGTCCACCTTACTCACTGCATTTGGCACTGTGTGACTTTTGGCTCTTCCCAAAGTCAAAGTGACCATGGAAGGTAAACACTTTGAATTAATTCAAGACTTCACATCACTCACAACAGTGCAACTAAAGACACAAAAAAGGACAGAGCTGCTTCAGAAAGTAAGTAAGTGAGATGTGTGTTCGGTGGGAGAGGGGAGTACTTGAGGGGGATTAGTGGCAGTGTGTCTTTTATTGTAAAATTTTAAATTTAAACACTATTTTTTATCACACCTTGTATCAGCTCTATCACTCTTTGCCTTACTTTATCACTACTGTAAAGTTATCTAGTGATGTATATATTCACCTCTGCCCTTCTAAATTTCACTTTTACATCTACATTTTTTAGTGGACTGAATTTAGTGGGATTAAGGATTATCACAAGAGAGGCAGCATGTGCAACATCCTTTTTTCTAATGCCATCCTGGAGTATAAGCTTTACGAAGCTTTAAAGTTCATCATGCTGTATCAAGTCACTGAAGTTTATGAACAAATGAAGACTAACAAGATCATTCCCAGCCTTTTTAGGCTCCTGTTTTCCAGGGAGACATCATCAGATCCTTTGAGCTTCATGATGAATCACCTGAATTCTGTAGGTGACACGTGTGGATTAGAGCAGGTAAGTGGGGAAGAGGAAATGCGTGTGTTTGGCTGGAGGATGACACAGACAGTACTTGAACACAGAGGCCTTTGGGGTTTGCTTTCAGCAGTGATAAAACCACGGCCCAGAGTGGTAGCTTGATAACATTGGCCCCAGGTGAGGAACATAAGAGTAATATACCTCACTGTGGTATGCTGGTTGCCCTGTGTGTCGGTAGACCAGAGGGTAACAGGAGTCTCCCCAACCTCTTGCCTTGGCAGTGGGTTCTCCCACAGAGGAGTAACCAGGAGAAAAGCCAACTGGAAAATGGGATAACTTCAGGAAAGTTTTGGTTATGTATTATAGATGAATAGAAATTTTAAAAAATTTTAGGTCCAGATAAAATTTTCCCCATTAAAATAATATTTTTCCCATGGATAAGAGCTTCTTTTTTCTTTTGCTTTGCTTTCCTAGAGAGTTAACATAATTATCTGACACTCTTACACAAATTGATTCGACATGGGGTCAAACTGGTTGGAAAACCGTGTTAACTTTTAATTGTGAACCTTTTTTTTTTCTTTTGTACTGGGGATTGAACTCGGGTCCTTGCGCTTGCAAGGCAGGCCACTGAAGTGCTGAGCTAAATTCCCAGCTATGAACCTTTTTTTTTTTATTTAACTTTTTCTGAACAGCTTTTTCCACTGATTTCTTTGAGCTCATCTACAAATGTTCCTATGCTTATTCCCTTCCTTCCACACAATGGGCACTTGTTCTAAGTCTGTCCACTCAGAGGCTTGTGGGTGGGTCTGTAAACAAGAAGATTATTTCATGAGCTGTGGAGGAACACACCCCGCCAAGGTGGTAGGCAAGAATTTGAAAATGTGCATGTGTGACCTTTCTTTCATCACCAGATTGATATGTTTATACTGGGATACTCCCTCGAAGTGAAGATAAAAGTGTTCCGTCTGTTCAAGTTCAACTCCAGGGACTTTACAGTGTGCTACCTGGAGGAGCCTCTCCAGGAGTGGCCTGAGATCTCCCTGCTGACTGAAAACGACCACCACTACCACATTCCTGTCTTTTAAATCTGCCATGGGCTGGGCACCAGCTCTTGCCAGTGACAGGGGTCACACTTGCAAGCACAGTATTTTTCAAAAGCCAAAGCTAGCATATCAGCCCTGGAAGGAATTAGGACCTTTTCTCTGGAATTACAGGTACACGGTGTGAACTCACAGGTGGATGATTTTCCTTCATTGTTCCATGATTTCCTCAGAAGTGGGTGCACTGGTATCATTGAGGTTTGGAAGTTTGACTTCATGCAGAAGGTATCTGGTCACGTGACATAGCGGCAGGCCTTGAACGCACAAGGGAGTTTAATATGGACAACAAAAGGACAAAAGTGGGAAGAAAACAAGAAGGAAAAAATGGCCAACCTGGAAAGAATCTGTCTCCAACCTTTGCCTTCTTTATTAAGAATATTATCTTGGGCTGATTTCGGATCATCATAAGCATGGCCATATTTTATAAGCATTACCTTTCTGGGAATTTTGTTCTGTATTTTCTAGAACCACTTGATTAACATTAAAATTATGTGTATGTTTATATATGTGTATATGTTTATACATATTGACACAAATAACCACTACTTTGTAATACTGTACAGTTTGTTATATCTCTTAACTTTTTTTGTCACTGTTGTAATTGGCCATATGGGTTTGATTTAGATAAAAAGATAAATTCTGTGGATTAAGACGCCTGAATGACAATTACTAAACTGTCACAAAAATATTAAACTGTGGTGTATTTAGTGTATATTTATGTGTGTATTTAATGAGAAAAGTCTCACTGTGGTAGGCCAAATCATGACCTCAAACACAAACAAAGCTGTATCCTAATCCCAGAACCTCTGAATACTTCAGGTTTAATAAAGGTCACAGTTGATACACGGATCGACTGGTTTTGAAAGAGAGATTATTCTGGATTCTGCCGCTGGGCCTGTTGGAATCAAATGGGTCCTTAATAGTGGAAGAGGGACTCGGAAGACGTCAGAGTCAGAGGAGTGGGAGGAGAGGGGTACCGCTGCCAGCTTTGGAGATGGAGTAAGTGATGGGAAGCCCTAGGGGCTGGAAAAGGTCCAGAGGCAGAATCTCTCCTGGAGCCTCCAGAACAAGCCCTGCCCAGCCCACACCTTCCTGTCAGCCCAGTGAGGCCTAGGTCAGACTTAACAACCCACAGGCCTTTGTGGGACAACAGATTCGAGTCTGAGGTAATATGTTGCAGATCTCAGGCTAGTTTTTGGTCATCTTTATCTTGGAAGTACTTTTCTAGTTCATTTAGGTAATCTTTATTTTGGAGGTACTTTTGCTCATCTGTTTTGAGTTTCAGTAAACACAAAACAGTTTTTTAAATCTTGATAATGACATGCCACTGGAAAGTCACAAATCCCTCTCACGTGACTTTCCTAACAAGGTGTTTGGTGCTAACGTTCTCCCACATGTTCACATTTCTTCAATAAATTTTTTAAAAAGCTTCTGTTAAATGCTGTGGCATAAGAAATGAGTGTTCACATTCTTTTGCAATGGAGATGATCAACTGTTTGTACTACACAGGCAAGATATCCAGTGATGCCCATTGTATTTTGATTTCTGGTTGAAAATCGGTGAACTCAGAGGGGCTTTGTGTTACCTTGACAGCCACGTAAAACAAGAATCCTGACTCAACCTGCACAGCCCCTTCCTTCTTGGTTGGCACATGGTTTACATAACCTTAGGATGTAACTGGCACTTGTCACAAATGGCTCCCTTGCTACATTCCTGTGACCAAGAAATCGTGAACTTTCTTTTTGTGCTTACAAGTAGACATTCTGACAGCTTGCTGCAGGCTCCTGGGACTGGTAGTTGTAGAATTGCTGCTCTGAACCCTTGACCCCAGTCAAACGGTCTGGGCACCTACCTGGCATTCATATATTACCACTCACCTTTGCCCAAGGTAAGGATCACTACATCTGTTCAGCACCGAAAAGAACAGTGTCCTCTAGGACTGGTAACCTGTAACTCTGTGACATCAGTTACCCCATCCGTTACTTAAGCTCATCTGAAGTGTATTTGTGGGAGAAAATATCATGAGGCAAGACTAGCCCAAATTATGAAAAAAGAACATTTCAATTTAGTGAAAATAAAAAGGAAGAAACTTCAATAGTTGCTATGTTTTGGGAAAGAATTAGAGAACATTTTTAGGGAGAGGTATTGGGTTCCTTTGTTTTTTCTGTTTTTATTTAGTTGTGTAAGGAATGTAATAAACTAGCCAAAAGAGACTACATATAAATTAGCACCATTTTTAAATGCCAGTGACAAATTTGAGGAGAACTATTGTGTGATGCTAACATTTATTTATTTATTTATTTTTGGTACTGGGGATCAAACTCGGGTCCCTGTGCTTGTGAAGCAGGCGGTAGCACCACTGAGCTAAATCCCCAGCCCGTGATGCTAGCAAAAGTGACTTTCTACCTTCATATGTTTTAAATGATGAGAGAGCTTCAGCAAAAATGAAAACATAATGCCATGTCCTTTTCTGGTTTTAGAATGTTTCTTAAATTTTGGCCAAATGTGTTCATACTGAGGTTGGGAGGTAATATGAATATTAGTACAAGACGAATGTTTTACTGTGACAAATCGTATACAACAAAGTTCACCACTTTAGCCATTATAACTGTACAATTCATTGCATTAAATATATTCACATTGTTGCAACTATCACTACCATCCAGAACTTTTTTCATCTTCAAGATAACTTTTTACACAGAAGGCAAGTGTAACTCCCCATTGATACTTAGATTGCTTTTACTTTTCATACTCTTTTTTTCACATCTTCCTAATCTGATTATTTCCTCCAGGCTGTAAAGATCTTCAGCGAAGTCTGATGTAAAGAAGGTTTAGGTGACCGCATGGGCTAGGGAAATCGTGTTTACTTTATTGACTCTAAGTGGCTTCTGGGTTCAACCTAGGAGCACTACCATTTGGAAGGTCCCCAACTAGCTGTCTACAGGGTGACTCTTGTGACCATGAGAGTCTTCATGGTCTTGAACCAAAGTCATCTCTACTTTATGTAGGGTCAGGGATGGTGGGCTTTCTTCCGGGTGTGGAAGGTGTCAGACTGGACTGGTGTAGGATGGCCCAGCCTCCAGGGACGAGAGCAGTCAGATCAGAGGCGTACACAGTCATTTCCCCAGGACCTCCTTGCAGTTGGATTTTGGGTGGAAATTTTTCTTAGTTCTCAATCAGATCATTTGCTCCTGTTTTAGAGGGAGCAAAGGAAAAAGAAAACTAATTCTGCCCAAACTGATCATAAGGAGTTAAAATTCTTTAAATTTTCTGAATTTTCAGAAAACATTGGGAATTCTGTATCAAAGAAAGTAAATGTTTTTAAAATGATAACCCAGTATGTGAAAATTATACATTTGAATAAAGGGGCGATCAATTCTAGAATCAGCAGTTTTTCCTCAAAACAGCAAGTTTCCGAAGCTGTGTGATTCTAATAGAATATATTTAACACTGCTTAACCCAACTAGTTACTGTGTAAAATTAAGACAAAAATATTTTCATGGATCTAAAACTAGCTGTCCATAGTTGAATGGTAATTACCTTATAAATGCTGATTTTATTTAGGTATTTGTTCTAGCCATTCGCTTTAATTACAATTTTGTTTTTCTTCTGGTGGAACCCCAGGCCTCTCTCATGCTAAGCAAGTACTCTATCACTGAGCTACACCCTAGCCACTTGTTAGGGTTTCTGTCTAGATGTCCCCCAAAGCCTTATGCGGATGAGGTGGAACTTTATTTTCCAGAGGTGGCTGAATCTGAAATGTGTGATGCTGGGGTTAAGGGCGTGTGATTATTAAACCACTGCATGTGAGTGATTAACCCCGGTAGTCTGAGTAAGATCAAAAGGACTGAAAGATGCTGTTTAACTGTCGTCACTTGTTAACCTTCGCTACCTTGTGTGTGCCACATTTCTCCTCTGCGAGGCCTGTTTGCCATCCCTGCCCTGGAGTTGGCTGATGATGGACCGAAACTGCTACAAACTGTAAGCCAAACAAACCCCTTCCCTTTTAACTTGGGGTATCCAGTATTTTGTCTCAGCAACAAGAGAAAAGTAACACACTACCCTAGCCCCTATTCTTTTCTAGCCCCTTTTCCTGATTTTATTTTAATTGGCAATACAGCTATCTATTTTCTTTTAAATCCTATTTCTATTACAGTGTCTGTTTTACACCTAGACACAAAACAGTCCAAACTGCACAACCACTCTACGTTATTTGTTCAAAATACTTGGTTAATTTACTTTTGTTTTAATCTTGCCATACTCGTTTAGGCCAAGAAAATGAAAGCTCATTTGGATTATGTTTGTTTTAATATCGGCATGCTTTCCCAGTGAGTGGAAAAACTTCTCACATCTCACATGCTCAGCTACCCTGAAGTAAAGTGCCCCAGACCACCCAGGAGTAGACACCATGTCTCTGCACTTGGAGCTGGCGAAACTACAGTGTGCTGGGGGACTTAGGCTCTGCATGCAGATGGTGTAGCTCAGGAGCCAGCCCGGGTGAGTGCTGGGTGAAGGGTCAGCATGTGGAATGGGAAAGCATGGTCCTACCTGCTATCTCTTGGAAAATATCACTCTTGTTTTTAAAAAATCAAATTTCTGTGTCTAATCTACTAGACGTAATCGATAGTACCATGTCTTAGAAGTTTGTTCAAGTCCTTTTGTTGCCACCAATGTCACTCACTGATTTGTAATGATTCTTGGGAAGTTTATTCAAGAGAATTCCTTAAAAAATCCTCACTTTGAAGTATTTTCATCTTAGTCTCAATGGGTTGTAGAGCCCATTTCTGTGCCAGTAGTTTGTTTTAAAAATATGCCAAGAAGCCTTGCTAAAGTATAGAGATGTTTTTCCCATTTGAAGCAGATCATTTCAACACAGAATACTTTCTTGTTCCTGACATATATGACCTCATATAGAACATCTAAATATGGGTGGTAGATACAACTGAGAATCGCCATAGCATCATAGGATTTTGTTTTGCTCACTCGAAGTACGAGATGGAAACCAGCTGTGGAATGCTCATGGGAGTGCGTGGCTGCTGCACAGTGCCTTGCACGCCCTCAGCACTTACTAGGACAAACACAAAAGCCTGAAACACCATGGCCCCCACGATGTTGTTGCTCCTATCCCTTGGGAAGCAACTTGGGAATACCTGAAGAACATGTCCAGTCCAGCTGTATCCACCACTGGACACACAGGGGGACCCTTTGGATGCTGGCTTTCCTGTGCACCGAGCTGCTCGGGAAGGACCCTGGAAGATGAGGACAAGCAGGTGGTGCAGCCTGACACTCACTCAACAGGGTGAAGGCTGGAAAAACTGTGTGTTTCAAAAGTTCTACTGTGGTTCCAAGTAGATACATGTCCCTTAAGTAAAGCAGAAACGAGAAGGTGCCTGGTGAAAATGGGTGGTTGTAAAAGTATTGTTATCATTGCCAGCAAACAAGAAAGATAAATATTTACATGTCTCTTATCAGAAGCTACCTTTAGCTGTAGTTAAACATGCTGGGTTGGTTAAAAGTAAAACAGCACTGAAGTATGACAGATCTATGTTTAAATGTCAAGTGGTAAATGAGTAAAACTTTTTCTCCATTTGGTTTATACTGCACAAGGTAATAATGGAATGTTTCCCTCGACTGGTGGGGCTGTTGGCATTGGTAGTTGTGGTTTTGGCTTTCTCTGCTTATATCTTTATAAGTGCAAGTAAATTTAGAAGCTATCTTATACTCTATGGTACAGAAAGAGGGCACACCCCAGGATTCTCTTTTTAAAGCAAGAAATGGCTTTTTCCTTCAGAAAATTGTGTCACTCCTTAAGCTGTCTGTGGTGAAGGATGAGTTACGAAGTTCAGGCAAGAATCAACCAATTTTGATATTTTTTCTGGATGATTAGATTTTGTCCAGAATGGAAGGGAAGTGTTTTTGTTTTTGTTTTTGTTTTGGGTCCAGCCAAGGTCACTGTGGGGTTGTGCAGTGCACACATTGCTCAGAGCTGCCTGACTAAGGAAGTGCTTGGGGGCTGGGATCTCCTGTCCAAGCCATGGCTGTTGATGGAGGAGATGCCAGCTATTCCAGAAGAAAGGGTGTCTTTTCTTTCTACTGAGGAGGCTCAGCCTACTGGGCAAGTTCTGTGGTAGTCAGGACACCCTTTTCTAACTTTCGTACAACCCTGTGACAGGAAGTTCTGTGCAGGCTTGGATAGTCCCACTACAAAGGTGCACATTCGCAATAAGATGGTACTTTTCCAAGAAGATAAGGTATAGGTTTCTTTAGTCCTTCAGAAGAAATCAGAGAGTCAATTTGCTTGACAGTTCCTGTGTTTCAGAAAAATCACATTTTATTTACTGGATTTCATGTTTCTTGTGGGAAATGGGCGAGGCTTACATTACTGTGGCTATGACAGTGCTCATGTAAATGCCAAAGGGAACTTGGAATTGAAAGTTGGAAAAAAGAGCCGAGCTCAGTTTTAGTGATTACAAAGGCAAAGACTTAACAGTGTGATTCTTTCGCCATTGAAAAGAATTGTAATTGATCCAGGACTTAAAGAGAGCAAGTTTTTAGATGTAGTCCTGGGAAGAGTAGTTGTTTGAAGTTAACAGTACTCTTACTCATCCAATCAGTGTGGCCATAAGAGGCAAAACTTCTATCCTTACGTCAAAACACACAAGGGCCCTTGGGCTCACCCACAAACAGGTTCTTCTACAGGTGTGGCTCAGGAAGGAGTGTTACTTAGTGTGTCACAGATCCTAAGACTGGGCACAACCTTGAGATATCCTGAGAACACACACGGACTGGGTTCCCCTGCCTGGACTCTGCCAAGCCACCAGGTAGGTCCCAGGTTGGAGATAGGTTCAGTCAGGCTGGTGGGACAGGAGGCAAAGGCAAAGCGATGGGAAGCTGGGATCGGCAGAGCCATGGCAAGAGTACAAGTCCATCCAGCTGGTTATCAAAATCAGAGGCCCAGAAGGACATTTCCAGGGTGCATGTCTGAACTCAGGAAGAACAAGGGTTTTAGAAGCTTATCACCAACCCAAAGGAAAATTCATTTTGGTGGCAAGTGAGACAGCTTGAGTAATAGGCAGGGAGTTGAATAGTAACACTGAGTGGTCTCTTCTCCCCCATATTCTATTAATCTGGACGTGTCCATTATTCCTTGATGTCCTAGCAGTTTTCACACTCAGTGAAAGACAAGCTCTGCTAGAAAAACCTTCACAGGCCTTACATAAAGCTAGTGTGGATGAAGGGGGCCCAGGTTAAATGTTTTGAACAAATTCATGAACCACAATTCTTTTTTTTTTTTTTTTTGTTACCAGGGATCAAACTCGGAACCTTGTGCTTGCGCAGCAGGCGTGGTGCCACTGAGTTAAATCCCCAGCCCCTTGTGAGCCCCCAGTTCCATATTTTTATTGTGAATGACAAATGAGCCTCCTTTTGTTTCACAACTAATGGAAATATTACCCGAGCCTAGGTCAGTCTTGCTAGAAATACAAGGAAAATGAGCTTCCTTCCGACATACTTTGGGTTCTGCCCTAGCGCTTGGGATTGTGGTAGGAGATGACCACATTGAGTGAGTTGCAGTTTTCTAGACATTGAATTAAGTAAAAATAGTGGACAGTGTTTGGAAGGTTTGATAGTGCACATCAGAAAAGAATACGTAGTATTGTAAATTGGTACTGCAGTTCCTATGCTGGAGACACTAAACTTAAGCCAAAGAACAGCAGCACCCAATGTTGAACAGTGGTACAGAAGTGACAATAGCCAGAGCAGACTTGACCTTCTTTCTAATCATCTCAGTCACCAAGTTGAACATCTGTGGGGAAGGAGCAAATCTCTTACAGGACAGTGGTGGGAGACCACGGCATGTGTGCTGCAGCAGGTTGTTTGTATCACTGAGAGCTCTAAGAGGTTCACCACCACTGATACAGGACATAAATTGTTAGTGCTTTACCCACGGTTACATAAATATAGAAAAAGGAAGTAAGTTAAGTATGGTGTAATAGTTTCAAATGGTTCCAGAACCACGTCCTTCCTTTACCCCTAAACTGCCTCTAGATAATGGGGGTTTCAAAGTCTTTGTGTGAAACAAAGGGCAGTGATGAAAAATTACAATGAAAGACATTTTCAGATGGATAAAGCAAAATAGGCTTCTTCAAAAATGAAGTAACCTGTCTTCATAATGTCACTTTAAAGAGTTCCCAGAGTCCAAGAATGTAAGCAAAGGCACCTAATGATGGGAGACAACCTCTCGAAAATGGTAACAGTGCTTCATAGTTCTTGTGTATGGGTTGAGACCCCAAGGAGATGCACAGCTAAATTAATGTAGTCTTTAGTACCATTGTAGCCCAACAAAGATCAGGTGATCATCATTTGTGTGGTAGGCCAGAAGGCACTCAAATCCTTGTACAAGAAAAATTTGAGATAGACAACTGGCTTTACCTGTTAGCTTTTCTTGACAGGTACATTCTAACTTGCTCAGCATTTAGTCATACTTTAAGTATTCTGTGAAATTTCAGCCAGTTCACTGTTCAGTCTCTTAAACTCTGTGGTCTCCAGTTTTACAACAGAGGAGAGAGGATTTAATGAATCTATTTTTCAAGGAACATCCATATTATACTTTCCAGAAAACTAGTTTGTAAAATGACTTTTCAAGAGACCCAGAAAGGTCACATATTAGTAGTAGCTAAACTGTCCCAGAGCAGAGGCTGCTTTAGACTTACCCTTTAAAAGTTTTTAAAGAAGCTACAAAGAAATCAAACCAATCTGATTTTCAAGTAATAACTGTCTTCCAGAACAGATGGGTAAGGAAAGGTAGCAAACTTCAGATACTTAAAAAAAAAAAAAAGCTAACACTCGAAGCTCAGTAGCCAATAAAAAATTACTGGACATGCCAAGCAGTCAGAAAATACAACACATGACTAGGAATAAAAAAAATCCACCAATGACAGATGGTGGACCTAGCACACATAGACATTTAAATAGCTATTTCAAATATGCTCAATGTGTTTAAGGACCTTTAAAATAGTATTAAAAACAATCAGACAAGATATTAAATATATAAGGGAGACTGAAATGGAACTTCCAGGGTTGAAAAGCAAAATCTGAGATGAAAAATATATGAGATGCGATAATTGCATCCTAGATATAGAAAAAAGAAAAGATCACAGGTGCAACAGAAACTTTCCACCTGGAAGTTTAGCTCAGTAGTGCTGCTGCCTGCCTCTCAAGGTCCTGAGTTTGATCCCTGGTATGAGGGGTGGAGGGGACTGTCCAAACTGAAAGAGAAAAGGACGGAAAAAGTTCAAAGGAGACCTCACTAACTTGGGAGTAACATCAGGTAAATTATTATATGCATAATTTGAATCCCAGAAAAGTGGAGTGAGGTGCAGAGAGAAAAAATATTTAATAAATAATGTCTGAAAAAAGCCCAGTTTGATAAACCATTAGCCCACAGATGCTTAAATGAGTCCACAGCAGGAGAAACATATAAAAAGATCACATTGAAGTACCTTATAACCAAATTGCTGAAAAATAGTGATAAGGAGAAGAACCTTAAAATACATATGAAAAAGGGCCAGGGATTTAGCTCAGTGATTCCGCCGCCTGCCTCACAAGCACAAGGTCCCAAGTTCAATCCCTGGTACAAAAAAAAAAAAAAAAAAGATGTGTAAAAGAACAAGAACTAATTTTAGAAATGGTGTGAGTCTGAAGATAGTGGTATGACACCTGTACATTTCGAATGAAAAAAGACATGTCAACATGGGATTCGATATCTAATGAAAATTTCCTTTAACATTCTGCCTTAGCGTGCAATCAGAGATTCTATGCACGACACCAGCCAGGAGACTGTTAGCACCAGTGTTAGAAGGTTATAACAGCATTCACATACTGTCTAAAGTAGACTTGAAAACAATGCATATTATAAGTCTTAGTACAATCATTAATAACTAAATAGGAAGGATACAGCTAAAAAACCTATAGCAAGAAATAAGTTGGGGGTAGTGATGAGAGAAGAGATGGGATAAACAGAGAGCAAAGATGATAGGTTTAATCCAACCCCTTCAGGCCATTAAGTGTAAATAATATAAATGCTAAAATGAAAAAAGAATGAATTCAATCTACTCGGCTAGGGAGAATATTTGATGTACTGTGAAGTGAAACATCATGCAGAGTTGAGGTATAAAATACAGTTCAACATTTTCAGTGTTTAGGAAGCAGCAACTGAGAATCCACTGTATCTACATATATGTTTATATATGTGTGGGGCATGTGCGTGTGGATCCATGGGTTCCCTTTGTGGGTTCTACCAACCACAGGTTAAAAATATTTGGGAAGAAAATTCCACCTGTACTGAACATGTACAGATTTTTCCTTTGTCGTTATTCACTAAATTATACTGTATAACCACTGTTTATATAACAGTGTTTTAGGTGCTGTGAGCTATCGAGATGATTTAAAGTATACCAGGAGGATGTGCATAGATTGTGTGCAAATACTGTGCCATTTTATATAAGTGATTTGATGTCTGGATTTTGGTGCCCTCCCTTCAATCAGTCTCCTATGGATGGTGAGAAATGAGTATGTGTGTGTGTGTCTGTGTGTTTCTAAATGTCAGTGTGTAGAATAAATATAGTACTGTTTGCACTGAGTTGTAGGAGAGGGAAGGAAAGAAGAAAAGCGGCGGACAAAACAGAAACATGAATAACAAAATGTTAAGAAGAGTGTTGAATAAAATATATAATAAATTTGTTTGTTGGTAATAAAAATTAAGTTCTGACCATAGACGAGGATTAGAAGTTGGCATGAACAAATGGAAACATATGAATTGACTTAGAAAGGAATTGTGGCTAATTTTATTCTTAAACTCCAACCCTCCAATATAGTTCTATAATAAAATACTAAAACTAAAAGTACAATGTTTAAAGTTACAGAAAATTATGACCCAAGTTATTTTATATAGTATTTTATGGTGCCATTTAAATCTCTTAATTTTGCATAAGAGGGGAAAAAACTTTGTGCAGCAGTTCTCCTAACGCAGTATTCAACCTGTTGAAATTGCTTGGGTGTTTTAGCTGGTATTGGCACACCGCACCAGCTGTTGTTGTGAGTAACCATTAAATGTGGCAGAAGACTCCACCCAAAGCCAGGTGGAGTCAGGGTCATAAATTTAGAACTGTTTAGAGTTCTCTGATTGCCAGCAGCAGGACTTTGACCGAAAAGAAAGGAGATTATTGGGAAAACCAGAACACAGGTCCGGGAATCCATGCAGTCCCAGCTGGAACTCCAGGAATGTCCACCACAGGAAGTGTCTGAGCAGATGGCTTCCAGCCGCAGGACTGAATTCCACTTCTACTTCCAAACACACACCATTGGCCCAAACAGCAGCATTGTGGGAGAGAGCCCTGGACCCATCTGTGTGCCTCTTCCTGGACATAATAACATTGGGAAGGATGTGCTAAATGTAGGAAATGGTGCTGCTGAGTGACGTGAGATGGAAAGTCACGTTCCAGTCTCAGAGAGGGAGATAGCCAGATGGGCAAGTTTGGCAAATCATTAAGCAGACTCTGGGGATTCTGAGCACAGCAAGAGAAAAGCTGTCTTTTATTATTTTTATTTTTATTTTTTATTTTTGGTACCAGGGATCAAACTTGGGTCCTTGCACTTGTGAGGCAGGAGTGGAAACACTGAGCTAAATCCTTGACCCAAAAGCTCTTTTGATTAGGCTTTAGAGTTAAGGAAAGTAATAAATAAATCACTGAAGGACAAAGTAAAGATTAAAGAGTTGCTGTAGAATTAAAATGAATCTATCTCTCAACTTTTTAAAATGTCAGGGGCTCCTGTTTGGTCCCATTCAGAGTGATGCACTTTGTTTCCTCAGGCAGAAAAGTATTGTTTACTCCTATGCAATAGTGAACCAGAGCTCTCATAGAAATGCACTCTGACCACTTAGACAGGTTCTTACCTAAGCCAAAGTAAACAGTAGTCGCTAAGCAGTCTAACATACACCTTCCACCCTGTTCTCTTAATATCTCAATAATTATTTTTATGCTTCCTTTTTCCTTGAGGAAGTAGCATTTGGCCTTATGGAACTTGGCAGAAATAAACATATTGTACTAATTATTTTGATATTTAAGTAGGATCAAGATTCATCAATAGTAGCTAGAGTTGCCTTATTTGAGTAAGAATGAGTATGATAAAAGCAGTGAAACTAGCTGGGGACATGGAGGTGTGCACCTCTATTTCCAGCTGCTTGGAAGACTGAGGCAGGGGTTCACAAGTTTGAGGCCAGCCCAGGATAACAACTCAGAGTTGAAGTGCTTTTCTAGCATGTATGAGGCCCTGGGTTCAGGCTCCAGTGCTGCAAGACAGATACACAAACCAGTGAAACTGAACCATGCGCATTTAATCATTGCAGATAGTCTTGCCTGTTTCCCTACTCCTATTGTAAGTATAAGAATGTGAAGGTAGAGAAGCTACTCTATTTGACACAGTTTTGTTATTCAAGCAATTCTGGGTCTTTTCTATACAGTTGCTTGTTTTGTAGTGGTAAATTTTACAGAAATTTTATAATAGAGTTATATGGGTTTAGAATTAACCTCCCTGTTACAGATAAATTTTGTTATGACAGAACTAATTACATAGAAATATGTGTAGGGGACCCGTATTTGTAAATTTTGTGCTGAAATTCATCATAGAAATAAATTTAGGAATGTAATGGACTAAATACATAGCTTGCAGTTCTGTCCTCATTCTTAGAAATTGATCCAATTCCAGATCAGAACCAGGTTTAAGTCTTGGTAATATGAACGAACCATCTAAACTGTACGCAACAACATCATTCTTGCAGAGGAAGGGAATAAAGGGGATGCATTAGTCACCTTTCCTGTTGCTAGTGCAAAATACCGGATACCTACAACTTGAAGAGGTTTACTGTGGCATGTAGTTTCACAGGGTCCGTCCATGGTCAGCTGGCTCTGAGGCGGAAACATGGCAGGAGATTGTGGTGGGCCAGAGCTGCTCAGCTAATGGCAGATGGGAAGCAGAACAAAGGAACAGTGCCAGAGAGAAAAGGGCCAGGGCCCAGATGCAGACCCCAACGTCATGCCCCCATGACCCACCTGGCTACACCTAGAAGTGTGCTTTCTTTACTAATCCCCTTGGCAACTCCCAAGGTAATCAAGTTGACAGTTCACTGTCATGGTGGAGGGAAAGAAGGTCAAGGAGGGTAATGGAGATGCGCACATTATCACAGTGTATTACACACCTATACCCACTATTGTATAACTAATGTATACTAATACAAAATGAACAATAAAAGAGGAGCTCTCTTGCTGTGAAGACTTCTCATTGGCTTCATCTTAACCCTTATTATATGAAGGACTTGTCTGGGCTTCTGTTATCATGGACCAATCTGTGCTTCAAGAATGAAATAAATTGATGGCGCAATGGGATGATCTGTTCAAGAATTCAGCAATAAAAATCTTTCATGACTACAAGTGTTATGACTTGTTTAACAACTAGTGCTTTAGTTTACCAGGCACATGTGATTATTCACAGGTTTTGGACGTGGAAATTAAACCACCAGAGGCAGGTGACTTTGACTAACTGATCTGACACATGACCAATGCATTTTGTTAAATAAACAAACTAGGTATCTTTGAAAGGCAGGCCGCTGCCAGGGACCTGTCCGTGGTGCTGAACCAGAAGCGCTGCAAATAGTTTTGGAGGATGACCTTCCCCAATTCTGTGCCTATTTTCTGGGCTTCCATCACCAGTGACAAAACTATTTATAACAAGTTACTATTTATCAGATATTTTCGTTTAAGAACTTGAAGCACTTTTAAAGTAACTGCTTTCTTCTTATAGGGTTCTTTACATACCATGAAATTCACCTTGTTAAACAATTCAGTAGCTTCTAGTGTATTCACAAAATTTTGGAACCATCACCACCATTTAATATTAGAACATTTTTGCTACAAAAAATACTCCCATACCTATTGTCAGTCTTTCTCTATTTGGAAAATACAAATCTGCTTTCTGTCTCTCTAGCTTTGCCTGTTCTGGATATTTTATGTAATTGGAATTATTCAATACATGGCCCTTGTGACTCTCTTCTTTCACATAGCATCTTCAAGCGTTGTCTGTGTATTCATGTGTGTAAACATTCCATTTTTATTGACAACCTCTTGCATGGGTGTACCAAATTTTATTCATCTGTTTATCAGTGGATGGACATAGAAGTTGCCATTTTTTGGCCATTTTGAATAGTGCTTGTGTGTTCTATGAGCCATACCACCCTGAACATACCCAATCTCATCTAAATAATGCTTACATGGGAATCACTGTGTTAGCTCACCAACATGTTGTCTTTCCCTTTGACTTTAGCCATCATAGTGGGTGTGACATTGTTTCTCATTGTGGTTTTGATTTGTCCTTGCATTTCTCTATGACTAGTGATGTCCAGCATTTTAAAAACTGTATTTATTTGTTATTATCTCTGGAGAAATCAAAATCCTTTGCCTGTTTTTTAAAAATTAAACTTTTTATTGTTGAGGCAAAAGTTCTTTACATAGCTGCCTGTTAAGTCCCTTATCAGATATGTAATTTGCAAATATTTTCTTTCATTATGTGGCTTGTTATATCACTCTCTTTATGGTGTACAGGGCTATTTTCAACATAATAATCCTTCTCTTTTTCTTCCTGATCCTTCTCTCAGCAATTGTCCAAGCATTTGTTAACAGAATATAATTAGAAATCCAATAGCTATTTTCTGAGGAGATCACTATGAAACAGGGAACTCATTTCACAATGTAATTGTTGGAAAATACCAATCGGAAAAAACCCTCTACATGAGTCCTTGGCCAAACGTATGCATGTGAAACTGGGTGATACATCTGTGCCTTTTCCATTGTACTGGGCATACATGCTCTCAACCAACAACTGAATGAAGATGATAGCCAAGGAGCAGGAATAAACGGGAGCTTAGGTCTGTTTTGTACCCTAGCAGTTAAGTGCCTGTTTTTAAATTCTATTTTTGTAGCAAGAAAATGTATTCCTTTTACACAATAAGAAAGAGAAATAGTGCAGAGCAGAGCAGGGAAGAGAGCAAGGGAATGAAAGACAGAGGGGAGAGAGAGGAGAGAGAGAGAGAGAGAGAGAGGGAGGGAGGGAGGGGGGGAGGGAGGAAGGAGAGGGGATGGGAAGGAGGGCAGGGGTGAGAGGAGAGAGACAGAGAAACTGTCTTAATTAGGAAAATTACCTCCTCCAAGTAGAATGAGAAAATAACTGAGTGGACTAAGTTCAGAGTTATTCCTTTAAAATTTCCAGACACAATATATATCTAGAATTACAAGGTGAAAGAAAAAAATCTTGCAATGTTTAGAGCCCTGAGCTGAAAATCTGTTTCCTCTATATATGCGGTTTCCCACTGCATGCTTAAAATTAAGGGACTGTTCTTTCCCCTATTAAAAACAAAAATTCATATAATAGAATTATTTAAACACTTAAAGTTTAATTTGCTCATTATAGTGATACCAGTGTTTATTTTTGTAGTGCTTATCTTATTAGGCAGAAGTGCAAGTGACAGAGTAGTCTGTGAGCTCATGCTAGGGACGTAGCTCAGCCTTCCCTGGGTTCAACCTCCACTAGCACAACTCAATAAAAAAGAATGAATGAAATGGCTAACAGGAAAGAGTAAGTGGACTGCAGTGTCACAGACACAGAGAAAACATAGAAGAAAAAGCAGGAGTGCAAGAATAGGTGGTGGATTCTGTTAGAGGCTCGCTGGCTTTGAGATGCTACTGTCTGGGTCTTGGCAGAGAGGATGGGGCAGATGGATGCTAAGGAACTGGTAAAAGAATGAATGTCTAATGGAGTCGCGACACACTGCGTGTGGGTGTTAGTGGGAGGCACGGCAGCCCGTTAGCTGTGACAGCCATCAGAACTGTCTTCTCGTCATCGGTCTCTCCTCGCAGGACATTGTGGGCAGAGTGCTGTGCAGGTAACGGGGATGCTGTCCTGCAGCCATGCCCTGTACCATTTCCTGCCCCCCCTGTCTGCTGTCTGAGTAAGCTCAGTTTACCTCCTCGGTGACAACTTAAATGTACAATTTCAGTCCTTTGGAAGGATTTCATATTATTTGTTGAGCATTTCTGCTTTTCCACAAGGCAGTTGAAATAATTGTTCTACTCCCTCAACACACGCACAGCACACACATACGCACTTGTGCACTCACACAACAGACCAGGGCTAGCAATGAAACTAACAATGAGTGCAAGAACAAGTAACTTGAATTTAGAAGAGACATTTTAAAAGCACCCCACAGATTGTGATTAAAACTTAACAAGTAGCCATGATATTTCTTACTATCAAGTATCAACTAATGCAGCTGTTGTATTTTTGTTTTTCAGAATAATATGGGCAAAATGAAAATGACAAAGACTCATGTTGGCTCCTTTCTCAAGGCATTATCTAATGTACTTTTAGAGAAAAATGACCTAAAAGAGACAAGATTTCTCTCAATTTGACTGACATTATGAACGTAACTTGAGACCTCACTTTTCAGTGACTTTGGTAGTTTCATTATGGTATATCATTCGCAATGTTGGTTTTTAAGCAAATTTGAATGATATAGGGCATTAAATAGATAGCACTGGGAGATAAACATCAGCAAAAGTCAAACTATTTGATAGGGGCTAATTATTACAGTCTAAGACTCATCTGTCGTGGTTCAAATTGGATGGATTGTTACTCGGTTATATGTCCACTAAATTTTATGTAAAATATTCTCTTTGTGTATAGCAGTATTAGGAAAGACATATTCAATTAACTTTGCAGATTATACTCTTTCCAGGAAATGTTGCCACCTCAGGCAAGCCACTTCTGTGCTTAGAGAAGTAGTTTTGAGCCTTCTAACAACATCAGTTATTGCAGCACGCCCTTTGGCTGTCACCCTTCCTTCTGGGGCCCCCTCCTCCCAGCCTGTGTCCCTCCACCGCCCCCGTTGAGTGTCATGGGCTGGCTGAAGTCTGAGTGCCCCTGCTTGGGCTTCATGGTTTGCATATTGTACTCAGCCACTTGGGGCTGGCATGAGACATAGCCCCATCAGGATGGAGTCTGGCCTGATGGGAACTCACCAAAGGGCGTGCTGACAACACCCAGAAATGTGGGCGAGTTCACTTTCTGTGGCATGAACCTTGCTTAATGGGAAGTGAATTTTCAGGCAGGCAAGTGAATTTTCCCTCCTGTGGAATTCTCTGGAGAGGGCAGGAAGAATTCTAGTTTTTAATTTACACTTGGCAGCCCTCAGATATGACTTCATTCCATCCTCTCGGCAATCTGACAAGATGCATACAGGACAGAAAAGAAAACTAGCTGGCAAGTGGCAGCTCTGGGATTCAGATCCTGTGTCCTGACCCGATCAGTTCTGGCTGCACTTTGCCAAGAGAGTCTTCTTCCTCTGCATAATATGCACACACACACACACACACACACACACACACACACACACACACACACAGAGGGGGGGGAAGGGGGAGGGAGAGGGAGAGGAAAAGCAGCTCGGTTGCCAGGAACTGGTTCAGGAGAGGTTCTCGTGGTGCCACCTAGTGTTGCTGATTGGACTTAGCCATCCAGTTTTAGCTACAAAGATTCTGAAAGATAATTTATCGAAAGAAGTTTCAGTGACCCTGTGAAGTCCAGTGTTGCATTAGGATTAAGACATTCTGTAAGGGTCTCAGTCACTTTCCAGAGTGGATCATTAGGCCTGCTGCCAGAAGCATCTGCCAAGTTCAGGTCTGACCTCAATGGGAGGGTGTGTTAACGATGCTTCATAAACTAGGAAGTACCAAGCAAGTCTTAGATCAAGCTATAATTTCACAAGCACTGATGCAGACCCTTGACACAAAACCTTTTGAATTCTTTTAAGAATTTTACATAGAGAGAAACAGGCTCAGAAAGGTTAAATAACTTTCCCAAGATCACATAACTCATTTTCTGTTACATCACTTGACCATTGTAATACTGGTGTGAGGAATTAATATTAAGTTATTCAGTAAAAATTTATTACACAGCACTGTGCACCATCTTTTGGGTTAGCAACAAGGTATGTAAAGATTACTGAGTGCTATGGGCCAAATATTTGTGCCTTGTCTCTAAGCCATATGTTGAAACCCTGGCCCCCAGTGTGGCTGTATTGGAGATAAAATATCTAAAGGAAAGTGATTAAGGTCAAAGAAAGTCATATCTGATCCAATGCGATCATTGTCCTGATAAGAAGAGGAAGGAAGACTGGAGTTCTGCCTCTGCTCTCCTGCACCAAGGAAAGGCCATTGTGAGTGTACAGTGAAAAGATGGGCAGCTGCAAGCCAGGGAAAGCCCCATCAGAGCCTGACTATCCAGCACTCTGATCCAGATCCTGGACAGCAGCTCTCATCCCAAGTGCAAGTCAGAGAAGGAATCTCAGGTTCCTCCTCACTGATTGTAACACAGCTTCCTCCCAGCACCATGTGTTGCCTTCTCTGGCATGGGAGAGAGTTGAATTGCAGAGCCAGTGACCTGATGTGGCCTGGGTTCTGGTTCAAGAATGGAACCCCTGGTCCTCAGCGGTCACCTCTATTAAACAAAGGGCTTCTGACTAGTTGCCGTTTAAGGTACTTGTCAGCATATGTGGTTCATTTTTCTCCCCCATGAGTTTTGAGAAGCATGAAACTGCTCCTGCATTTAAAAGTTGATGTCAAATTTTCTATTAGAGACTTTAAGTTAAAAAAATATATATATATATACAAAATTTTGTCCATTAGGTATCAATATAGTAGAGGGAAGGGAAAGGAAAACCAGACAGCTGGAGGAGGCATATTGTATGATTGAATGGAGAATTAAACCTGAATGATCAGACAGCTGAGGAGAGAGGCTCAGGTTCCCATCCAGGGTGCACAGAAAGAGTCTGCAGGGGAGACACTGGCACATGCAAAATGTTCAATCAATGCTCATTTTATGAGTGAACAAATAAATGTATGGACCAACTCCATCACTGTCTACTGCAAATTCTATCACAGTCCTAAAAACTCTGTGTGCGAGCACGCGTGCGTGTGTGTGCAAGCACGTGCGCGTGTGTGTGTATCCTAGGGATTGAACCCAGATGTGAGGCAAATGCCCTACCGCTACCTACATTCCCAGTGCTTTTTACTTTTTTGAGACAGTGGCTAGCTAAGTGTCGCAGGTTGGATTTGAACTTGAAATTCTCCTGCCTCAGCTGCCTGAATAGCTAGGGTTATATTCATCTGCTGCCATACCCAGCTCCTAGAAACTTAGTTTGAAATTCCTACTGTATTATGAATAAATACTAATACTTTAAATAAATCATTAAGTGATTCCTAAGTTTCCAGTAGAATATAAATAACATTTATTAGCATTTCAATGTAATTCATAAGAGCTAATTTTATGCCAGTCCTTTTCTCATTGAATTCTAATTTGTTTTCTACTCTTCATTTCAAAATTTTATGTAATACAATGTTTTTCTTTTAAACTCTTTATAAAATTATTTGAAAGTTTTATTATGACATTACATAGTAGTAAAAATTTGACCAAAACAATATATTACAATGAATGGGTAAAAATGATGCATGTTTTTTAATACAGTGGGATACTATTCATCCATAAAGAAAGATAAATGTGAGACATAGCTAAATCGATGGAACTTGAGACTCTACTCAGTGAAACAATAAATAATAAATCACACACGTGTAAATATTGCACTGTGTCTCTGCTGTGAGAAACTGAAAGGGTAAATAAGGACCAAAATGTGTAATATATAATATGAAATAGGAACAGACTGTTCAAAAGGAAGGGGAAATTGTGAAAGGGGGAGGAAGGGAAAAAGGGAGAAGATAAGACATAGCTATCGATGGAACTTGAGACTCTACTCAGTGAAACAATAAATAATAAATCACACACGTGTAAATATTGCACTGTGTCTCTGCTGTGAGAAACTGAAAGGGTAAATAAGGACCAAAATGTGTAATATATAATATGAAATAGGAACAGACTGTTCAAAAGGAAGGGGAAATTGTGAAAGGGGGAGGAAGGGAAAAAGGGAGAAGATTGAGAAAATAAAAAAGTGGAAACAAAGCTTTTGTAAATGGGAGGAGAGGAGGTTGAAGGGAGGGCAGAGGATTGGGAGGATGAGAGGAACCAAGATTTATCAAGCACAAATACAAACTCCCTTTTCTAAATGTGACCATCATGTATATTTAAGCTGTATCTGTAAAATTAATTTAAAAAAATTTTTGCATATACATAGTATTTCCAAGTATATTGATAAGCTATTTATTGTTGAAAAGAAGATTTCATTTCTATTCCTATTTTGTACTTTGACAGATGTAAGCACTGAGGAACCCTGTTCGTATAAACAGACAGAATTGAAGGGTTGTTATAATAAAATCAATCCTTTGAACTTCTGACTTACGTGTCAAAAATGGCATAGTAATCTCTCATTAAACATTATCTTAGCAAGTTTATATTCTCCAAATTTGTTGAAAGCAAAGAATTAGAAAGCCACCTTATTTACAAAGGACTGATCATCCAGGTACTAGTCAGTCAGCTTCTCCAGTTTTGGGAAGTGATAAAGACTAAATTATTTTACTTTAACTCCCCATTGTAAGGTGAGTGCTAGGTAAAGGAGAGACTGGCCATGAGCCTGTCACCTGGATGACACAATGTGCCACCAAGATTTCTTACCTTACACTCTTTGCTGTGTTCTGCATAGACTCTCTCAGGAGTAAGGAATCTTTCAGTGAAATGAAAGGCTGAAAATCTGAGCCTCAGAGAAGTTAAGTGGCTTAGCTGAGGTCACAGTTATCTGCACCCCACTTCATCCTTACCACTCTCACCCTATGACACGCCTCAGTTAGTGTCAGACAAAATACCTGTGCCTAGGAAAAGGGAAAGGAAAAATAAAGTTTGGATTCCAGCATTTGGTGCCTTATACTTCTTTGAAAACATTATTTTAGCTGTCCCTTTGTTTTGAAGCTGTAGAACAGCAATATCTGTTAGAAACATGATATGACCACATAAAATAACTTAAAATTCCTAGTAGCCATATTAAAAAGGTAGAAAGGAACATGTGTAATTAACATTTTATATAAAGCAATATTTCATATATACATATATATACATCAATATATAGAAAGAGGTGCATGTACTGAGTCCTTGAAGTTCTATGTGTGTTTTACATAGATGCTGAATCATAATCCTGACCAGCTGCATTCTGAGTGCTCACTGGGCGCACGTGACTGGTGGCTTCCTTGTTGACAGTGCAGACAGATCACCAGGCATACACTGTAGTATGTAGTATAGGGATGGCTGAACGTGGGGGACTGCCCCGTTGATTATGCCCAAAGCAGGCTGTGAGCAGTGCAGACTTTAGAGTAAACCCCACGATGGCTTGTTTTGAGAAATGAGTCTAATCAAAGCCTGTGCAACTAGATAACATGGCAGAAGAGGTCAGTGACTCACACGTAAATTCTAGTACCCAAATTAAGAATGCTTTGTCTCTTCTCTGACAAGTCTTGCCTGTGTTAGCAACATATCCCTAGCAAACGCTTATAGCCCTCTCACCCTAACCTATGACTTCACCAGAAAATATCAGTGGCTTTGGCTGGCCAGGGTCTTTCCCTGCTTTCTCAGCACTGGCCATCCTGGCTACCCATCTCTCTTTTTAATTCTGTCTTTTAGTTTTTCTTCTTGCCTCGCACTGGAGCAGGAGCAGAAGCAGAACCCACTGCAGGAGTCTCTGATAACTAGTGTCTGCTTGGTGAAGGCCGCTCAGAGTGAACAAAGTGTATCAACAGTGCACTGCCCTCGTGCAATGAATGAACTGGGGACCTCCAAAGAGGAAGCAAATAAGCAGATGAGAAAGCAGATAAACATAGAAATGCTTCAGACGGAAGAGGAAATCAGCTGAGATTAAAACGGCATAATCACTTTTGGCCGAAGAGGAACATTACATCCAGTTGCTCCACAACTTTCTTAAAAAAATACACAAAGCTGGCCAGCAGCATAAAAAAAAATGCTGCAGGCGATAGTTAAGCATAACCCTTGGTTCCCACAAATAAAAACCTTGGATATGGAACTTTGAGAGCATGCCAGAAATAACCTCAAGACAGCTCAACAAAGAGGAAAAGTTACCTCCCCTGAGATCTTAACTGAGAGCTTCGCAACCTGGAGCCCTGTGTGCTCTGGGGGGCCCTTACAACCAGGCCTGGGAGCCTCTTGAGCTTGTGCTCCATGGCAGTCCACTGCTGTTGAGGACCTTTGGTTTCAGCTTTTAGAGCACTGCTTGCCAGATCTGCTGTCTCTCACACAGAGAGCTGGCCCCTCTCAGGAAACTTTTTATGGTTAGGGGCAAACCCCAGGGCTGCCCCTCCAGAGGAGATGGAGCTGCCTCCCCCTTTGCCTGAGCTGCTAAGAAGTGGGAGCAGAGGCAGGAGAAGAACTGCTTGGCTTTAGTGCACTGGGATGTGCAGGCATGGTGTCATGGTCACACTCGGGAAAAGTCAAACTAAACCCATACCCACGTTGGAAAGATTGAAATGAGGAAATACACGAAAATAACTGGAGAGCATGGAGCAAAGAGTGAGAGAAACACTCCCGGCCTCAAGAGCCCCAAGGTCAGTGTTTGTGCCGTCAGCCGCTGCAACCACACTCTGCCAGACTTAAATTACAAATTTTAATCAAAATTACAAAGCAAATTACAAATTTTAGCTAATTGATAGATGTACTTTGGGTTCCCAATTAAGTTTAACTGGGGTGCTTAAAATATTTCTTGTGCATTGCAAATTCTCAAATTGTTATTATAGGGTCAACTTGCTCTTCTCTACTCTGTTGATTTAAGATAAGAACACTAATTGAAGGTTACTATTGTCCTATTGGCAGCCAGTCACATTTAAAAATGTTATGATCTGAGAACAGAAAGGGGAAAAAAAGGAAAACTTCAAAATCCAAAGCACTTGCAGCCAAGTTTGTTATAAAAGGTTTATAGTGAGACAAAGGACAAATATTAAGAAGGTTATAGTAACGGAGATATATTTTTGATACAAAAGAATTTTGTATGGTAAAGGCTTTGTCTTGTTGGATAAAAAGATAATGACAAGACTGGAAAGTTTATGTATGTCGAGAAAGTGTGTAGAAGTGATTTATCAATGGAAATATGTGTGTTTGCTTGTTGGTTTCCAGTTTGTTATAAAAGACATAGTAAATGAGACAAAAGTAAAGGCCATTAGCCTAGGGACCACCTTAAAAATCGTGTTCGCATTTAAAGGTATAAATCATTCCTTCTGATTCTAGGAGATCTCTGTTCATTGATCTATAAAAAGTTTAGACTAGTCTTATTTATAGTTATGAACTTAAAAATTGTAAAGGGGTTATTATAACTCAATTTGGCCAAAGATATCTGAGTGCACTCTAGTTTTATAAATAAATTGTCTTTTATGTATATTTGTCTATCCAATCTTACAGCTATTTTGCATGAGATCAACAATTTTTTCCATTTTGGCCTTTTTAGATTAAAAAATATTTGCCTATAATTTAAGTTGGCTTATAGATAAATGTTATTAAAATTAAAGACATGCTTTTTTCCACCAGGTTGCTAGCTGATCAAAATAATGTCAAGATTAATTTTACAAATGCAATGTATATTGTTGTCTGTATATAATAACTCAAATTTTTTCATTGGTTAAAAATAATGTGTTAATTGTTACAACCTGGTTTTTATAGGTTAGTAAAAAATTGTTAAAGTAATTAAGTGAAGACCTTCATGCTTGCAGGGACTACTACGTGGGACTTTCCTTGGGGAATAAAGGAGTAGCTAAATATTCTCCAGCCTTTGTTTTCTAGGGGGACCTCAATAGTTTCTGTAGCCTTGCAAAAGACTTGCCCCAATATATATTGCTAAACATTATTGTGATACATTTACATTGCTTATCTTCAAAAGGTTTTCTGTAGGAAAAACAATAAGGTTTTATTAAAAAATACTTTTGGAAATGGAAACAAAGTCTTTGTAAATAGGGAAGAGTGGAGGGGGTGAAGAGAGGGCAGGGGTAAGGGGAAAAAATAAGAACCAAGATACATCATGTAAGGGCACAAGAGCCCAGTGATGAATGTAGCTGTACTGTGTACCTAAAATGCACCAGTAAACTTAGTAGAAAAAAATGCTTTTGGTACAAAACTAAAGATGTCATATAATTGTGATACTTAATAGGCTGTTTTATACCAAGATGAGTATTTACGTGTGTTAGAAAGATAATGTCATCATAACTGTCATGCTGAAATACTACACGTGCCTCTTGATTTTAAGTTTTTTCTATAAAACTATATGACTGTTGTCACAACATGTTACAGGGGTTCAACTATTAGAACAACCATGGTTAATAAAAATACAGTCCTCTAACTTTATGTTTCAAAGTGCTTGATACACAGGTAAAGTTATAATAGTTAATTTCACGGCTCCCATTGCAATACTAATGTTATTGATCTTCTCTTCTGGATGTTCAACAATTGAATTATAGATACCAAAACTAGAAAGGTAATTGTGCTAAGAAGATAGCCAATATTTTAGTCCTGGGCCTCCAAGATCCACAAGGACCCAGGACATGAGAGAACTTTTTCTGCAAGATCCTACAACATTGGTGGGTCACCCAACCTCCTGAGCAAGGATATTGTTGGACCCCAAAAGATAAGAATCAACAAACATATAGTATGCCAAAGGAGAGTTACCTAGAGGGAAAAATCTCCCATGCTTTCACAGAAGGCAATATAGTCTAGCAAGGCTGTGACCCATCCTGACAGCTGACACTAACAGGAGCTGAGAGGCTCTATACATGATTCCAAAGTATTGCCTGAGGAGACTTAACTGACCTTCATAGACAGTAAGAGGTTAATTCTACTTAATATAGATCTCACTTTAACTTGGTCTTGAACGCCCAGGAGAAAAGTATGACTAATAGATATAAAAAGCCAAGACCATAGTAATAAAGCTAGATTTAAGATGGGGGCTCCAAATGCTGACACCTTCTGACAGTTTCCAGCTATTGATGGCTGACCACTGTTATGGGGCATTAGGGGAAAAAAAAAACTGTGGTAAAATTTATAAGAGCTCGGCAAGATTTTTAAAGCTTTTTAGCTAAAATTGCTTTTTATAATTATTAAGTATTTAATCTTTTTACAGCTAAAATTAGAAAAAATCATGACAAAGTATCTGACTTATAGGTAACCTCCATTAGTGAAGGAGTTTAAGAGCCAGCAGGTTACAATTGCTATTTTAGCCCCTTAAGCACAGTTTCTAAATATGGCTTTCTCCAACCTGCTTTTTTACTTTAGTGCTTATACTTTATTATACATGTTCTAATTTTTAAAATTTTTTGTTTATTCTTGCCTGTAGGTTGCCAAACTCCAAGTGGTCACATAGATAAAATCAACAACAAGTGTACTAGACTTTTTTTTAACCAAGATCTACCAAATTGACTTTATAAAGAGAGTTTATAATTGCTAAATTACAGCATGATTTTTATTTGAGGCCTAATAAATTAGCTCCTTAGAGAGGGCCCCTAACTGTTTTCTTCCCTACATCAACACTTCTCAGCTCAAAGCAGTTAGGTATAAACTACACTCCTTCTCCCCTACTCACAGTTGGGATAGCTTTTTAGAGGGAGAAATATAATTGTTGACAGCTAAGTCATTTAGACACATAATAGGCCTCATAACCCACAAGAACAAGCCATAGTTAAGCATGTTCATCTTTCCCTAAAAACACAATTACGTAAAAAGGTGGGGTATAGCTAACTCCATAAGCTCAATCAGATTTTGTTACTTTCTCTTGTTACTCTCATTTAAAATTTTTGTTTTTATTTTTATTTTTGGTAGTAGGGATTGAACGCAGTTCCTTGCACTTGCGAGGCAGGCACATTGCCATTGAGCTAAATCCCTGGCCCTCATTTTAAATTTTAAAAATCCACTTGTGGAAAGCAAATATACTCCCATCAAAACTCCGTTGATATAAAGATAAATCTACAGACATGTCTTTGATACAAGGGTTGTCAAAGGGTTGATACAAAGGTTGTCAATTTTACCTAGTGGAAAGGTAAAATGGCTCAGTACAATTAATAACATGGAGGCCAGAGTATGCTTGTGTTCCAACAAAGAATAAAGAGATGCTGTGGCTGCCATCCTGAAATGTACAACCATGGACTGAGGTGGTGGCTTCACTGCGAGCAGTGTGATGCATGCTCTTGCTGAGAGTCATGCAAAGGCTTCAAACCTTTTCGCCCATGATGGCTCTTGGACCTCAGCGATCACTGGACTTGATGCACCACACGCTCCTGAGACCTGGGAGCAAACAGGCCCCAATGACAACCACAGCTCACCCTGATACAGCTGCTTCATGCCCCAAAAGGAGAAGGGGGAGATGGGGAGGCTGCGCATTTCCTATGCCCAAAGCAGGCTTTGAGCACCACAGGCTCTAGAGCTCACCCCACATTTGGTTTGTTTTGAGCAATGAGTGACTGGATAGCATGACAGCGAGGTTAGGGTGGCTCACGCTCAAATTTCATTCCCCAAATTAAGAATGCTTTGTCGCTTTCTTTTCTTTATTGGTACATTTTAGCTATGCAATAGTTACATTCATCATTGGGATCTTGTACCTTTATGTGCCTTATCTTGGTTCTTATTTTTTCCCCATTCCCTGGCCTCCTTTCACCCCCTCCACACTTCCCTCTTTACAAAGACTTTGTTTCCATTTCTTTCCTTTTCTCATTATTTTTTCTTCTCCCTTCTCCCTTTCCCCAACCTCTCCCACTTCCCCTACACATTTAGACTTTTTCCCCCTATTATACAATATCAATTATACATTTTGACCCTATTATGCTTTTAGTTTATCACACCAGAGAAACTATTCGGTATTTACACGTCGTATTAATTCACTTAAGAGTATGGCCTCAGCGTTCATCCACTTTGCTATAAATGTCTCTGGCTTCTCATTCTTTGTGGCTGAGTAGTACTCTATTTTATAAAAGAACCACATCTTCTTTATCCAGTCTCCAACTGATGGGCTATTGGGCTGCTTCCAAGCTTTAGCTATTACAGAATGTGCCGCTATAAACATGGGAGCGCATACATCACTGTGGTGAATGCTTTGTCTCTTACAAGCTTTCCTTGCATCAGCATCATATCCCTAGCACCCACTCATAGCCCTTTCACCCTAACCTATGATGTCACCAATAAATATCAGTGGTTTTGGCTGGCCAGGGTCTTTTGCTGCTTGCTCAGCACTGGCCATCCTGGCTCCTGTTTCTTTCTTTAATGCTGTCTTTGAGTTTTTCTTTTCACCTTGCAGTGTAGCACTGAGTTGGAGATTGGATCCCGCCGCAAGGGTCCCTGACAGCTGAGAGGTAAGTTTTGCTTTTGGAAAGAAGGGGTATGGTGAACAAGAAGAAAGTGGCTGGAGAAGAGAACAGGTCCATCCATGGCCTCTCACACCTGGGAAAGGGACTTTCCCCCAGGTCTTGCTCCATTCTGGAGTTGAGATCCCTCAGATGAAGGCCACTATTTAATGTGGATTCTAGCAGCCCAAGCCTTTGAGGACGATGCAATGATGATGAAATTATACAGCCTTATCTTCTGAAGGAGACCTAAGTAACTGTCCTGAAATTCTGGACCAACAAAAGAATAAAATATTATAAGACAAATATAAGCAGATCCAGGTCCTTGTAAAGTATATCCTGATATGATTTTTAAAGGTAAGACTGACACCCACTTTATCACACATAGACTGGTGTAGTAGAGTTGATGTTTTTCTCTCTGACTGCAAAATAAGAATCACTGGTCTAACATCAGACAACTGGCAGAGGTGAAGGCATGGTCAGTGACACTAAATGATGCGGGATCTCTTCCTTGCCTTTTTTCTCACAGTTCTGGGGGCTGGAGAGTAAAGTCAAAGTGCCAGCCACTTGAGTTTCTGGTGAGAGCATTCTCCCTAGCTTTCAAATGCCTGCCTTCTTGCTGTGTGCTTACATGCAGAGGGTGGTGGTGGTGGTGAGAGGTCTGGATCTTTCTCCTCTGAGGGCAAGAGCCCCGCCACAGGAGGGCCTCAAGCTTATAACCTTTCTCAACCTTCATCTCTTCCTACTGCCTCACTCCCAACATAATCACACTGGGGATTAAAAAGCTTCAATCTGTAAATTGGGGGTGAGGGAGACACAGTTCAATTCCCAGCAGATGCTAAGATGTTAGTGTATGTGCTGCTGAAGCGAGCAGGATGCTAAGATGTTAGAGTTATGAAAGTGCATTTAAGATCATCACGTAGATATGTCATCTGCCTGGATCACTTCTTTAGGATAAAATTTTGTTTAGCTGAAGACAAATATTTTCAAAAACTTCAAGGTTACGAATTAGGATTGCATCATTTTCTCTTATCTCCTTCAGTATACAATAGTTTCATTTTCACAATAAAATACACTTCATTATGACCCATATATAAACTTCTCCCAATGCAAACTTTTAGGTAAAGTTTTGGGGGTTTCCAGGTAAACTACTACTTCTACAGCAAGGTATTTTTCTAATTGGACTCATTCGTCTTTTTTGTGCGTAATAACTTTTAGCTTAAAACTGCAAAGGCATAATAAGTTTTTTCTCCATTAAAAAAATGAGTATTCCATAATCAAGAGGTATGCTAGGGATAGGGTTCTTTCAAATTAATGCTTGGGTGTTCAGACTGGTTCATTTTTAAGTGAAACTAACAATATTTCCTTTCAAGCTTAGTATAGTACCTGAACTTATGAAACTAGAATCAACTAAAAAGTACCTTTCCTGTGAATACTTTAGAAATTGATGTACATAATACATTTGAAGTCTACTTTTTATTTCTGTAGCACTGGGAAATTCCATCGAGTAAAAATATAAGGTATATTGACCTTGCAATAAAATGAGTTTATTGTATTAGAAATAGAAGCTATGCATCCATCTTCTACTAAGTTCCTTAAAGAGGAGAAAAAATAACATTGGGGAATTGTTCCAACTAAGCGCTGGAATGTTCAGTGAAAAGGAATTGGAATTTTTAATATCTTAACTATTCAAGGCAGATCCCTGAAGTAGTTATATGTATTAATTCATGATTCCAAGTATTTACAAACTACAAGGCCATCATATTACATTTAGGTACCCGATGTTTCGTATGAAAAAGCTAGACTCTAACTGGAATTGTCTCTAGCAGTACTATTATCTAGGCTTCTACTTAAGCTCACAACCTTTTAATATTATTTACTCATCTTGATGTAAGAATAGGCTAGTTATTGTAATTTAGTGAGTGGCTTTTGTTTTTGCATTACTGTGGATTAAACCAAGTGCTCCATTGAGGCCACACTCTGAAGTGAAATTAGTAGGACACACATGTCTAAATACCAAATAGTTCTTCTGATGTGAAAAACTAAAAGTGTAAATAAGGATCAAATATATAGTTGATAATGTGAAATAGGAAGAAAGGGGCTAAAGGAGTAGGGAAAGTGGGAGGGATAGGGGAAAGGAAAGAAAGGAAAAGAAAAAATATGAGAAAAGGAAAAAAATTGAAACAAAGTCTTCATAAATAGGGGAAGTTAGAGGGGTGGGCGGGAGGGCAGGAGTATGGGGAAAAAATGAGAACCAAGACCTGTCATGTAAAGGTACAAGATCCCAATGATGAATGTAACTGTATTGCGTACCTAAAATGTACCAATAAATGTAATGAAAAAAAAAAAACCAGGAGTGCTCTACCACTACCTATATTTCTAGTTTACCTTAAATTTTTATTTTATTTTATTTTTGCCAGGGATCAAACTCAGGACCTTGTGCTTATGAGGCAGACAGCAGCACCACTGAGCTAAATTCACAGCACTAGATTTTTTTTTTTTTTTTTAAATGTTGAGACAGGGCTTGCTAAATTGCCTGGGCTGATCTTGAATTTGTGATTCTCTTGCCTCTGCTTCCTGAGTCATAATTTAGTTTTTTACTTATTTAGTCTAACCCACCCCTATACCTAATAATTTAGTTCTACAGGCTCAGTAAAATTTAACATATCCCTAGCAAACATGTTGAAAATGTACACATGATAAAGTAAATGTTTAGGTATTCTGTATATTGTAAAACATACACAGTAGAAATTTTAAAAGACAAGACAAAGATGAAATAATGTTTAACTGAAGTACAAAATAAGAACATGACTGGCTATGGCTTATTATTTTGGAAGGTATTGGTTTAACTATGACACTGATTTGAGTTTAATTTTCTCAATATGACAGACTTTTTCAAGAAGTTTATCTAGTTTTTTGTCTTTGTTTGTTTGTTTTTTTGTACCGGGGATGGAACTCTGGTCCTTGTGCTTGCAAGGCAGGCGGCGGAACCACTGAGCTAAATTCCCGACTCAAGAAGTTTAAATTAAAAAAAAAAAAATGAGAAGACAAGAGTTCCCACCTGTCTTGGATTCCAAATTCTCTATTACTAATCTCTTACATTGACAAGGCATGTATTAAAATTAATGAAACAGCATTCATACATATTATAACTAAAGTCCATGGTTTATTCAGATTTCCTTTACTTAACCTAATGTCCTTTTCTCATTCATACTCTGGATAATAACATTTTTAGCTGCCACGCGCTGGGAGCACTACACTGTAGATAGTTGTGGCCAGGCCTAACTTTCCTCCTGCAGATGAGGCAGGGCCCGGTACGTAAGGAGGAGAGGAGCACGCATCCTGTTCACTTCCCCCTGCGGAGGAGGCAGGACTTTGTCGGGGGAGCACGGGTGACCGGCATAGGTCCACAGACCTCACTCGGGACTCGGGACATGGACTAGCCCCTTTGGCCTTCCCCTGCACGTCCCTGTCTCTACCTCTGTAAGTAAAGTGCTGCATTTGCCCGGGGGCTTTTTCTCCCAGCAGGAATTAGAGCCCCACCCGCCCCCGCCTTTCTCTTTGGTCTTTTGTAACCTTCTTTCTTTAACTTTTCTTAATCTCCCACCATCATTTCTCACTCCACGGACCCTTTAGCCACGTGGCCCGTGGCAGTCACGTTTCCTTAGACTCTTGGTTGTGACAATTTCTCAGACTTTTCACGACTGTGGGAGTTTTGAAGAGTTCTGGTGAAGTGCTTTGTAGGATGATTCTCTAATGGAATCATCTGATGGTCTGTTTTCTTATAATTATTCTGGGGTTATGGGCTTTGGGAAAGAAATCCACGGAAGTGCAGTCCATCTGCATCAGGTGGCATACTAGCAATATGCTGTATCCTGTGATGAGGCTACGTGGTAACTTGGTTCCCATGGTTAAGGTCCAATCGCAAACCAAAAGCAGTTTTCCACAGAGGATGACGGTGCTTTGCTCTAGTCTGAAGGGTTTGTGTTGTGATTCATCCACGATGCCTGCCAAAGACTACACTGTATCTGCATCTGTCACTGCCACTTCTATAACCACTGAATCTGTATGATCACATGGCCCAGCGACTTGCACACTAGTCTAGACCTATGGTAGACACTGAACCTCCTTTTTTGGTTGTAACTGTTGTAGGGGGAGCCCAGATACTTCATCTTAGAAGTGATAACGTTGATAGTCTCACATGGGACCTAGAAATTTCACTGAGATAGAAAGCCCTTGAAGTTTTGGGGGATTTACTTCCTACACTCTGACATGTAATTATATTACCAATAAGTCCACAGTGCTTGCTACTTCCTACCACCGGGACTAATCGGTGTATCTTCAATGTGGAAGAGGACCTTTAGAAGAGGAAGGAAAATGAGGCTGCTATGGAATAAATTACAGCACAGGGTTGAGCTGTTTTATCTGTGGCAGGAAGAAGGCATGTTGCAGGTCTTGCTGGTTGAATGTAAATGCCCTCAATAGAGACAGCTGCATGCCTCCTATCACATGTATTGATTTGCTCAAGCAATGAAACATTTTTTTTTTCAAAAATAGCAGCGAAACAAGTCACCATATGACTAAATTTGAGACTCTGATGTCATCCTCCTGGAGCCATCTGTGTTCTGTATATGCCAACTAGGTGAATTGAAAAGGGATGTGGTATTGTCAACTGTGCAACTTTCAAATCTCTAACAGTGGCACTAACTTTTGCAATTCCTCCAAGAATGTGCCCTGACAAGAATAACGTCATAGGTCTCTCAGTAAGACAATATTGCTTTGGCTGTGCTGGCCATTGTAGCAAAAAGAAAAGCCTGGGGATGTAGACTCAGTGGTAGAGCACCCCTGGGTTTGAGCCCCAATCCCCCAGTTCAGCGTGTGTGCGTGTGTGTACGGGGGCGGGGGGCGGGCACAAACTCTTCAAGATCGTTTCGAGAAGATCTGGCTCGAGCTCCTGAGTTAACTCACGAGGCTTTACATGATCTGATCTCCAGTAGCCTTCCTCCAGTTTTGTCTTCCAGTAACCACCCTGCCCCTTCCTCCCCGCGCTGGTCATTCGGGCTACAGTAATGCCCCTGCCTGGTGCTCAGCCGGAGAGGTTGCTTTCCCACCCCACCCGAGGGATCAAACATTTCACCATCAGTCTTGCTATCCGCCCTCTACTCTTATTCCACTGAAACGAAAATTTCCACATAAGAGAATGCGATCCAAGAACCCACGCTACTGCCTGCGCTTGCTCAACTGGGTTTAGCAGAACCAGCTCGTCCTTCCGGCCCGGGAGGGCCCAGCCTGACTTTACAGCTGTGACCTCTGTCCACGGCGGGGGGCCCGGGACTGCATGGTCACTCGGGGAACGCCAGGAAGACCCTCAGCGTCCTTCGGAAGCCAAGCGTGACACTGCTAGACGCCGGAACGCTTGGAAGACCTGCACGTCCAAGGCTGGCGTCTTGCTCCTCCCCCTCAGGGCGTCAAAAGCTCAGGGGATCTTGTCCGGCTCTCTCAATGCCAGCCAAACGCCCGCACGAAGAACAAAGAAGTGCGGGGGCAGCGCGAGGGAACGGAGCATGCGCAGTGGTTGCGCGGAGCGCCCGCACTGCTCCATGCTTCGGTGGCTCCACCTGCGCAGGCGCCGCGGAGAGGGAGTTCCCGCCTCCAGCCACGCCCCGGCACCGAGGGTCAAAGGCCGCGGGGCGGGCCGTGCTGACGCGCGCGGAAGAGTCCTATGGACGTCGGGGAACGCCGAGCGGCGGAGCCTGTGCTGCGGGCGAGGATTTAGTGTTGTCAGTATTTTGGA
>NW_022900913.1:10942953-10978066 GCF_012274545.1 Fukomys damarensis
CCTGCCCGGCAGACTTTGGACGCCGAGCGCCCCACTCGCTCCGCTCTACCCTCTCCAGCCTGACTTTCCGCTCTTTGCCTTTCAGCAGGAAAAGTCAGCGCGGACGGCGGATATCGGAATTGTTTAGGTTCTTCACGGGTCTAGGGGTGCGGGTGGAAGCCAGAGAGGAACTTGGGCAAAACTTTTCCAGACTTTTGAATTCTAGGTACATGGAAATAACATTGGCCTTCTAAGATCCACGAAAGCGCTTGGACAGCCAATTTGACAGATATTTTAACTCTCTGGAAAGTTAAACTGTAAAGTGTGTTTAAATGGACCTTTAAGACTTTTCTGATCCCTCTTAATCTCCTATAAGGGAGTCCTTTGGGGGCCTGTTATGTATATACTGTATTATAACTCTCCTTGGCATAGTGCTTTACATGGGTTTTGATGTTCTCATTTATTGAGTACTGAAGTGTGATGGTAATCGTTAATCTGTTGGGTCAACTCACAGTCCCTGGGAAAGATTGAGAGGAGGAGATCTCGAACTCCCGCTTTCAGAGCTAGGCAGGTAATTTTAAGTTAGTGAAGTCGGCCCTGTGTTAACTGTGGGGATGTAGAGAGTTTTATGTTGCCAAGTGTCCCCGTGGATCTTCTGTATTTAAGGAATTCAGATACACGAGCTTTTGCACGAAATGCCCTGATTTTTAAATAGCATCCTCTCCTCTTTCTTCTTTAAATTGACACACTGTAGAGGTCCAGGAATGAGTCTATGTGGTCTGTGGCTACCGGTGTGCTGTCTGGGTCAGAGACCAGCGGACCTCACACTGCGGAGGGCGAAGGAGGGGATTTCTCTCCTCTGTCCCACTGCACCCGGGCTCCTCCCTGCTGCTCCAGCTGCCCTGGGTCTCCACTTAGATGCCTGCGCTTGTACTCCTACTATCGCTGCCTGGCAGGTTTTCTGGTGGATGTGGTTCTCGGTCTGAGCTTGTGGGGAAATGGCCCATGGTGGAAGGAGTGCTTCCTTGAGGAAAAGTTTCTACGGCATAGGTGGTAGACTTGCCGCCGAAAGGAAGCAAAAAAAACGTAGTATGAGTATGTCATTTCACATTTCACGGAACACTTGCAGATTCCTCAGTTGCAGCTTGGCCAGGGAGATGCAGGTACAGTGGTGGGTTTCGAGGCCAAGTTTCTTTCCCCCGCTTGGGTAGGAGCTTCCCCACGCTCTTGCTCCCCACGCTTCCTTAGCAAAGCCAAGCAGAGGGACGCGATCTGTGATAACAGCAAGCATCAGAGTTTTCATTTGGTTTTTTCCTGGAATAGATATTCCGGTTTGTGGTTTTATTAGCAGCTTAATTTCTTTTCTCTCTGTGCCTTGGTTGCCTTTAATTATTGCATTTCCTTTTCATTCTCATCAGATGGAGAAACCAAGGGGGTCAGTGTAACTCTCCAGTGTCAGCTCTTGAACCTAGTATCTTAAGTTTTGAGCTTCCTTGTCCAGTTCATTTTTAGCCTCAGCAGTGTGGATGGGTTGTGTGGTAGTATCATTTTGCTCTGTAATGTTTTCTCATGGGCTAGAGAAATTGTGCTGTGTGTCATAAAGACATGCAGCTCAATAGTTTGAGTGTAAATTTAAGTAATGTAACACACTTTTAAAATTCGTTTTATAGTCACTGGGGCCAAGGCCTTTCTTCCCACCCGGGCAGAATCAATTAAAGTGTTTGCAAATGCAAATATGCAACATAATAAGACTGTAGATGTTTCAAGATATGCCAGGGAGTCATTTTTAATACATTTAGTGGGAAGTAGTTACGAATACAAATCATAGCCCATCTCCTGCAGCTGAATTATGTATTTGGGCTGTGACTTTTTGAAGGCCACCAGCGATGGCTTGTTTCCTAGCAGCACAGGTTACTCTGTTTCCTTTCTAGCAAGCTTATTGAGTTTCACAAGGAAGAAAAGTAGGACATAATCCACATGGGCAAGCTATTTTCTAAACCTCAGTGCAGTTTTGCTTTTTCATTATCTCGTTTGAGAGCTGTAGTTGGCTGGTATCTCTCAGATAAGCCCCAGGATAGCTCACAGGATAATTTAGGGTCCCATTTGAAGCGATTTTGTATTTGTCCAGATTAGTTGATTTTTCTGGATGCTCTCTCCCCACTCCTGCTAGCCAGTCTCCTGTGCTTTATCTCCTGCACACCCTACCACCAGCATTTGACTCCTGCTGTGTTTGATGCTTGTCCTTAGCTTGGTTCTTGAGAACATGCTTGGGGGCCAGAATAGAAGTGCTTGAGGAATGGAGGAAAGGGACTGCTCAGTGGCGCTTCTCATCCTGCCCAAAGGTGGGACAGGCCTTGAGTCTGGGATTCATAGCTGTGTGTGGGGGATATACTGTCCAAAGTCCTATGAAGTTGAAGGCAAAATTTGTGTTTGTTTCTGGGTCAAGATGATAAAAGTCATGAATTCCCAAAACGGCTGTAAGTCTCTGCAAGAGTGTTAAGCTGTTGTCTGTGTGTGTTGCTAAGCACACCGGTGTGCGATGTGTTGGCGTGCACACCCCCCCAGGATGTGGAATGGGGATACGTTTTTTTATAGCGGGATAACAGTAATTCCATCTCCTTTCCCATCTGATGGAGGGGAAAGCCAGCCTCAGGGATCAGAGCTGGGATGTGTTAAGAATCAAACGTCCTTGTTAGGATGGCTGCGTTGTCCCTACCTACATGTCCCTGGAAGTCACATGGAGCCACATAAGCCAGTTACAGAAAGTCCACTTTCAGGAAGCGGTGGAATTTTGGCCTGGGTGCCGGTACTTTCCTCAGTTTAATGTGCTTTTCACCCCTCTGCTATCACTCGGCAGTGGAGAAGGGCTGGGTTGAGTCGTCTTGGCTTTTCCTGTGTCTGTGAGGGAAGGTGTGTCCGTGTCATACGGGTTGATTGTCTCACCCACACTGCCTGGGCCACTAGCTAGGAAAGGCCACGCTGAGCATGAACCACAGGACTCAAGTTCACAGAGCTGAACAAAGCCATACTCAGTTCTTTTAGACAACTAAGGGCAGTTAAGGTTCTTAACTGCCATTAAAATTCTGTCTTGTAAGCTTTGTATACACATTGGATTTTTTCTTTTACATCTTTGCTTTCATCACAAATTGAAAAATTAGTTCCACAGAAATATCTTCTGCTTCACTGAGCTCTGCTTTTAACTTTCAGCTTTTGCTCTTAGAAATGGTATGATTTTGTCTTTAATAGTGAGGATAAAAAGTCTTCAGAAATTTGTTGGTATGGAGGTCTTTGAAGAGAGCACCTGTGAGCAGTTATAATTTAGTATGTAGTATGATGTAGCTTACTCAGTAAGATATATATATTATCTTGATACTAAAATATTTCATCTACAGCTTATGAGAATTGGGTTTAGTGGAAACTTGAAAACAGACTTTAAAATAATAGCATAGAGCATTAATAAAATATGCTCTTTAATAATGGCATAAATTAAAAGTTTTCTAACTAGGAATCATTATTTTGGCTTTAAATTTTAATTCAACAATGTAATTGTTACTCAAATGCTGGGAATCCGAGTCACTGATGACAGTGTCTCACTTTTTCACTTTTCTAGCTGTGTTTGTATTTTTTAGAAGTCTTGCAGGGGCAATCATCCGGCTCTTTGGGCCTTTTTTTTCTTTGCTTTTTTGGCCAAAATGGACACCTTCCTGCCCTCCTCCCAACACAAAAAGTTACCTATTCTGGAATTGTTCGGGTTTGATTTTATTTTGTCTTGTTATATCCCTTTCCTTTCATTGTTTCTCTGTCTTTCCTTCCCAGAATAATACTTCAAACCAAACCTCTATCTCACATTCTCAGCTTTAAATACAACTTTATCTTGTCATTATTTTCAGTTTTATATTTTGATACTTAAAATTTAAGGCAGAAGTTTGAAATATTTTTAAAACAGAATTACTTTTATTTTTCTTTCTCCTTTATTGATTATTGTGACAGTACATGGGTACTTTTTTTTAAATTCTTTTTTTTAAATCTCATTGAGTTTATTGGTACTTTTTAAGTATACAGTACAGCTACAATTCATCATTGGGATCTTAGACCTTTACATGACAGATCTTGGTTCTCATTTTTTCCCCATACCCCTCCCCTCCCTTCACCCTCCCCATCCTTCCCTATTTACAAATAATTTGTTTCCATTTTTTCCTTTGCTCATATTTATATTTTTTATTCTGTTCAGTGCCTTTCTGTGTTGATTGAGCTTGATTTCATTACTTAAATTTAAGTTTCTACTTTTCTTCAGGGAGATGTAGCTTTGGGATTGTTTGTAAGGGTCATCTGGAATTTCCACATGTTCTTGGTGGCCAAGGAAGTTAACAAATATTCTTGCACAGGCTCTGAGTGAAATCCAGTTGTGGCAAAAGTAATTTGCATAATTTGCATATACTCTAGTCTTCTTATTCATCAGTTTCTGCTTTGCTTCTTTTGTGTACTGTATTCTGAATCACTGCTTTTTATTTCCAGCAGTCTCTTTCTGTTCTGTCTTGTCTTTCCATTGAGTTCTGTTTGTTTCTTTTCCTTCTCTTCCTGTGGGCCTTTGTGGGAATTTGTTTCTGTGGCTACTGTGAGAGGCTTGTTTGGAGACTCTCCTCTGGGCACTTGTGTGCAATTATATTTTTGGTTATTTTGTAGATTAAAAAGGGAGGAGACCAAAGCAGAGGCAAGCATGCATGCAGAGTAGCCACAGCGTTCTCTTGCAGTGCTGTTTGTAACTCCAAGTGTCTGCTGGAAGAGGAAGCATGGCTCATTGATACCTCATCTTCTCATTCTGAAGATGAGAAATCTGAGGGCAAGGTTGAGGAAGTGCTTGGCTGGAGACATGCTTTTGCTATTGTAAAGGAAGTGATTTGTTTGGGTCACTGTATTAAATCCACAACTGGACTTCACTCAGAGCCTGTGCAAGAATATTTGTTAACTTCCTTGGCCACCAAGAACATGTGGAAATTCCAGATGACCTTTAGAAACAATCCCAAAGCTGCATCTCCCTGAAGAAAACTTAAGTAATGAAATCAAGCTCAATCAACACAGAAAGGCACTGAACGGAATAAAAAATGTAGAGCATGACAACTTCTCTCTCATCGATAGATCTAGGAAGGAGTCTCAAAGGTGCTGTTTTCAAGAGAAGAATGAACACATTTGGTTGCTTTTTATTTCATGTCTTTGATTGATAGTTCCTGAATCAGATTTCTGTTTGCTTTTAACTGGCCCAGACTGACTCCACGTAATCTCACTGCAGTCAGAAGTACCTTTTCTGGGTTACTTGTTCCCTCACCCCACATTATTAAATCAGCCCTCCATCCCATTTATTTAGAAAGGAAAAAATAGAATGGAAAGTAATCACTGGAGGCTGGAGATGTACCTCAGCAGTGGAGTACTTGCCTAGCCTGCATGAGGCTCTGGATTCAAACCCAGTACTGCCCCCCACCCCCGAGTTGACTGATTGTTTATTAATACTCTACTCCAATGAGTGTGCATGAGAATTAGTATGAATATCTAACTTTTCAGTGTTCTAGTTATTTTAGATGTGCCTGTTTCTCCCAACAGTTGTGTGAGTGACAGTGATACCTGCCGGCCTTTTTACAGGTGGTTAGACTTAGGCACTGAGCAGTGTATTACTCTGGTAACTGCTGTTGTTAAACAGACCAGGTGAGGGCGGTTAAGCTCAGAGTCTGAGCCCCGGTCCCAGCTCAGGCCATTGCTCTCCGGAGAGGGCTCCCCATACAGCGTGCCTCGGGCTGGCTTAGGCAAAAAGTGGCTAAGGAGTAGGAGAGGGTGCGGAAGAGAAGACGCCTGAAGCTCACAGGTGCGGAGCAGTGTCATGAGGACACCCCTCCATGGTACCCGCTCTCCTTTCCCCCTGTTTTAGTGGGCTGGAGAGTAGGAGCTGGGGTGATGAGGGAGCTGGACGCAGGCTGCCTTAGTCGTTGGCTTTATTCCTTTGTATATCAGCCCGATAAGCCCCTGCCTCATGTTTCATTGTGTCTGGAGTGAGCTTGTGTGAACTTAGGGAATTGGGGATTTGAGTGCTCTCTATGTGGCTGTCAGCTTTTAGCCCCAGTACCCTCCGGAGGACTTAGACCCTCCAGTTCCTGAGCCTTTCTGGGGTTCCGCCTAGCTTGCTCGCTTGCTTTCCACGGCTGCACCTCCACCAGCCCTGTGCTTCCTGGCCTGGGTCATTTACCCTGCTCTCCTTTTGGATTTTGTGCATCTTCTGCTTTCAGCAGAGATAGAGTTGGTGTTTGTTTCCCTTCATTGTATTTTGGGGTGAATTAGGGAAAAGGAAGCATCTTCAAACTTGAGGCCCTGTTGTTCATCTTTGTGTGGCACCCAGTGGGATGTTCTACCTTTCTAGTGCTCAGTAGTCCCGGGCAGCTGTGGACACTTTGGAAGTGTCACATGTGTGAGGAGTAAGTGGTAGTGCTGGCAACTACAGCGTGTGGGACCATTGAGTGTGAAGGTTAGGGAACGGGGGTAACCTCAGGGATCTTTAGCTTTGGTGATTGGTAGTAACTGATGCTGTCTTAGTCTTGATTTTAGAATAGCTATTGTTAAATTTGCTGTGACATGCAGTACAAGTTGGCAGTTGTCCTACATTCCTATGTGATTCCCATCCTTAGAACTTGACTGAATCATTTTGGGAGTTTCGCTGATAAGATTCCTGTTGAGATGTCTAGACACACAGCTGGGCCATTGATAGATGTTAATTAGATGGCCTTAGAGCCATGTTGACAGTTGAGTGGTATAAATTATATCATTTAAAGTAACTTCGGAAGTGGGAAAGTGAGGTAGAAATGTCAGCATCTAGGATAGGTCCCACATTTTGTGCTTATCACCACATAATGTGAAAAGTTAGACTTGTAGTGTCTTACACATTTGTAAGTGCTGTTTATTGTGATACGATGGAAAATGTCAGTGCCACAGTGTTTGAAAATGTCTACTTTGGTGTGATTTCAGCGAGGAGGACATGTACCGTGCTGCAGATGAAATAGAAAAGGAGAAAGAATTGCTTATACATGAAAGAGGGGCATCAGGTATGTTTGGAATTGTCTTATTAATAGAGTTCCTACTGTTTATAGTAGAAAATGCAGTTAAATCCATATATTTGTTTTCATAAAATGTGGATGTACTTTGAGGAAAGATTCTTATGATTATTCACTTTGCTTAACAGGAAGACTGTTCGCTGAGGTTGTAAAGTTTTAATGCCATTGATCTCTGTATGCTTCACACTCAGGTTGTTTTTGTACCTTTGAAGATAGTTGTAATTTCTTAGCACTACCGTCTCTCGGTTCCAGATTCCTTTACATCCTTAGATGGAGAGTTGGAATTTGAAATGCATTTTTCATTTCCAGTTGGAGGAGTTATTGAGAAGCTGGCCTTGTACATCTTTGGACACAGATGACCACATGAATCTGATTGACTAAAAAGAACGATCACAGGCTCTGGAGCACTATTTGTTGCTTGTGCAATTTCCCATCCTCCTGGCTTCTCCTCTCTGAGTCTGTTCCTCTCACCTCGCCAGGGCCGAGCAGGGCTCAGGGCCGAGGCAGTGTTCCTCCTGCACTGCAAGTGGAGCACGTCCACCTCAGCCAAGAGGAGCTGCGCAGTAATTGGCAGGGGCCTTTTCGCTCAGTGCTGGGCGGTTCAGGTGTTCTGGTTTGTTTTAAGAACTGGCTTCTGTTAACTTAGGGCTACCAAAAGTGTTACTGTAATTGGGAACCAACAGTGTGAGTTAGACTTTTGATGATCTTTTCCAGTCTTCCTCAGAGGGAATCAGCAAGCTCTGACCTGTGGTGGCCGGAGGAGATACTCTTTGTATTGGCCTGGCATGCCCCTGGGCCCATGAAACTCAGTCCCACTCGGTGTGCACTGCCGTGTTGCCCTAAACCCCTCACTGCGCAGAGTCCTGCTGTCGGGAAAATAGGCACATGGTGGCCGTCCTCACTTCTGGGGAACCCCCAGGCCTCTCTCACTTTGCAGGCTCTGTTGTGATTGTCTTCTGTGCAGTGCTCTCCCCAACACAAGCAATCCAGCTCTTCCATGGCCCTTGTAACTTGGGCTTTAGTACCAGAGTAGAGTGGATCCCTTCCCGCCCTGTGGTCTTAGTCCTGAGTTCATCAGCCTTCCGGAAACAGCCTCCTTGGGCAGCAACCCCACTTCCCCAAAGCAGAGCCCAGCCTGAGGCAGAAAGCGTTCTTGTCCTCTATTTCTTTGAGGGAAAAGACTTTTTTCACCTATTCAGGGGTCAGAAAAACCACGTTTTGAGGGTGAACCTGAGCTGCCAGCTTTTGTTGGTGGCTTTGGTGCATGGTGAAGTTGAGTAGTTGTGACAGAAACCTTCTGGCTCTTAAAGCTTCCATTATTTCCTGTCTACCCCAGTTCAGAAATAGTTTGAGATTCCTGTTCTGGTCTGTCCTCTGAGAGTCCCAGCCTCCCAGAGGAGTTTTAGTTTTCTACCTTCCAGGGGTCTGATCCTTGAGTTTGTTATTCATCTGATCATTCACCAAACTCCTTTTATTTTAGCTCCATTGTTTTCCACTCTGGTGTTCACCTTCCCTTACTTATTTTTATGCTTTACCCTTAGATATATTCTGTCCTAGAAACAGAAATCAGAGTGTAGTTGATAGTTAAAGAAAGGCACCGTTACACTCACGAGCTAGTCCTCCTCCCAGAGAGCAGGGGCCAAATGGGGATTTAGGCAGTGCTTTGATGCTGCCAGCCGTGCCAGCACCCATGAGACAGTGGCCGGTGGCTCGACCTTTTGCCTGTGATGCAGGCGCCTCCTCCCCTCAGTCCTGAGGTGATGGGCCTGCCCAGGGGTCGGGTCTTTGTGTGTGTGAACACTCGTGTGTGATGCACATGATTTGGGGACAGCAGAGAGGGGAGCAGGAAGAGTATCCTCACTATGTGTATTTATAGTTTTTCTTGCCTGGGGGGAGGTGGGTGGAAAGGCAGTTACAGGGAACCCTTCCTTCGCTGCACTAAGCAAGCACAAAATTTCTTGACTTTAAAAGATGCAAAGCCTTTAGGGATTGGTTGTGTAGCATTGTATTGGTGGTGTCTGTATAGTATACCTCAGGGGTCTGTTTGACTTCTAAGCTAATCCTGCTGTATGTATAATTTTCCCTTTTATGTAAGCGGTTCATTTTCCTTATGAAAAGATTCAGTGAGTTAAAAAAAAATTCTTACAGTTTACTTCTAAAAACATTGGACTCACTCAAACTGTAGGAGGGTTTCTGGATGATAGGTGTTCCTTGCCCTCCTGGCATCCGCTGCATCCAGGCTGAAAGGGCTGTGGTCTTTGTCAGTAGTCTGTGAGCCCCTCAGTGCTGTGCCTCCATCTCGAGTGCCTTCATAGTTCCAGTTCTCAGCTCAGGGTTTGACACATACCAGACACTCAGTGTTTGTTGGATTGAGCTCAAAAAACACTTTTATGCACAACTTCCTCAGTAAACAGGTTGTGAAATTCTTCCAGGTTTATGTCTCAAAATCACAGGAAATCAGGATGTACCCAGGAATTGATTTCATTTTCTTCATTTTTTTCTCTAAAACATACATGCTAGCATGTGTGTACATGTGTGCCACAAAAATCAACCCCCAAACAGGTTAAACAAGGACAATTTGAAAACCTTTTTTCCCCTCTAAAACCTATAATATTTGTTTGATCATGAGTTGTGTTTATAATTTTGGGTAATGTGTTGTCAGAGTCGAATGAGGTCTGTGAATCGACTAACAGAGCTTTGTTATTTTTGATGAACTGAACAAATTATAGGGCTGGATATGTATATATATATACATATATATATATATATATATGGATATGTATATATATTGTGTAATATATATTTCATATTAGCATATGTAAATAGACAGTTAAATGTTTTTGTTGTAGCATGCGTTATCTCTTTGTATAGTAGATGTAAATGACTAACTACCAGTCAGTAGGAACATTTTCTCACAGATGAGAATGTTGTGTTTTTGATTAGAGAAGCGTTTGCAGACACTGTGGGTCAGTACAGCTTCAGGTTCTGAGGACTCAGAAACAAAACCAAACCCTTGCCCTCAAAGAGCTCCTGTTTCACTGTGTTTGTGTATGGCTGTGTGTGGGGAGGTAAAAAATAGGTCAGGTGTTGGTAAACACAGAGAAAAAGAAATGGGGTGAGAGGAATAAAGAAAGGGTCATGTGTGGTAACTGTGATAGCACTGGGGACATGGGAGGCTACACGGAGGAGGGGGTGGCCCTGAGGTGTGGTAAGCTGGCCAGGGGTGAGGACGCAGGTCAGGTTATTGTTTTCCGTCACCAGAGGAGAGGGCCAGCAGCCCCTGGAGCTCTCTGGGCCCAGGAGAGAGCACTGTCATCTGACTCAGGTTGTAGCAGGGCATCCCTGGCTGGCTGCAACACAGAATGGTCTGGAGGGTGTGGGGACAGAGGGGCCCCGTTGAGACCCAGCCCCTTCCTCTGGGTGCAGGGCTGGTGGTCTAGACTAGCTGGGAGGGCAGTGGGGAGTTCTGAGTGTTTTAAATGGAGTGAAGGGGAAGTAAAGCTGTGCCATTATTTTCATCATGCTTAGGTTTGTTACTTTTTAAAATTTTTGTTTTTGATTCTTTAACAGAACCCAGGCTGAGTGTGGCTCCCGAAATGGATATAATGGATTACTGCAAAAAGGAGTGGAGGGGTCATACGCAGAAAGCAACATGTATGAAAAAGGTACGGCCGAGGTGCACATGTCTCAGGTCTTTGGATAGTCTGTCGTAAGTTACATGTCATTTTATATTTTTAGATGGTGATTTAGACTACTGCTTCTAGACTTGGTTCTAATTTTAGAGATGAGGAAACAGACTGTAAAGAAAAGGGACTTGTTTGGAGTCAGTATTAATATAGATCCAGCATCAGTTATTCACTAACTTAATTTCTTTGAAAAACTCTCAAATGACGGAGCTCTGCAGAGTCTGGCTCGCCAGTGGGGTCCTTTTGGGCTCATCTGGGAGTGCCCGTCAGCCTGGTGGTGCCCCAGGACTGGCCCTGCTCTGTGCCACTGCTCAGATAGGCAATGCAGAGGGTTCGAAGGTCGTCTCTAAGACCAGTGGATAATAGTAGAGGCTCCAGAGATGTGGTCTTGGTGCCTCAGATGCCTGGGCTCTCCTACGCTACACAGCAGATGGAGCAGCGGGGCCTATGGGCCCCACCTTCAGGAGGCAGCCCCAGGCCAACGCCTTAGTGGGTCAGGCCTCTGGAAATTGCTCCTGTTTGACAGCAGTGTCAACCTAAAACTTTTTACTACCTCTTGTGACCTTTGGACTGTGTCTTTTGCTTGTTTTTCTCTTTGTTTATTTGCATTATGAATCTAAGTGCACTTCTTATTTGTTAGAGATAGTTTTTCTGACTGTGATAGTCTCTCGTAGATTTTCTGACTTCCAAATTAGATAACCAGAAAGCCAGGTATCAAAATAATATTTTCAGATCTTCCCAGGAAATGCTTTCACCAACTTAGAGTTTTATAGCCTTAGTCTCTTTAATGATCTATTTTTAAAAGTTGGCATTTTACATTTCATTACTGAGTTACCCAATATTCCATATTTTGGAACTCTTGCTAAAATCGTTTTCCTGTGGAATTAGATCCAGGAAAAGTAAGATCAAACCCTGCAGTGGGCCTCTTTCAGTAACCCGATAACTAAAGCATCTTCTCAGGACCTCTGGCATAACAGAGCATCTTGGTGCCTGATAACAGCTTTGATCTGTTTTATTTTATTTCTTATTTGCCTAATTTTTACTGTTTTAATATTCTTTTGGACATACATAAGTCATTATAAATCCTAATTTAATTCTAAAAAGTTTGATTCATCTCTGAAGTAGTGTTTTTTATGCAGATACCTAACTATGCATTTAGAAAGGTGCAACTGTGTTGAATTTGCTGTGGTACGTAATCCTGGGATAATTAGGGACCCACCAGAGGGAACAGGTACATATTAGTAGGTCTGCAGCTCCCTGATTGACCCTTATAGGTGGCAGTAGGTGGACTACAAAATACAAACAGACTCTTTAAAATTTCACATTTGGAAAGAAGTGCTGTCATATTCATGTTAGATCATCACGCTGTGACAGACTTTGGAAACGGCTAATGGTGAGCCTGAGCTGGTGTGCGTTGTGCTTACCCCATGTGATGCTCCTTTCTTGGTGTAAGTGCAGGGAGGAAGTAGGGCTGTGTGACTGGCGGAAGAGCAGGATGACTGGGCCAGGGAGCAGCAGTCCCAGTGAGGAGCTGCATTCAGCTGGAGAGATCAGAGCATCACCTGTGCCTGTGGACCAGAGTCACTAGTTGTCTGTGGGGTCCTTTCTCAGACTGCTCCATTTAGATGGCTGTTTTTGAGTGGCCAAGCCTGTCACTGAACTTTTTTTTTTTCTTGTTTTCCTTGCAGACTGAACAAGAGTGACACTTCAGTCCACTTAAAAAAAACAACAAAAACAAAACAAAACCAGAATTATCTAGACATTTTCTAGCTTGTCAGCTTTTACACACACAGACTAATGTGCCATACAATGTTGTGGTCCCATAAAATTATTATGGAGTTGAAAAATTCCCCTTGTCTAGTGAGGTAGCCATGGTTATATTGCAGTGCAACATTACTCCAATATTTGCGGTGATGCTATTGTAAACAAACTTCCTGCACAGCCAGTCATATGAAAACAGAGCACTTACTATTATGTATGGCATATAATACAAATAAATACAAATGACTTCTGCTGTGTTGTTTTTATTATAGTGTTGTCATAGTATAGCGTGCTTACTGTAAAACAGTATGCCTGTTACATGGGCAACAGTCTCACACAGCTTATACTTCCTGTGTCTTTTGATTGCCTGATTTTCTTTTGTGCTTGATTTATTTAACCTTGTGATGTTCTGTTCATCCGGGCTCTTAGATGTACACAGGCCACAGCTGTGGTTGCCAGTAGGAGGTCGAATGGCTGGTTTATAGGTGGCTGTGCCGTGTAGGGGTGTGCGAGTGTCCTCTGATGGTGCGCAGGGGTGAGCCTGCTCACACTGTACTTGTCAGAGTGTTGTCCCAGTCTTAAGATATGCGTATGTCTGTACCTCTGCACATATACCTTAGACACGGTCTTTTCCTGTATTTTTTAATATGGCGATGTTAAGTTAGTGGAGCTCTTTTTTCCTGTTCTCCTCATTAAAGGGAATTTGAAATTGACCTAAATATGGGTTAAACCTTTCAAAATGTTGTCAGTGAGCAGGTGTTCCAGTAGTTGCTAGAAAGGATCATAGGACTCCCAGCTTTGGGGGTAGCTAGTGCCCTAATACTGTTACTGCGTTGTATGTCCAGTCTGTTGCATTTTTTACATATGCTGATACTTTGTGCAGTGCTAACTTTTTAAAATAAATGAAGCTGCCAGGCATGGTGGCGCACACCTGTCATCTCAGCACTTGCAAAGCTGAGGCAGGAGGATCACTGTGAGTTCGAGACAAGCCTGGGCTACATAGTGAGTCCCAGGTCTGTCTCAACTACAAAGTGAGATCCTGTCTCAAAAAACAAAAAACAAACAAACAAACAAATGTAATAATGAAAAGGAATTTGAAGGTTTACACAAAGGATTTCTGCTAGTTTTATTTCCATTATTCCAGTGGTCTGGGCAAATTTTTTCCACAGGAACAGGACTGTTACTACTGTGTAAAGTTAGTAACCACTATTTCACATTCTTCCATACTTTCTGCAGGGCTATGAAGAGGTCTCTCAGAAGTTCACCTCCATCCGGCGAGTCCGCGGTGATAACTACTGTGCACTGCGGGCCACGCTGTTCCAGGCCATGAGCCAGCCCGTGGAGCTGCCCCTCTGGCTGCAGGACCCTGACCTCACACTGGTACGCTGCTGCTGCTGCTGCTGCTGCTGCTGCTGCTGCTGCTGCTGCTCCTGCTCCTGCTCCTGCTCCTGCTGGTGCTGGTGCCGGTGTTGGTGCTGGTGCTGCTGCTGGTGCTGTTGCTGGTACTGGTGGTAGTGCCAGTGCTGCTGCTGCTGCTGCTCATGGTGCCGGTGATGGTACTGCAGCAGGTTTGCGCTCACCGTGTTCAGAGGGCTCTGTGAGAAGCTTCCCCTTTTCTGCTCACGCCGCCTGCCGGTGCTGTCTGCAATGTAATGTCAGCACATGGGGTTATTCAGGTTGTGTGTGTGGTACAACCTCGCATAGTAGAGTGACCAGAAATAGCTGGTATTTCCTGAAGAGAGCAATGATGACTTAATTTAAGGAATTCAGTTGAATTAGAAACCAGATGTTTAGTTTCTGAAAACCACTTAGGAACAACTTGACTTCAGTTTTGACACTTACATTAAGTGCTATCTTTTTCATTACTTAAGCACCTGCCAGGGTCTAGAATCCACATTTTCTTGGTTCCAGCTGCAGTTCAAAAATTAGTACTCTGCCTGTGAGATGATTAGCATCACGTAGAGAAGCATCCCAGCCTGGCCCTGCTTAGTGTCCTAAATCTGCCGTGTAGAGGTGCACTGGGCTCCATGTACCCTGACACAAGTGAAGGTCACAGGATAGGTCGGATAGAGCATCCCGAAAGATTTTGATGTGCAAGAATGATTGGTCGGAATGACGATGTGACATTAATTAGGGAAAAAAATCTATGAAGTCCTGTACTGAGAAAAACAATACCCTCAACAGCAAAGTGCTAGGTGTGGCGTTGGCATCTGAAGTGCAAGCCCACAGTGTGTCCTTGTGGAATGGTATGGTCAGCAGTGACGAGAGCCCTGGCTGTGTTTTAGGAGGAACACTTCTGAGGTTGTGAGAAGGCCCACTGTGAACTGGGCAATTGGAGCCAGTCAGAGGTCTGAGTTGAGCTCCATGTGCATCCCTCAGTAGCACACGAGTGTGAGCAAGATGATCCATCTCATTCTGGGAGCAGCTAAGGGGCTGGAGTGTTTCCCTAGAATGAAGAGGACTTCTGTGAGCTGATGAGAACAGACACTACGCTTGATTTTAGCCAGAAGACTGAGAAGTGATAAAAAGGAACCTTTAAAGGAAACTTACTCCTGGCTGAGCTTTTACGTGGACAAGGGATTGTATCACTCCAGAGGGCGACACTAGGACTAGTGGTAGGAGGGTATTGACCTTTTCACTGTGATCTGTTTTACAAACCAGGGTAAGATCAGAACACCTGTGCACCTTTACACAAAACAACATCTGGGAAGGACACCTTTTGAGCAAAGATATATGTCATCTTAAACAGAGTTTAGCTTATTCCTTTAATATGGAGGCAAAGGAAAGTGATACGTAAGCTGTTTTTTCTTTTGAAAATGATGGCATCTATTAGTAACGGTAGCAGAATCCTTCAGAGTTGTTGGTGGGTCAGCAAAAGCTTGCTGCTGAGTGGATGTATAAGACTTTCTGGAGAAGTAAACAGTGACTTCACTGTCAGTGCTTTGTGTTGTCTTAACTTCTGTGCTGGATGACCATAGCTTAATTTATAGATCATGACATAAATTCTCCGCAGTTTAAGGCTTTAAGGTTTTCCTTTTAAACCTTTACCTGTAAAGGACTATTTAGATGGATTTAATTGACATTCAATTTAATTTTTTATATTTTTAAAGAAACTGCCACAAATAGTGCCCCTAGTAATTAAATGTATAAAGTATACCCTAGAAAAATAAGGCACAGTGTCCCTCCTCATCTCCTAACAGGATATGTTCAGATAACATCACCTACCGTCTTAAGAGCAGGTGAGGTAGGTTGTGTTAAGTCTGATTAATGTTAGAATCTTGCTTGTGTGAATCATGGGGCTCGGTTGTGGTTTTCCTGACTGACTTTGAACAGCGGGAAGATAGTTCTGAAATTCTCAAGTGCTCTTTCCAATTTCTACTCTGGTGTAATGTGTTTCAGTCAGTGTATTTTTCTCTTGAGAGCACAGTCTACTTAGTTGCTCACAGTGGTATTAGTTTTTCATCTAAGCTTTATTGAATGTCAGCAGGCCAGTGTAGAAGAGAATAAAAATGTATCATACCTGCCTGAGTGCAGCATCTATGTTTATTGAACTTCGGTCCTGCTGCGTGTCTGCGGGAGTTGCCTTGTTTTGTTCTGCTCCTGTCCACCTAGAACACTTGTCCGTGATGGTCCCGCCTCCGGCAGTTTGTCCTGGTATGAGCACTTTCTTGACAGTGTGCTTTGTTGTTGCATTCCTGAGGCTGAGTAGTGACAGAATCCCTGCTGCCTTGTCTCGGAGGTGCCTGTGGGGTGGAAAGGGCACACACACTTGGTCTGCTTGTGCTGGAGCAGGCTGCCCTCCCAGTTTTCCCCACACCCTACACGAACGCCTTCTGAGTTCTGCTCTCTCTCTGGCCGTGCCCTAGCTCTTTCTCTGGACACCATTCTGACCAGGGCTTCACAAGTGCCACACCTTGATTTGGTATTTAAAACCTCCATTTGCATATTCCAGATGTTCTGTTGTATTTTGTCATCTGCCCCCTCTTCTGAACGTCATTTGGTTTTGGGAGATTAAAGGGAAACAGAAACAGCAAAGCTGAACAACCTTCCCCTTACCTAGGACTTGTTGGAGGGGACTCTGGACCTCCCTGCTATGCTCAGCTTCTCTGGCCTTGCTCCATTACCTGCTTGCGAGTTGAGGTCTGCCCTGCCTGCCCCTCGCAATTTGGCTGCCTGTCCGTCGTCTCCTGCCCCTGCCTGGGCTTCCTGTTTATTCTCTTCTCCGTCAGAACCCATTCTGAGTTTGACTGTCGTTAAATTGTCTAACCCTGACCGCAACTGTGGGAATGGTTAGTTTGGCTGCTCTTAAACTTAGGCCAGCACCATGGTCCTTAAGGAGGGGTGTGCTTTGTCGCAGGGGCCCTTGGGTTTTCGGGTTCGCTAAATGCAGATGGGACCTGTGACATTGTTTGGGAGATTAAGATGTCAGATGTTTGTTTTGGTGCTGGCACAGTTTTGCTGTTTGCTCTGTAGTGATAACAAGAAGTACAGGCATTTGCTGGAGAAAGTAGGTTGTTTTAGAGTTCAATCACAAGTAAACGGCACTGAAGCTATTTACTGGATTATTAAATGCTTCCAGCCATTGCTTTCATGTGTAAATTTTGTGTTTTTGGTTTAAATCTCCCTTATTCTGCCTCTGCCTAGTGGAAAAGAATGACTGTGTGTGTGTTATGACCCTGTGAGGATGCAAAGTTTATTTTCCTTTTCTTCCTGTACAAATAATTCCAGTTCCATTATTCTTTACTAATAGTTTCTTTTTCATGTCTATGTTTTTGGACTTTCTCCAGGATTTCCCCACCTCCTGGAACCAAACGACCCTGAACGGGATGATCCCTTTAGCAACAGATTAAGCAATGAGTGAAATCAGTGATGAAACTAACTTTGTGTCTTTGGTGTAGACAGATCTTTGGGATCTCCAGAGTAATTCAGTTGCCTGTTCTGGCTTTTTAGTTGACTGTACAATGTCATGGAATGCCTTGCTGGTCTTCTAGGCTGCCCTTTACCTTGTGTTCCAGCTCACATCTTTGGAACCAGTATTTTTTGCTCACTCTTGGTTTGTCGTGTCAGTTGTCATTCCAGCTTATTACCACTTGAGGGCATGTTAGGTTCTCGTGATGAATCTGAGAGATCAAACCGAGGGCTCTGCGGAACTGCGCACATGTTGTTGAGGTATAGGACCAGTGGCACTGAGTGGGGCTTCCGTGGCTCTTAGGCAGGTCGTCACTTGTCACAATGATCTGAGTAGGGCGCCCCATTTAGTGAGTGATACAGATCATCATCACTGTGGTCACGGTGAAGAGCACTTTGTAGCCCTGTCGTGGTTCTGTTTTTTGTAGAGATGAAACCACATGATTGCCAGAGACCGAGAAGGCACAACCAGGATTGCAGTTTGAGCCTTAGGTTCCAGTACAACTGAACATAGGTCCTCATTTAGAACTTTTTATAACTGTTAAACAAGTTCAGGTTCCTTATAGGATGTGTAGGCTTTAGTCATTGTTTAATGCGCTTTTGATGCAGAGGTGAACTTTTTTTCCTTTCTAAAATTTATAGCAGTGGAGTGACATGCCTGTGCCCAGCCCGATTATACGATATCTCCGGACACACCCAAGACTGTTGGGAGAGCCTGATTTCCCATGCCATCATCAGCCAGGTTGTGTCTCAGCTTGCCTTTTAAGCCCCAGATTCTATTGATAATTAGGGGGAAAACAAAACGAATGCTTGAGGAGCAACAACAGAAGAAAGGAAATTAGCGCCGCAGCAGTTCAGCGATCATGTTTTCCGGAGTGAGACAGTCAGTTCCCTTAACTCCTGTACTTATTCGCAGTTGTCTTACCTCACTATATTGATGAAGCAGTCGACTAAGAAAATAGTTTCTATAAAAGTTAAAATTTTCAGTACAGTATGTGATTGAAAAATATGGTGAATACTTAAATTTTAAAATGTTTGCAGTAAAAGACACATTGCCATTAATCCCCCTCGAAGGCCCCTTCTCACGTTGAACACACCTGTCCCATTATTCTTGCTTTCCAAAGCAGTTCTGGAAGTCCCCTCTCAGGAGTGTCTCTGGTGTCCTCTCTCAGGAGTGTTTGTCTTGTGGCTTTCTCAGTGTCCTGAGTCAGTTTAAAATGTTTACCTTTCATGGGCATTTTGACTTTGGGGAGGAACTGATCTAGAGGATTGGGTGGGTGAAGGCACACTACTGTTTTTACAAGACCATCTTTCCGTTGGAAGGCACTTGGCAGCAGTGCTCACAGTATTTTGGATCACACCTTCTTTAGACACTCACGACAGAGGACCTCTCGGAACTTCTTGAAGAAGTGGCACGAACGATGGGCTAAGTGTATTCAAAGCAAAGGGGAGAAATTGAGAGGAATTCATGGCAATGTGTCTTACTGTAATAATATTTTTAAAAATTTTAAACATTCACCATATATTTTGCTCAACCCTATGTATATATTAATATTAACAAAATTATTTCTGCTTTTTTTAATGGATTTTAAAAAACCCAGGAATTAGGCTTTATTTTCCTAATCAAGAAAAGAAAAGAGCAGGGTTTAACTTTATCCTGAACTTTATCACCTACCTAAGCCATGCACTAGGGAGAGTAGGGAGGCTGCCAGTGAGCCCAGAAGACAGATTGTGCGAAGACGCAGCATAGATCCTGCAGGCTGGACCATGCCCGTGTATCTCAACCCAAAGTGCCTTTCACCCTGACTCCTGACTCCGTGTGGCTTCTGGCTCCTGGATGTAGGTCCTCCATCCTCAACTTGCCGGGCAGACTTGCAGGAGTTGTTTGTTTGGCAGTAAAGTACGCTTGGTGTTTTCTTCCAGCTTGGATCACCTGTGATGGATTTCTTGGAATGTTAATACTTCTTTCTCTTTCTGTTCTTGGTATTCTAGTTACCAGAAAAATTGATAAGCAGATACAACTGGATCAGACAGTGGAAACTGGGACTGAAACTCGATGGGAGGAGCGAGGACCTGGTTGAGAAAATTAAGGAGTCCCTCGCCCTGCTGAGGAAGAAGGTTTGAACGTGTAGTTTCCTGTCTGACAAGTGCAATGCTCCTGCTGCAGATTGCCCAGCAGCCCTCTTCTTAGTCTCCACTCATTGTGTCAGTGAATGCTCTTGGTTCATTTATTTATTTACATTTATTTATTTAAACTTATGAAGAAAAGGTTTATTTGGTTCTTAGTTCTGGATACTGAAATTGGCTGATTTTTAGGGAAAACAAACAAACAAAAACTCTTCCCATGAGGTCTTTGGTGAAATGGAGAAACACCAACATTATATATTCTTGAAGGAGCTGCCATGAATTAGTGTTTCAGATAATGAAATGTATAGCTTTCTTAAAAGGAAACCTTAACAGATGTATTCTTTGTTCTAACTTATAGGTTTCAAAAATAATCATTTAGTCTATAGCTTTTTTTATTATCAGTGATACTAATTCACATTTACTCTTCCCAGTTAATGCTTGTGTTTTAAGATTCTGTCCATATTTATTGAAGACTATTTTCTTTCCTGATGTTTATTCAATGAGTAGATTTGTAACTTGGCCTTTGAAAACTGTCCTAAGGGTGGGTTTGTATGAAGTAGAATTTAGGGAGAACTTAGTGTGCTGATTCCTCCTGACTTGGTGTTTAGAATTCTGTGGTTTTCTGCTGTCTCTTCGGGGTTGGACATCCTGCTTGCAACGGCCCACCCTGACCTTGGGCTGCTTGTTTTGAGCAGCTTGGGGTCCCTCCCCCTAGGAAGCCCAAAGAGAGGGATTGTTGATTGCTGCTGCCTTTGCCAGTAGAAGAAGGGGTCAGGTCCTAAGGCGGGGTCACATCTGGGCTTTTGGGGTCCTTCCTAGCACACACCCCAGGTGATCTGTTTGCTCTCATTTAGTCAGTCTGCCACCTTAGACCTCTGCTCTGAGACTGTCCCGTTTTTTTTCTTTTGGCCCAGTGCCTACCACCGAGCCAGACACATGATAGCCATTTGGTAAATGCTTTGTTGAGTGAGTGAGCAGAGGGCCCTGAATTCCTGGACTCTAACTTTTGCTTTCAAAGATAAATGTTTAGTGGAAAGTATACTGTCAAAGGAAGCCCAGCAGTTTTTTTATCTTTCACTGTGAAGAAAAGGGGGAGAAGGGAATAGGGTTTCTTTTCTCATTACCTGCTGGAGTGGAACGCTGCACTTCAGGGTGCTGAAGGACAAGGCCCTGGCCCCCAGTGTGAGTGAGGAGGTTTCTTCAGCTGAGCTACACGGCAGTTTCCTTTTTTTCATCTTTAAGATCTTGTGAAATGGGTATTTTTGCTTTATTAGCTAGCTGTGTCTGTTGTCATCAAACTATCATTTTGGGGACTGTTTAAGTGTTGCCAGTTTATAACAAGATTAATATTACTCATTAGTAATATGAGCCACCAGTACTAACACTTGTGCTTGCTTTACACTAAAAGTTTCATTCATTAGTTTCTTCTCATGACTACAAAGGTGATGTCGTCCATGACCACGAAGGATGTGGTCATCCCTGCTTCACAGATGTGGAGACTGAGACCGAGAGGTTGGTTAAATGTCCTGTGGAAGCCACTAGCTACTTGGTGGCAAGGCTTTGACCCTATCCTGACTGTAGAGTGTGCTCTTGATGCCAGCTCGGTCTGCTCTGGAAACTGAGATGTGGACAGTACGTTCCAGCCTGAATATTGTTTTTTTTTTTTTTTTTTGGTTTTTTGAGACAGGGTCTCACTATATAGTTGAGACTGACCTGCACCTCCACCATGTAGCCCAAACTCACAGCGATCCTCCTTGCCTCAGCCTCCCGAGTGCTGGGATTATAGGCATGCACCACCATGCCTGCCTCAGCCCAAATATTGTTGAGAGTTCTGAGTAGTCATCACCATTAAAATTTACTCTTGGATGTTAAATCTACAGTGAGTTTTGCAAGGGGAACAATTACTAATTACTCATAAGGACTGGTATTTGTGGGCATTTCTTATTCATTGTAACTTAAAAGCACATTTGTCTGTAGGGTTTACTTCTTCCCTGAAAGAGTTGGCCTATGCTAGTTGAATACTTGACAGCTGCTTTGTTCTTTTTTTTTTTTTTCTGTTTAGCATCTTACATTTATTGTCTCATTTAAACTTCATAACATTTCTTTTTTTTTCCTCATTGAGTTTATGTTCTTAATCAGTAGTCAGTAAGATTTTTCTAAATGGATTTATACATTTGAAGCTCATGTGTATTTTTAAGAGTTTAGAAGGTAAGTTCAGTAAACTGATACTCAGGAGACCCCATTAATGCTCCTTCCATTTTGAAGGGGTGGCTTTGTGTTTTTGGCTTGGTTGCTTTGTGAAAGCATCTCAGAGGGTGGAGTAATTGTAGTCTCTTCAGCTCTGCACACAGGCCTCACACAGGCCTGCTGTCTTTTCCACAAGTATCTCTGATTGTCTGGTTCATTTGAAATTGCCGCCCCAGGGCCTCTTGGCCCTGCTCCCTTTCCTTACTGCATTGTGCATCTGTTTGAAATTAATGGGAAGAAAAGCTGAATAGTGTCCATCTAAGGGGTGCATTGTTTGAACTGGAACTTGAATGTTGTGAGCATTGGGATGACTCATGATCTCCACTTTTGAAAATTAGTTTGCATTCACAGTGTAGACATGTACCAGGGAGTTTTAGAACAGAACATCCTAACTATCACTTAACTTCCTTATTGTAGTGGGCAGGCCTGGCTGAGATGAAAACTGCTGAGGAGAGGCAGATGGCTTGTGATGAACTGTTCACAAACGAGGAGGAGGAGTATAGCCTCTATGAAGCTGTAAAATTTCTAATGCTGAACAGAGCCATTGAACTGTATGATGATAAAGAGAAGGGAAAGGAAGTACCATTTTTCTCTGTGCTCCTCTTTGCTCGGGACACATCGAATGATCCTGGACAGCTTCTGAGGAACCACCTAAACCAGGTGGGACACACTGGAGGCCTTGAACAGGTAAGCTGTGCTTTTGGGAGTGTGTTATTTCAAGGTGTAGTGGCTTTAATCATCGAGCATGATCTTACAGTGTTTATAGGTCAGGAATTCAGGAGCAGCTCAGTTGGGGGGATTTGGCCTAGGGTGTCAGGAGGTTGCCTGTGTAGGCTGTCCAGCACCACAGTCATCTGAATCTTTACTGGGACTGCAGGACCCACTTCCATGACTATGTGGCTCTTGGTAGAAAGCCTCAGTTCCTTGTTACCGGGAGGGTTTGGTTCCTTCCCATATGGGCCTCTCCAGAGGGCTACCTGAGTGTCCTCCTGATGGATATCAGAGTGATCCAAGCAGAGAGCAAGGAGGATGCTTCTGTGGTCTAATCTTTGGTAGCCACACTCTTGAGGAGAAAGGAATTGAGCTATGTCTTCTCCAGTGAGGAGTGTCAAAGAATTGTGGACACCTTTTACAACTGCCATTTTTATATCATCTTGGGCTTTCTGCTGAAGGATGGCAGATGGGATTAGAACCCTTGGAAGCTACAAATGAGTGGAGCCCTTGGAATAGGCATTTGAAGGGTCTTGTTTAGTCTTGGCCGCTGTAGCTGCATTAAAAATAGAGATAGACTCACTCAGCTAGAAGAGCATAGCCTCTCGGGTCTTTTATACACATGCTAAATTTGGACTTTTATATGGACACCCAGTTGAGTCACCATACCTTGTACCACTTTGGTATGTTCATTTCCCTAAAAGGTCATTAGGGCTGTCCATCCAAAGTGCTGCCTTTCTGCTACATCTTGGACTCCTTCCCTAAAGACCAAGTACCAGGACAGACGAGGTGAGGAATGGAGAGCCGAGCTGGGTCCTCTCTGCATGGTCCTGGTGGGTAGAATCCTTTCCACCTGCATCTTGCATCCATGAGGTGCAAGAAAGAGCAGAGACTGGTGGCCATGGCTGGGGTAGGCAGGATAGAGATTATTTCAGAAAGTTATCTATTTATAATGTGGTTGACTTTCGTCTTCTGAACCATAGGGAGCACCTACTGGTAAAAGACCTGCAAGAGCATGGCTTGCATGTTAGACTCAAATTGGGCCTTTTTGAGACCCTATCAGTCTATTTTTTTAAGAAAAATTAAAAAAAATCTTTTGCATACATACAGTCCGGTTCACTTTTTGAAAGCTTTGCAGTCACCACTGCAGTTTGACGTTAGATCATTTTGTCACTTCCAGAAGAAACCCCCCAACCACTAGCAATCATTTCCTTTCCCCCAGCCCTAGCCAGCCACAAATCTGTTTTCTCTCTGTAGACTTGTCTGTTCTGAACATTTCACATAAATGGAATTTTATACTGTGTGCTATTTTGTGACTGGGTTCTTTCATTGAGCATAATGTTTTAAAGGTTGATCTGTATTGTACCATGTATCTGTGCTTCGTTCCTTTTTATTGATAAGTAAATGATGCTGCATTGTGTGCATAGATCATGTTTTATTCATTTAGTAGCTTGACGGACATGTTACTATGAATGATCTTGCCGTGGACACTCATGGGTAGTTTCATGTGGACACGTTCCTCTTGGGTGTGTGCCAAAGAGTGCAGTTTCTGGGCACGTGGCAATTCTTTGTCTCCCTTTTGAGGACCTGTCAAGCTGCTTAAAGCAGCTGCGCTAGAGCATGGTGTGGTGGTCCACGCCTGTATCCAGTTACGTGGGAGGCTGAGAGAGGACCGCCAGTCTGAGGCCAGCCTGGGCTACAGGGTGAGACTGTCACCAGAATTCAAAAGGGAATAGCAGCACTATTTTACGTTGCCACCAGCAGGGGATCTGTGTCCCATTTCGCTGTCCTTTTTGATTACAGCCGTTCCAGTGGGTGTGAAATGGTATCTTACTGTGGTTTTGATTTGCATTTTTCTAATGATTTATGTTGCTGAGCGCATTCCGAGGTACTTATTGGCCATTTACATATCTTCTTTGGAGAAATGTCTCTCATATCTTTTGTCCAATTTTTAAACTGTTTATTTTTTACTTGTTGAGTTGTAAACATTACTTATAATTCTCTTTGCTGGTCCCTTCTCAGATACCTGCTGCAATCTTGATGTTCTGCCTTTTAGTATAGAGAGCACTGGCGGGAAATCCGGAGGGAAAGTTGCGGCATACCCGCTGCTGTGCAGCCTGGCGGGCGAGAGGCCCGTCTTCGCCTGGCTCCCTTCAGGTGCCCCTTTGCTTTTTCCTCCCAGGTGGAAATGTTCCTCCTTGCCTATGCTGTGCGCCACACCATCCAGGTATACCGGCTGTCCAAGTACAACACCGAGGAGTTTGTCACAGTCTACCCCACCGACCCGCCTGAGGACTGGCCGGTGGTGACCCTCATCGCTGAGGACGACCGGCACTACAACGTCCCCGTGCGGGTGTGTGAGGAGACCAGCCTGTGACTCGGCCGGCAGGCTAGTGACTCGGCAGAGCGGCACGCAGCTCCTGGCTGGGCCTCAGGCCGCAAGTCTCTAAGAACCGCCTGTGGGAACCCTGGGCAGGGAGCAAGCCGGACTGGAGTGTTCTGAAGAGTAGCTTTTGACAGCAAGCGGTAGCCATGTCTGTGCCTCATCCGTGACCCAGTACGTTTCAGTGAGGGCCTCTGGGAGTACTTGCTGGAAGGTGCAAGCTACAGCCCCATCCCCAAAGGCAATTAGTTTTGTATCAGAGGAACCTCATTTTGGAGAGGAATATGTTAATGTTTCAAACCAAAATTCTCTCTAATGATAAACTGGCTTTTTCTAAAGACTCTATTTCTCTTTGGTGGTGGTAATGGCTCTCTGTAGTGACCTTCTGTGTGATCTGCTGAGGTCGTTAGTCATAATACCCTTTGATAGCCTTGTCTTCTTCTGAAAAGATGAACAGTAGTTTGGATTTACATTAATTAACTTCTATTTAAAGCAGATTGCCTCATAGAAGATTAATTGGGTCCAAAAATGGGATTGTTCGAAGAATTTCTTTTTTTGGTGGTATTGGGGATTGAACCTAGAACCTTTATACTGATCTACATCCCTAGCCCTTTGTTGTTGTTGTTATTACTTGAAACAAGATCCTGATAAGTTACCCAGGCTAGGCTAGAATCTGCAGTCTCCTGCCTCAGCCTCCTAGACAGCAGGGACTGTAGGTGTGCCACAATACCCACTCACTGATGGATTTTTTGAAGGCCAGAGGAGTTGCTGGGCGTGGTGAGGGAGCCTAGACCTTCTTGCTCTGTTGGCCATGACAGGTTAGACCCGAGTCCTGAGGAATCCTGCTTGCAGTTGTACCCTAGGGTTGGGGCATTAATTATTGTATAGTTCCAGAGTCACAGTTTTATAGTCACAGCTGAGTTTATGTCCACTCATGTTTTTAGAGGAGACCAGGGCCTGGTGAGTTCAGTTACTGACCTCCATCAGAGGCGGGGCCAGGCTGGCCTCAGTCTTCCTGTACCCTTTGCCTGCGGTGCTGAAGGTGGCACGAGTAACAGCAGAGGTCTGAGATTGTCCCAGAGTCGCTGCAGCAGAAGCGTGAGGGAACACGGGAGCCAGAGTGTGGCTGGGCTGCGTGAGGTGAGGCTGTGTGGCCTGCAGTCGCTGTGGGCCTGGCTGAGCCGTGGTCAGAAGAAGGCAGCCCTGCCACGCCCAGCCTGCTCAGGACCCAACCCGCACTGTCGAGGGACGCAGACCTAGGCGGTGTCCGCCGGAGCCTGACACTGCACACTGGGATTCAGTCCGCAGCGCCTCAGTGGGCTCCGGACTTGCAGAGGTGGTCTTTCCCGAAGTACCAGACTAATTTCATAATAAAATCTTTACCTGATCCTATTCAGTACAGTTTATAAGCTGTCTGACCTATTTTTGAGGGGTGGGACAAACCTTTCAGAATGAAGGTTTTGCTTTTAATTAAAAATTCAGTCTTTGTTAGGAAAGTTCAGGATGCACAAACTGTTCTGTTCCTTTAGTCTTTCCGCGTTACCTCGTTAGTAACATTCCCCACGTTTTGTAGATGTTTATTGATAAGGCTGTATGTTTTTCACTGTGAAATGCAGTGGTGCTTTGAATAAGGAAGTACCCAGACATCAAAATCATGACTTGTGGGCCTTGACACTTCTTTAATATTTGTACCATACAACTGGATATGCTTCCTATCTATCCATTTCGGAACTTTGTTTTAGTTCAAAACTGGGGATTGAGTCCTGAGCCTCCTACATGCGAGGCAGGTGTTTTACCCCTGAGCTATGTCCCCAGCCCTTTTTGTTTTGAGATGGTATTATGCGCAGGCTGGCCTTGAACTTGTGAAGCTCTCACCTTAGTGTCTCACATGTGTTCTTGCCTGGAACTTTGAATGTTTTTTAAAGCACAGCTTGGAGTTTAGATTGTATCTGGCAATAGGTATCTGTGCCCTTGAGGAACATTGGATCTGGCCGTTGTTTCCTACACACTCTTGAATGTTAGTAATATGGTACTAACACTCGTGATTATCTGCATTTTTGCAGATATGCCTAGTGAACTTGAACTACTCTGCTGTTTGTATATAATTTTTTTTTCTTGTTCCTATGGATGATATTGTTAGTGTGCATAGAAATTGTGGTCTTAGCCACCACATTGATAATTCAAAAGGGTATGTTTATGTTGCTCTTTGTCTCTAGGCCTTGCCAGACTCTGTTGTCAGATTGTCATCCAGCTTTAGAGGGGTCATAGCATCAGAAAAGCTATGAAGAAATTATACTTAAGGAAATAGAAAATAATTGGTCCATCTAAGAAATAATATTTATTTTGTTGCAATCTGCATCTTCAGTTGCCCAGATACTTAAGTCCTGAGTTGGTAAAGTCATATCAGCAGAATAGGAATTCAACTGGGATAAAAATGGACTCAGAAGGACGATCCTTTGAGAGCTATCTCCAAAATGGTAAGATGTTCCAAAAGAGGGGGACAGAGTAAGGACTCCACTCCTCACTTTCTATTCCAGAGTTTTATTGCAAGAGTTTAGAAGTTTTGGGCGCTGTGTTATTGGCAGAAAAAATATCTCCACATTAAGCACCTATACCTTTGAACTCATTCAAGGTACATTTAAACCTAAAGTGATTTCCCTGTATATGTTGCACAGAATTAACATTGCTTTTTCCTAGCATTTTCAGATTCTTCTCCTTTCTTGAACTACTACTGAATGTACAAATCCCATGGATGTTATTCCTGCACTTGGAAGAGTGCTGTGCCCTTAAAGAACGAACAGCATGTGTTTTTTAATTTATGATGTGACCATTCATGGGATTCGATCGGAAAGGGTTGCTGTTCCTCTTTCTTAGAATATGGCCTATAAAAATGTCCTAAGTACACAAAACAAAGCTAAATCTACTTTCTTTTTGTTCATTTTTGTAGTACTGAGGATTGAACCCAGGGCCTCATTCATGCTAGGCAAGAGCTTTACCACTGAGCTGCATCCCAACCTTTTTATTTTGATTTTGAGACAGGGTCTCAACTACACTATGATTAATTCAGTTAATGTTTGGTTTTTTCTTTGAAGAGGGAAAATGGATATTGCTTTTGCATCCCCCTGCAACTTTATACCTTTTGAGGTAGAATTGGTTGGAAAACATGGATTTTTATGTGCTTGGTCTTTTTTGCTGTTTTACCTGGCAGGAAGGGCAGGAAGCTCTGTGTTATTTTTTTCCTCTTCTCATCCCAAGGTGCTACTTTACCTAAGGGCTTGTACTCTACTTTTTGAAGATTTTCCAGAGTGCGGGAAATGCAGTGTCACCTGTAGTGATAGAGGACTCTAGCCATCTGCTCACAGCTGTGACTTCCATAGACTTTCTGTCTGTGTCATCTTTTGATATTAAAATATGGTTTGATCATTTTTCTATCTCTGTTTCTTAAGGGATACTTTGCAAGTACGCCCCTCAGAAGGCCAGAAAATATTTTTAGAAACAGAAATCATTGGGGAATCTTGATTGTAGGTATGCATAAAAATAAATGCCTTTATTTAACACCTGTGACTGCTAAAAATAAAAGAAAGCCATCAGTGTGACATGTGTCTAAACATAGAACCACCAAATAGTTTAGCAAAGGCAGGGCATAGTAACAGGTGCTTTAAAAGGAGCCTAAGGAACTACAGTAAACTGGAGGAGGAACTGACTTTAGAGTAACTTTTACAGTATCATATAAAACAAAACAATACACTTCTGATGGGCCTGTGCATAAGCTACACAGAATAAAAATCTGAATGGGAACATTGATGTGCATGTATTCCACGAATTTCTGTTTCTAGAATTTAAGTCTCCTATTTAAGGGAAGGATAATATCTAAAGTGGAACTCCTGGGAAACTGATCTCTTCTAAGCGGGTGGAGAGAACCAGGGAGCCATTACTGAGCTCTGCAAGAGTTTGGTGACTGTGTGAGTGAAGACACAGAAAACCGATTACTGATGTTCTAACTCAGTTCGTAACTCAGAGGTATGAAAAGCACCAAACACAACCTGATCCTGTTCGGCCACAACACACAGGCACAGACACCCTCGCTTTTCCTGGCTGTCTCTGGTGGAGGGAGTGAGGTGTGTGCACTGCAGCCCTGCAGCGTGGGTCCCAGCAGTGGGGTGGGGGAATGGAGGTGGAGCTGTCCCAAGTGATTGTATTTTTTTCACAGCAAATTAAAACATATTACGGCATATGCTGGAATAAATTAGTATAAATATTTAAAATAGGTTGGCCATTAGGTCTGGAAATATTGTGTTGAAGTGTCATCTGTAAGCTACTTATTAAGTATGTATGTCTATTCCCAGGCCGCATAGCAACTTGTATGTTAAGCACTTCGAACGTTCAGTAGCATTCCTATAGGACTCTGGTTGGAGTTTTATCTCAGTTTCATTCACTTCTTGGGATAAGCTTGGGTCAGGAATGAAATTACCAAGACATGGGTCAATATGAGGAATGCCACAGTCTTGGCTGGGGCTGGTGTACACTCTGGGAGGCTGAGGCAGGAGGCAGGAGGATCATAAGTTGGAGCCCAGTCTAGGCAACTTAAGGGAGACCCTCTCTCAAAATTGAAGAAGGGTTGGGAATGTTAGTTCACTGCAAAGGCCTTGGGTTCGATTCCCAGTACCTCAAAAAAACAAAAACAAAAACAAAACAAAAAACCCCAAATCAATCTTGGTGGTCGTTTTTCTAATAACAAGGGGTGTTTGGGCTTCATTTTGAACTTCAGAATATTTTTGTACTTAATTTTAGAAGCTTTCATCTATATATTAAAAAAATGCCTTAATATTTATTCACCAAATGGTACTAAAATACAGTACCCCTGGCAAGAACCGCAGCAGTGCCGTTATGCATGTGACTTCTGAGTATTTCAGTATGGGAGCAAGGGGGCCAGGGATTTGGCTCAGTGGTTCCGGCGCCTGCCTCAATATAGGAACAAGGCCAGAATGTATTAAACTTCCTTTTCATTTTCATTGTGTCTGTAAGACACTGCTGCCTGCATTTGGGTGGCTTGACTTTCTGGCTTGGGAATCCGGAGAGAGCAAGTGCCCAGCAGAGGTGTCCCCTGGGGTGTGCCGCATGCTCCTCCTGGCTTGCTCAGCAGCTTCTCCGCTGACACCAGAAGAAGTCAGCGTTTGTCAAGCTTTATGCCTGTTCTGAGCAGCAGGCCCCTGAGGCTCTCAGCGGTGGGCATCCTTCTTCCCCTGCAGACCGTCCAGACCCCTGGGGTGAGTTTCCCGATCACTGTTGAATCTTCCGTCTTCACTGGCAGAGCTGGAACCTGCTGTTTTTTGTTCTTGAGTCCCCTTCAGTGAGCCTGGCTACTAGGGATTATAAAATCAGATGACAAAGGGAAGAGCTTGTGGTTAATGCCTGCTTTTGTTGGGATTCGATGTGTTAGCTTTCTGGTACCCCGAGGCAGGCTTGTGATGCCACAGGTTGCCTCCCCACTTCCTTTGTCCTTCGTGGGTGGAGGAAGTGAGATCTGTGGGGCCTCACTGGGCTGTGCTAGGGTTAGATGCAATGAAGTGGTTAGCGCAGTGCCTAGCCTGCAGTGAGGACTCCAAAAAGGCCACCCTGGGTCAGGGCTTGGGTCTGTGTAAGTGAGTTACCGAGCCTCCCTGTGAATCGGTGTCTTCATCCCTGCCGTGTGTTCTGTGCCAGGTGGTGGTGTGGATGAAGCGAGGAGCCACAGGTAATGGGCTCAGAGGAAGACTCCCGAGTGTGTGTCTGTAGCACGATGGCGCTGGGCTTCCAAAGCACCCATGGTCAGGGGCAGGGCCGCCCTCAGAAAGCAGAGTGAGGTTGGTGTGGGCAGTGCAAAGACCTCTTCATGATATGAGTAACAGCCAGGCATTGGGGTGCCCGCCTGTAATTCCAGCACTCTGGGAGGCTGAGGCAGGAGCATTGCAAATTAGCGATTTGCTAAGACCCTATCCCTGTGTCTGTAACACTGATCTCTTTCCCTGGATTGGGTGAACCTTTGAAGCATCTCACTGCATTGTCCTCCAGAGCAGCCCCGCAGATCTGCAGTCCTACTGGAGAGGATGTGAGGCAGTTTCCTTGGGCCCTTGCCAACCCGAGTGTTATTAATTTCTCTGATTTTTGCTGAGCTGATAGTTGGAAGTCCAGCTTGGATTTCTTTATTGAATGAACTTGAGCATGTTTTCATCTCCGCGAGCCACTTGCAGGTGATTGTCTGGAAGCCTTTACCCATCGTTCATGTTTGCTCACTACCTTTGGTTTTTGCATCAAATTTCACGGATGAGCGTGTTGTAGGGCAGGAGCATCGAGAAGGGCGAGCAGACGGGCGGTTGGGAATCCCGTTGGCCCTGTGCTCAGGAGTACAGTACCAGGAGCTCACTCAAGTTACCTTAGTTCATGGGGTTTGGCCGCCTTGGGAGGCTGCAGGAATCAAGTCTGTCGTGCAGGTGTACGTAGTAATATACAACGTCATGTCAAGTTTGAAAATAATTGCATTTGTTAATTCTGTTTAGGCCTTTGGGGTCAGTGGCTTCTGAGCCTGAGGTGAGATTAGGCTTGGCTTTGTTTCATGAAAGTGCTAGTGTTTTCCTTTTGCTGTATGCAGACCCAAAGACTTCTTAGATTCGCTGCCTGAGGTGCTCCCCTGTGGCTGGGAAGCTTAGCAGATGTGGCCCCTCCATCTCCTGAACTCCCAGCTGTTGTGCTCTGCGAATCAGGATTTGAATTTGCAGTAGATTGGAACTAGAACAGCTCTTGTTCCAGAGCATAGGAGTCTGATCCGGGGTAAGCTGAGGAGACGGAGAGCTCACAGCTCTTGATTCATTTTCTCCTTTTGCTCAAAGACCAATGTGCTGAACTGTTAGATCAGCATGGTATTCACCAGCTTGCACTATCCAGGTGAGACTGGGGGGCTGGCTGGGGGCAGAGCCGGTACACACCTGCACCAGTGCCTTGATCAGTGTCAGAAGGGATGTCTCCGTCTCAGGCTCCCTGAGGCCCCTCCTGAGCCAAGCCAGTGAGGACACACAGGCAAGGCCAGCTGCCATGGTTGGGAGGCCACTGTTGGCATTGGAGGAGCTGATAAATAATAAACGTGACTCATCTGGACAGGTGCAGACGTAAACCTCGCTGTAGCACTGCTCTCTGGAGACGCCGTGTGGCTCCACGCTGTCGTCTTTAGCAGCCAAGACTGATGAGCCCTGTCCCTCAGGGTGAAGACACGCACAGCCCAAATGCTGCGGGCAGCAGAGGCCTCTTAAGGCTTAGAAACATGGTCAGAGGGACTGAGAGCTGAGGTTTCAATTCAAGGATGTAACAGCACTAAAGAAGGAAACTTGTATCTCCAGCACGTTAGTAGTATGTTCATAATTTATGGGTTATAGAAACATAACAGTTTCTACAGAACCTTCTGAGTTTGAAAAAAATGATGCCCTCTTTGAGGTTTAAATGAAATTTTTAAAAAGAGTAATGGTTTTCGTACAAAGGCCAGTGAGAACAGGTGGCAGGCGGAGTTTCAGGGTCTGCTCTTCTCCGATTGGCCAGTACGTGTCTCCTTCTGGGACTCCCACTTCAAAGGGGTAGAGAAGCTGGAGAAGGTCCGAGAAGTGCTTGCGGTATTGCTAACATTTGTGGAAGTTAAAATACATTTCAGTACAGCATTGAAATAAGACAGGGACTTAGGAGAAATGTCCCAGTGCTTAGAAGTCTAGCTACCAAGGCGAAGGGCCAGATTTTAATATCTAATGGAAATCTGACAAAACAGGAAACTACAGTCAGGATTAGACACTCAAGTAACTGGTGAGTAAACAGACTTAATTGTTAGAATAAGAAAATCAAGAAACTATAAGCAGCCTTAATTATATGCCAACTGTTTAAGCTTTACTTAAACTAAAAGTGGAACATGAAACCTATTTGACAGTGTATGGGTACAAATCTAGAAAAAAAATCCCCTCAAAACAGCATTATATAAGTGCTCTTAACAATGTAGACACTTAACATCTATTAAGTACATAATCAGCACTTGTTTAAATGCAACATATGTTTTATTCTTTTAGACCTCTGCAGTCAGTTCTAATTAAAGGCTACACAAAATATTTACTGTGATTGGTTTCAGCAGTTTAAATTAAACCCACAGTATTGATGTGAAACTGAAAAGCCTGTAAGCTGTCAGCCACAGCACACATAGAAGAATGGCTCCCCGCCTTCATTTGGTTGAAGGAAAAAGGAGAGGCTGTTCCGGTGTTCGAATCTGAGGTGAGGAATGAGGTGGTTCTGTTTTTCCATCGTTGGGTCCCGTACTGTGTTCTACACTGCACCATAACGGTGTTGGACCAGACCAGGAAGAAGTGTAGCAGTGGCGGCCCAGTCTCCTTTTTGGACAGATGAGCAGGGTGAGGCCAGAGACCTGTGGCCGATGCAGAAGGTCATTCGAGGGCTTGGACACGCTCCTGCAGTGCACAGGTGTGGACTTGCGGGCACTGCACAGCCCACACCGGTCATGCCCGTTTTAGATGGCGGCCCTATCTAGCTGTCATTAAGTAAACCAAAATAGGTCACTGAAGCCAAGGAGCGAGGGATTCAGCACCACAGGCCTTGTGTGTGTGGCAGCCTTGGGCTAATGGGCCTGGCTCGTGTGCTGACATAGCCATGGGGCTCTTGGTGACTGGTGCTGATGTGTACCCTGTGCCTGCTTTGTGACAGAGGGTGGTAAAGATTCACCTTCAGGAGCTGTTTAGTCCAGACCATGAGTCCCTGCAGTCCAGAGCTCCACCCTGCAGAGGAGTCCCCTGGCCATAATGTGTCCCACCTCCAAAGCATCTTGTCCCTGGCTTTTATAGTTGGCAACCTCTGCCTTTAAATCTTATAGTAGTGATCAATCTGCATGTTGCTGAATTACCACCAAATTGCACAGAGAATGGTGCAACCATTTTTGAGCCAGTCCATCATCCTTTCCCTTTCTTTAACCTAAGGGAAGCACTTATATTTCTCGAAGGAAATGTATTCTTGTGTGCTTTTGATTAAATGTACGTATTATAGAAGCTAATGTCTTTAAAGTTCTCTTGAAATTACGTAATGCTATTTGCTGAATCTGTATGTCGCCAATAGCCATTTATAAACATTTGTATGTCTTATTTATGTCTTTTGCAGCCTTTTTTTTTTTTTTTTTTTTTTTTCCTTTTTTTTTTTTTTTTTTTTTTGTACCATGGATCAAACTCAGGACCTTGTGCTTGTGAGGCAGGCGTGGTACCACTGGGCTACATCCCTGGTCCTCTTATGCAATCTTTTAAGAGGCCCTAATTGATTGCAAATGAAGCAGAAAAAAATTATCACTAAAGTGAAATATTTCCAAAGGTACTGGAAATGATTCTCCTGCAACCACTTGAATTTTTTCTTTTGTTTTAAGGTGCTCTTCCAAGCATCAAGGTGTACCATCTAGCCCTGACTTCCCTCTTGTGGAGAAAAAGAGTTTAGAACAGTCATTTATTTTCCCCTTTTGAGATCAGAAAAATAAACTACATCATTTGCTACTTTTTCTAACTTCTGAGTGGAGCAAGGGTTATTTTGATTACATAATATAGTTTCTCTCCTGTTGAAAATTTGTGTGGTAGTTTTAGGGCATTTTTAGGGTATTTGAAAGGGCAGGCAAAAGGGCCTTTTCTTACAGTTTTCTTCAGTTTCTCTACATCCTGTTTCATATGTGGTTAGATCAGCTGATGAGTCACCTGATGTTTTGCTGTTTCAAATGACAGAAATAGAGATTCAAAATAACCACACAGAGGAGTTTCTCAGATGTTTACCAAACACACTGCTCAAAACATGCTTTTCTACGGTTCAGGCACTTTTTATAGGAGAGTCCTGTGTGCAGTGGCCGTGAGTAGAAGGTGTGCAGCAGAAATCTCTGGCCTGGAGTCACTGCGTCTTCCAGAGTCCTGCCATGGACTGCATTGGGGGTCTGACTGTAAGCAGAGGTGGGCACAGAACCAGAACACAAAAGACTCCTCTTCCTGCACTGTGCACTAGTTTCATGGATGAAGACTTCATCCTGAGCTTGGCAGGCAGCTTAACTGCAGCATCAGAGGCCAGAAACCATGCCTAGAGGGTACAGATCAGCACATGACAACCCGGCACTGGTCTCCTAGAGATTTACTGAAGTAGAACGCTTTCTAAATACAAGAAATACTTTGTTTACACACACA
>NW_022900913.1:10978138-10987330 GCF_012274545.1 Fukomys damarensis
TAATCAGAGCTGCTGAGTCTAAGTGGGTGTTTCTTGAAGCCAAGGGTGCAGAAATAGTTCCTCTCCCCCTGCCCCTTTACTTTAGAAGAAAAGATCCCCAAACAAGGAACAATGAAGAGGATAGGGAACTGCTGACTTCTCTGAAGATGTAATGAATAACCCTTCCCATAGGTGGGAGGCATCGGGGTTTTCTCAACCCTGCCAAATCTAGAAAGGGCAGGGAGGATATCCTGGGAGTCTGGAGACCTGACTCCTGCCCCCCACCTTCCCTTCCTCCTGGGCCTCTGGGCCCCTGCTCCTTCCAAGCTGTTATTGGGAAGACTCAAAGTGAAGTGTAAAGTGCTGTCAGTATCGCACCTCAGCTTTACATGGCCTCAGCTGATCTATCTTGAGCCGGAATGAGTGTTTAGCTTGCGGAGATGTCCAGACACTTTGAAGCCAAACTACCTGCTGTCATTAAAATCCAAAACCAAAGGATAGGAGTACCTGGGCCCAAGAGAAGCTGCAGAACTAATGGCAGTGGGCTCAAAAAGAGGCCACCAAAGGCCGCTCTGGCCTTGGCTTGCTCTGAGAACCCTCCCAGAAAGGCTGTGCTTTGAGCTGCCCGAACTAAGTTCTCTGCATCTAGGTGAAAAACTGCTTCATGCCCGTATAATTTTGGATTGCATGTGTCTACAAGCCGTTGTTTAACCTTGAGAAAGTCACACCCATCTTTCCATGGTCCTTGACGTGAGAATCTCACAGGCATGGTACCCATCTAAATATATCTGTCAGCTGAATGAACTGTTCAGAAACAAATTGTTGGGGAACATTTCTTGGTTTGGCCAAGTTGAAAGACTGTTCCTAATGACTCTAAAAGTGGGGAGAAAACCCTCCCACGCCTGTGTCCATCTGATGATGGGGTTCTCGGTGAGAACAGAAGATGCCCACTTGGAGTTCTGCCTTGGTTCGGGGGCTTGTCGGGCCCTGACACAAAGGCCCAGGGGAAGGAAAACTGCAGCTCCATAGCTGCAATCTGGGACTGATCTTGCTTCCTGCACTCTGGGAAACAACATGAAGGCTCATTAGTCTTTATCACTGAAGGCGTCTCTGGAGTTATAATTACACCTTCTAACTGCAGAGTTGCTGGCTGATCTTTTCTGGACTGACAGGGGAAGGATTTGCTTTTTCAACTTGATCTTTTCAGTTCTGACCCCAGAAGCATAAAATAGTCACACATGTTAAAAAATACTGCTGTTTAATTTTCTAGTCATGTACTTTAAAAAAAGCCAATACAATTAGATGATTTTCCCCCAATCTTTTCAGATCTGCCCCTGAAACCACCCCAGAGCAGCTATGCATCTTAATTTTCAGCACTTACATATATAAAAATGGAGAAGCCACTTGGAGGGAGCATGTAGGGACTTGTCCCCAGGTAGGCACATCCGAGGGGCACTGGGTATCCAGAGATGTGAAAGAAGCCTTGACGGCCACTGCTGCTGTCATGCCCGTGAGTCTTATTTCTGCGAGGAGCAGTATGGTTACATAGCACTGAAGGTGACCAACACGCAATGCCTTTTTCTTTTTCTTTTGCCCTCTGATCATCCTCATAGCCACTGCTGTCTACACCAGTGGACCCATTTACTTCCAGTTACCCATCGTGCAAAATAGTTCTCTCATTTACCAACCCTTACATTCATGTACAAACGAGGGATCTGGTAAAAATAAACTGCCACAAATAAGATACGATGGCCGCGGGTACAATTTTGCTGTAGGTATGTGAGCACGCAGGCAGTCACCGTATTGTATTAGAGACATTTTATTGAAAATGCGAAAATAGGAAATGTATTATAGCCTAAAATAAATTACATAACATATACAGCATATATTTATATCTTTAAAATAGTTTTTTTGTTTAGGTTCTTTCAGTCTAGTTATTTTGACTAAATCAAGAATTTAGTGACCTGTGTCCATAATTTTTTAAAGGAAAAAACCCGCTTTCCAAAACTTAGAAAAATATACTGCACTAAATGGACTTCCAATGCATTATTTCAGGGAATATCACATAGTGACTTTGATAACTGTTTATAAAATGTCTTGCTTTATGGTGTGTGAGAGAGGAGTACCGTAGTACACTCTGAATTACCTGTACCGCAAAGTTGTGACTAGGAATGGCAGAACCAGGTAATAAATCTACTTCAAAGGTTATGAGAGAGCAACCTGGCATTAGAATGCTAGATTATGACTTAAAGCTTCAGTTCATGATAAAACTAAATGGGAAGTTAGACCGTGCTGCTGAACTCGCTGTAGTGCCACCTTCAGGAAAGGCAAGTGAGAAGCAAGCCCTCAGGGAAAGTCATGCGGAAGGGGGCTGGCGTCGGGAGATGCGCTTGTGCCACGACTTTAAAAAGTTAGCTCATGTATATACACGGTGGGGTGTGACAGCTCACTCAAACCTAGGAGAACAAAGATGCTGCTGCCGCTGACCATGTCCGCTGCCACTGTGTGACATCGCAGACCTTCCCGCGGGCCATGATTCCCATATGTCAGCCCGGCGTGGTTGCAGATCTCTTGCTCGGTATGGACGGTGACTCTGGCTGCAGTCTGTGGCCACCTTCTGTACGTGGCAGCTGATAAGTCCGTGGTGGAAGGGAAGTGAGCTGGCTGCAGGGTCACAGCTCTGTGTACATCCATGTGCGGGGAAGCGAGTCGGGGCCGTGCCATCACCTGCTGATTCTGATTCGAAAGAGACAAAGGGACAGAGTCGTCTGTGGCCTGCTGGGCGGAGGCCCGCCAGGCGGTGGCACAGCCGCGGTCCTTTGGTTCCAAGTGAAGATTGTCCAGGAAGTAGACACTTCGACTACGAGGCAGCTGTATCTTGTGGGTTTTCATAAAGCAGGGGCACAAGTCAATGGTTTTGTGTTTACAAAGCCACAGTAAAGACCTTTCCTTAGGTCCCCACATCGGTGTGAGCATACCCAGTATGCTGGAGGATTTACATGAAACCTTTAAACCAAGGCCTCTTCTGTTGAGAGAGGAGATACGGAAGTGAGAGAGAAGACGTGACAGGAGAGGACACGATGGGAGAGGGAGGAGAAGATGCTGAAGAGTCGTCCCAACTGTCCCTGCAGTGCCCCGGGGTGTCCCGGGCTTTCATTCACGCTCCTCTCTCATCTCCACGACGTCGGTCACCTCCTCAGGGGGAGGCATGTCGGTCATTGCAGAGTCTTCCCCCTCCGTGGCGGACTCATTCTCCATCTTCTTTTTCTAGATCAAAGGAGACTCATCAGTGTGGGGCTGTGGACAGGGACACATCAGAGCAGAGCCGTGACAGGGAGAAGCCATGAGGGTAGGGGCTGGGCGTTAGCTGCAGACTCGATCCTGTTTACGGCTGGGGAGACTTCGTAGGCGGCAGCTTGATTCGGCACATTCTCGTTGCTTTGCTGATCTGTGTGCCTTGCACCATGCTAGGCACCTTGGGGACACCGCCTCTCACTCACCTGCCTGTGCAGGAACTGGCAGACACTGGCCCTGCAGCCCTTTCAAGTGCGAGTGATGTCCATGCCTATCCCATGGTCACCTACAAACTGCTTTCCTCCTCCCTGAGGGCCCAGGCTTTGCACCTAGAATTCTCTCCCCTGCTGTGCCGTCAAACCTCTGGGGCTCACTGCAGGTGCAATCGCCATTTCCGGATTTTCCAGCATGGTTAATACTATTACGTAGTTTCTACATTATTTGAACTCTCTGGAGGTAACACTGGGAGGTAGGACAGTAGACATCTGCCTTGCAGTTGTCTCCTCTGGGAAACATGACCGCTTTTGAATCCAAGTGACAGAAGGAATGATGTCTATACAGTGTCCACCAAAAACATTTGTACACTTCCGCAGTTAGTCCTACTAATAAATTCTTGGAAGCTCTTGGCCATCACTTTGAGCACTCTTGTAATTGTAGAGGCCAAAGGTAATTTGTATTAATCTCATCATGTCACAAAAAAAATTAGTATTAAAATATTTATGCAAGTTTTTCTTTTCCTGAAGTGTGTGTCCATTGTTTTTGGCGGACTCTGCATGACAGGAGAGTGACATCCTCATTTTGTTACTAAGTCTGAGGCTGGGGTGACGCTGGCCCTGAGGGCTGCTCCCACAGCACTGGCCCTGGAGTTGTGGTGCGTGGGGCAGTCTTGGGGGGACAGGATGAAGGTACAGTGCCCACCATGGCCACCGCCACGAAGGTGTGGACGCGGACTCTGGCACGCCGACACCTGGGAGGGGACCAGGCAGCTCTGTCACTGCCTCTCACCTGTTTGCGGTAGACGTAGCAGGCGGCGATGGCGACCATGGTGGATTCTCCCACAAAGCCGGCGAGCAGGGAACCCACACCCAGGGTGGCCCCGTGCACCCTGGAGATGAGAAAGTGCAGGCGGCATGAATGTCTGTTAGAGGTCACGCCACAGCAATGGACACCAAAGCCCAGGGGTCAGGCCCAGGAAAGGCGCAGACTGGAGACGGTTTGGGCGGGACTGATCCTAATACCCATCCCTGGGGTCCTAGAACCAGAGCTGAGCCGCCCCCTTGCCACGAACATGGACTCCTTGCGCCAGCATCGGCTCAGCCCCGCTGACCAGCTTTGTCCCCTCTCGGGCCTGGGAGCTCCTGGAGGGTGGGCCGACTGCTCCCTTCCCGCCTGCCTCCCGCCTGCCTCCCGCCTGGAAGGTGCCCTCGGTGCCCAGTGGGCGTCACGGGGAAGGTGCCAGCACACAGACGCTTCCCAGTGTCTGGCTCTGCTGCGCGTGGGGCTTGCACCCAAAGGTGCAGCTTAACCCTCAGGACAGGGGGCCGGGTGGCCGAAGGACCCTCAGCCCCAGGCCCCTGACGACGTACCCCAGGTAAGGCAGGACCACGAGGCTGGTGATGAGTACGATGATCCGCAGCACAGAGCTGGGCGCCAGCACGAAGGTTTTCTTCAGGGTCATCAGCCATCCGGTGAGGTGGGCCCTGACGGTGACTGAGAGGGGGCTCGTCAGCTGTGCCCGGCTGCCACCCTGCTTCTCCCTGGCCGGCCATCTCTGGTCCAGGTGGCAGCCCTGAGACCACCCTGCTCCCAAGGCTGGGACCCAGCCTCTTGCTGGGGGTGCTGCCCCGCTTCTGAACCGCCTGGGGCGGGCCTGCACGTTCCCCCCAGGTTCCCACCCCTCACAGCCCTAGCGCGGAGACAGCGGATGGAGGAGGGCCCTTGTTCCCCAGCCGCTCACTGCCGTCTTCCTGGTAGCCCGCTGCTCCTGCGATGGCCCTGCCCCATCCTGCCAGCCCAAGGTCGGGCACCCCCATGGTGCTGGGTCACACACGTCTCCTGCCCTCGTTCCCATCCAGCTGTCAGCACATGAACAACAGAACGGCACCGCTGTGCAGGGCACATCCCTCTGCCCTTGCTGGAAGGGGCTTGGTGAACCCTAATGTGGGGACTGGGCTTTGAAGGGGGCCCTCAGCCACAGTGCCTCCCTGCTTCTGGTAACAACTCTTCCAGGGGCTGGAAGGCAGAGCCTACCGTCTTCCTTGTGTTTGCAGTGCTGGATTGAGCTCAGAGCCTCGTGTGTGTTAGGTAAGCGCCCCATCCCTGACCTGAGCTACACCCAGCCCTACTGCCTCCTTGGTCTCACAATGCACCTCTCAGGCAGAGGTGGAGCCAGAGGAGACTAAAGGTGACTCTCACACCCAGAGACGCCTGCCTCACTGGGTCACAATCGTGGGAAATGTGCCACACGTGTCTTGTTCTGGTGCAGGCTCCCTAGGTGGCATTAACTTTCTAAAGCTCGGCTCATCCAGTGTCTACCTGACAAAGGCCGATGCCATCCCATCATTCCTGTCACAGCTCAAAGGTAACACTCATGAGACCTGGCCTCCAACAAGCCTTAGTCCCTGAAAGTGGGGACTGACTGTTGCCTAATTTGGGGCCAGCACAGGTTGCAGCCCTGGCTGACTCTTAACCAAACCGTGGCTTTGTAGAATCCAGCTTCTAGGTTTAATCATTCAGCTCTGGGACGGTGAACCTTAGAGCTTTCAATGATACAGACAGCTCACTGTGGCACATGTGTCATAGGTTCGCCACTACTGATTTACGTGGATTATTTTGGGCAACATTTCTTTCTTTGGTGCTAGGAATTAAGCACACCAAACATCTGAGCTAAACCCTCAGAACCGGCAGTTTATTTTTGACGAGGTGACATGTACTTGGTATGGAACTTAAAAGGTGCGAAAGGAAATATAGCATGAAAGTGTTCTTAATATGCCTTTTCAGACCCTGTTCTGCGTTCCACAGCCATCCCTGTTACCGGCTTGGCGAATTACTTCTCAAAACAGAATACAGATAATCAAGCACTTGCTATACATACAGTGGTACCTCAGTTCATGAACTTAGTCTGCTCAGTTTTGGAAAAGATGGTCACGTTTGCACTTGTGTGGGAAAGACGTCCCAGTTGTGTCCGCAACTGGTGCAGAATTTGGAAATAAAACCCAAAATTTTTTCAAACACTTTTGTCTGTGGACTAAATTATTCAAAAACAAAAGCTCTTGTAAACTGAGGCTCCACTGTGTGTGTGTGTGTATTAGTACAAAGATATTACATATCTGCTATCCATTAAGTAGTCATAAAGCTCTCCACTTGCCCAGTTTTCCCATTTAATCTAGCACAACTTATTCTTGTGTCGTGCACCTGGTATTACGGAGTCATCTTGCTAACGTCCAGGCTGGTTTTTGTTTTTGCTGTGGGAATCTCCATTCTGACTATGTGCTATCTGGCTGCAGCTCTGCCCCTGGATTTTCTCCAAGTTGTTTTCCTCTTTCTTCACAGCTCCAGGTTTCAGGAATCTGCCCACTCTATTTCCTTTTTCTTTTTAACCTGTCACACTGTAAAACTGGCTTTTGCAATAATGGTTAAATAATTGCAATTCATGCATAAATCTGAGTACCCATCACCAAAGTTAAGACACATGATGGGCTGACTCTTCCCTCCAGAACTCTTCCGGCTACTCTTTTGGGTCTCCTCTGTTTTTACTGGTGGAAACTTTGCAAAATAAATTGTGCCTCTTTGATTTATTTCTTGAACTTTCAGCCTGCTACCTCATGTCTCTGCATCCTTCTAATCTACTGTGAAATTTTATGTTTCCATCGGGGTGATTTGTTGGAGCGATCTGACAGTTCCAAAGAGAGAGGCCTTCGTTGGGCATGAGGGTAAGCGGGAAGAAATTGCTTCTGTTCCTTACCTGGGACTGGGAAGAAGGAGAAGATGCGCAGAGGAATGACACAGAGTTCAGCAAAGGCAAAGTCCACTCCAATGATGTCTATCAGAATCTTCTCGGAGACGTTGGGGGTCCAGAACATCACAAAACAGAGCTGGGGGGCATCAAGCAGAGGTGTAAGTACAAGGTAAATGAATCCTGAGAGGTGTGATGCGGACAGAGGAGTGGAGAGCCTGCCTGATCATGTGGCTGTCGCATCTGGGCCTCAGCTGCGGGTGCCTGGCTTGTTCTCACCAGCCCATGGCTGGCCCACTTGCCGCACCTGCCTCTAGGCATCCTGCCGCGGCTGTATCTGAATGGGAACCTGGCTGGGGAGGGAGATGAGTGTGCTCCTGTCAGCGCCTGCCCAGCGCGGTCCATTGTGGGTGGACGTGCTTGTTCACTGAACCTACAGTCTTACAGAAAGGAGTGACCCGAAAGCCTACCCAACACACAATGAAAGAGGAAATACGAGCTTTTCGAGGTCTAGTTCCCAGAATAAGGGGAAGAGATGGAGACACAACATTTAGAACTCTGAAAAGTAGAAGGAAGTGGAAAATGGAGTGAATGACTCAAGAAAATGAAATCCTTAATGGGGGCGGTGACTAGAGCTCTCTGCCCCTTTCCTTCCCCACAGATCAGGAAGGCAGCTGGAAATTTGTGAACCGTACTCCTGCTTCTGATGGGACTGTGTCTCGTCAGCATGACGTGGTGGTTTTGCCTCTGGGCTGAGCAAAATGGTGCTGGCGTGGCTGACAAGAGTTATTACCTAGGAAGCAAGGACTAAGACATGGGTGACACCTGCTGACCCCTCTCCCTGCTCCCTCTGCATCCACAACATAGGACACCAGCTGGGTCACCCAAGCAGGAGACCCAGAGTGAGTAGTGTCTGAGTAAGCTGACCAGGCCGAGAGACGACTTAATGTTCCTAAAACGTTGAGGCTCCGGAAGCAGCAGCTGAGGCTACCCCGGTGATGGGTCCCAGCCTGCTCACAGCTTCCAAGGGCACCGAGCGCTCTGCTAAGAAAAAGCAGTGGACCCCAAGGGACCCCAGATTCTCTAATGTGAAGAAGTCCAGAAAAGGGAAAAAACCTTAGATAAAAACAAAGGTAATAGAGAGAAAGAAAGATTGTTCCACTCATACTTCCAGAGAGATGGGAGAAGAAACCGCATCCATGAAAGAACAGAATGGAAATGCTATACAAAAGGAGATTCACACAACAAAAAAGGACTGGGGACTCAGAAGATGAAGACAAAAATGAAAAATCTACTAACTGACAAAATGAAGTTAGGGCAGGCTACCCACAAGACAGGGCTGAGGATAAAGGTGTGGGAAAGGGGGTAGATTCAAACAAGCAAAAAACAAAGGTCCAACATTCAGGTAATAGGTGCTCCAGGAAGAGGGAACAGTGCCCATCAGGAGGTAGCACAGTGCTTGCGTCCCACCAGGACGTCCTGCTCAAACAGGCCCAAGACAGAGCAGATCGAGGCAGGTTCCAGCTTGGTGCTTCTCAGCACGGCAGTGAGGGGTCAGGAAGTCAGGTCTGGCGGGGAGATGGCTTCAAGATCTCTACACCAAGCTGTGCAGCCCAGGTATTTAAAAGAAAGACATCTTTTCTATTGATGACCTCAAAACATTTACCTTTCACGCACACTTTTTGGGGAAGGTACTGGGTGTTTGCCCAGCTCAACAGGTCTTAACGGAAAACACGGCTGAACACAAGAAAAAAAAAGCAAAGGGAAGTGAATGAGGCAAAGGATCTGAGGAAGGAGTAGCAGTTAATGGGGCCTCACTGGAGCAGGGCGCAAGGCACCCAGGGGCGCGTCCTTGACAGGGCGAACAGACAGGACGTGCACTGTGTCTACAGATGGTGAGGGATTCATGCGGGGAAGGCAGGCAGGAAAAACACAGAAAGCTACAGAAAAAAAAAAAAAAAAAG
>NW_022900913.1:10987406-11028904 GCF_012274545.1 Fukomys damarensis
AAAAAAAAAAAAAAAAAAAAGGCCATCACTAAGTCCAGGAAAAATCAGAGAAGTCTAACAAAGGAAGGCAACCAGGACCCCGAAATTTATCCAGAGGATTGGACATATTATGCCTGCTTCACAGTAACAATCATCAAAGAGTGGCAGGGAGCCTACGGGAGCTGGAAGGGTCACGGCCAGAGGCAGAGGGCTGGCGGGCTACCGGTACCACTCCTCACAGAGCCAACTTCTAGGCTCCTGGTAGATTTTAAACACAGAATGGTACAGCTTTGGAAGATAACATTAAAAACACGCCAACTCCATCAAATATTTCTCTTCTTTTCCTAAAATGTAAGTGGTTCTTCTCTAAAATAAAACAATACATTAAGAAGTGAGTTAGGGTAGTGTGAAAGCAGAACACTGAAAGTTGAGATGTAACATCTTTTATGCTTGGGCTAAATTAAGTTCCATGGAATCAGGCTGGCACTATTTACTATGTCATGCTGAAACAGTTAAAAAATACCTTGGAGGATCTATTATAAATGTGTTTCACCTTATAAATGCAAGAGAGTGTTTTCCTATTATTTTCAGCATCTGGGAAGTATATCCCACCAGGTTTTTAAAAGTGGCAGATGTGCTATTATTGAATCCTACTGTGGGCTGTCCGCACTCACACCCCATTTGGACATGAAGGGGAGAGCACTCCCTTAGACCCAGCACCTTGGAGCTCGGAGACTGTACTACTCCAGTGCCCCGGCTGAGTGGCTTGTCGTGTTTTCCCACCGCAAACCTGCCTGCCTCAGAATGGCGAGCCATCACTCACAGCTGCAGCCCAGGCTGGGGGTGGTTTCATCTAACTCTAACACCAAGCATGGATGCAGTACATTCCCCATCTATACCCATCCCAACGAGCAGATGCAATCCCCCTTCCATCTTCACCCTACATTAGGCCCCAAATATTTCCCACGTCTGGAAGGAATCTGTGCCGCAGGGACCCAGAGGGCGGCCTTTTGTGTTTGCCTACTGGTCAGAATGGGAGACATGGCCACGTTCTGCTCAGAACTCCAGCTTCCAGGAGAATGGGCAGCGCGCTTTATTTCACACACAGCGGTGATATGAATGTGAGCTGATGCCACGAACACATGTTGCAGTTTCTCTGAGCTTTGCAAGATCATCGTAAAGTGGCCTTTAAGTTCTAACAAACCCAGGAGAAAGGAGAATGTAATTGCGTGTCAGAGAGAAGGATGGTGCGTGTGTGCTTCTGCAGCAAACGAGCCAGGTAATTCCTCCCTCTGGCTTCTGCACATGAATAATATTCACCCGGAGGCCTCTCACTGCCTTATAGGAAATGATCAGCCCTCCTCTGGAGAAGAAGCAAGTGCAGGAAGAGGACGCAGTGGCAGTGCATGTGCCCACATCACTTAGGACACTGGCATCGATGTCAGCCACCCGGCCAGGTGCCCACAGAACGCCCATGCTGCTAAGGGCCGATGGATCCCCAATGGGAGCTTCCTGGACAGCAGCTCACCACCCACCTCCAAAGTTCCATGGTGTGACGCGCGCTGACAGATCACTGTTTTCTCTCTGGTGTCTTCCTAAAGATCCCTTATTGAAGTCTCAGGCCACAGAGGCGCCTCTTGAGTTTTCGGCCACTAATCTTAGGTCTATGTGGGGGTTTTTAGGAGGAGGAAACTGAAAGCTGCCAGGGGCCTGAGCCTTGCGGAACACTGGTAACTACACGGGAGGGATGCTGTGCTGGTCTAAGCCGCTTTTCTCCCTCTCCTTGAGGTCTCTGCCATGCTTTGAGTATGAAAGTGCCATGTCACCTTCTGGCAAAGTCTTCACCAAGGCGATACATCTCGCACTGTGTAGAAATGGCTACATTCAACCCTAAATTGGCACGACATTGGCAAGGGCTATGATGCCCGTCTGTACGGTAGCTTTCTCTGAGCAAAGCACTGAGCCCTAGCACGGTAATCAGACCTAATTTAACCAGTCTGCTTCAGAAAACGGGGTGCTTTAGAAGTTAACCTGACTGAGAACACTTCAGGAAAAGTCACTGAGTTTACCCAGAGTGCTCTTGACTCAGAGCATGCCCTCCCAGCTGACCACGACATGCTGTGTTCTCCAAATATTTGCCGAGCCCCAGTGACATTGACTTTTCCAAACCTAATAAACCACTGGCCATGAACAGGACTTGTTCCTCTAAGCAGCTGCTGGGCTGGGTTTTCTGCTGCAGAGTTTGCTGTCAAAGCCATCTCATCAGGAAGGAGCTTTCAAAACAGAACAACCTACCCCGTGCCCAGAACTTCATTTTCCCTTTATTTTCCAATCCGAGGAACCAGGGCTCCTTGTGGAAAAATGACTCATTCTAGAACTAGGTTTGAGGATATTTAAGATAATCATCCTGGAGTAACTCTAGTGCCAGAAAGTAAGGGAAGTGCTCAAAACAAAGCAATGGGACAGGCCAAAGGGACCCAGAAAGGGCACCCCGTGGCCAAAACTGACAAATAAAAACTGCAGTATTGAATTACACATCAAAATACAAACACGCCCAGGTCCATACTGATATAAACAGACAAATGGAGGAGGGGACAAGTGCACTCAGAATTGCAAGTGTTTCACTGGCTTTTCCCTAAGGTGGGCGGTGGCCCATGCCTTGTGCCCTTTAAGTGTGGGCCGACTGTGGCAACTTTCTTCTAAAGAGCACAGCATGGAAAGGTACAAAGCAGCAGCCGGACAGACCAGAAACCTGCCGGACGTCGCTCCCTCGGCCAGGTGATCAATGGCAAAGTCGATGGGGATGACTCACGTTGAGAGGATTTGGACTGCGGCTCAGAGAAGCCAGCTGCTGGAGAACAGGGAGGCCATGGCAGTGGGAAGCCACTTGTGCGTGTCCTTGAGAACTCTGTTCCACAGGGACACCGCCCAGAGCTCTGCTGGGGCTTCCTTTCCATAAGCAGATGGACCATACTTCTGCGGAACTTACAGGGCTCTCTCCATTATCCCCAACAATCAGGATTTGGCATTAAAGGAGAGATTCTTATCCTCTGCAGTTATAAAAAGACAAAAGCATGCAGCTGTTCTGGATTAAATAGTTGTGCCTGACGCCATTTTCACTTGGAGTTTTACCCAGAAAGAGAAGTTTAAATCTGCCCCTGGGAAAGTTGGTGGGGAACCCGAGCACAGACCACGAGGAGACCGATGGTCTGGAGCATGCTTCCGCCACCTGCTGGCCTGGCTCGAACCCTAAACCTATGGGTTCTCTGTAGTTAGCTCTGCGCAGGTTTCTCTACACTTCCTCACCTCTGCCATGGGATGGAGCCTCCGCAGAGCGGTCTGCCACTCTCTGAGAAAAGGACCTGACTTCCTAGAGCCAATCAGCACCCTGCCTCTCTCACTGAGAAAGTCACACCCCGCACCAAAGCTTCTCCCTGGGCCTGACACACTGCCCATGACCTGTCCACGTCTGCTATTATTGCTGTGAGGGGTTCCCAGGACTGCAGAAAAATGTCAACAGTGGAGTCATCTGAAGGTGGCAAGTTGGGAATGACTTCATTTTTCCACAAAGAATACCAATTAAAAAAAAAATAAGGGAAGCCAGGTGTGGTGGCGCATGCCTGTAATCCCAGCACTCAGAAGGCTGAGGCAGGAGGATCACTGTGAGTTTGGGGTCAGCCTGAATTACACAGCGAGACCTTGTCTCACAAAAACAAAACAAAGCAAAACAAAAAACAAAACACAAACCCCCCACAAAATTAGTTTTAAATAAAGCAACTCCTTTATGTGTCTGTGGCAGGGATGTGAGATGTCATGTTTCCAGGGCAGGGACAGCTCCCATCTTAACAGTTCCCAGGCACTCCACTGAGGCCACACTGCTGTGACACAGCGGGGGTGCAGGGACCCAAACCGGGCGGGTTGCTAAGATAACACGCACTCCTTTCTTGCTTGGCTTCTCAGCGGATGTGGACCTCAGAAACACTGCTAGGCCTTTGACTCTGTGCACCCCCAGCCTTGGTGGCTGTGTGTGTGCGCCTTGAAGAGTTCTGCAAGTCATGTCATGACTCTGCTCTTGCTCAGAGAGAGATGCGAGCCATAGCAGGCTGTAGGTGGAGGAGAGACACGATCAGATTCATGTGGTGACAGCCCGGCTGCGTGGGCAGAAGCAGAGAGCCCTGTCAGGAGCTACTCTGATCTAGAAGAGAACCTGCAGGGCGTGGCCAGGGGGGCAGCGAGACTGGTCTGATCCGGAAGAATGGAGGCTAAGGGAGCCGCAGGGTCGAGGGAGAAGCGTGCACAGGAAAGGGGCTGGCGGAGTGACATCGCGGGGCGGGAGGTGAGGCCTGTCCCTGCCTGTTTCTTATGTGGAGTCAGAGGTCCTTTCTAAGACCGACACTGTGACAAGTCACTACCTCGTGCACCGTCAGGACAGACAGCGCTGGGGCGCACCCGGCTGGGGAGCAAAAGGCTGCGCTCCCACAGGAAGGGATCTGTGCTTCAGGCTGCCGCTGCCGAGGACAAGGGTGACCTGTACACGCCCGAGAGACAGCGGGCGAGAGGGTGGGAGCGGAGCAGGCGGGAAGCTTCTGAGGAAGGACACGGTGATGCTGCAGTGGCCAGGGGTGGGCCCTTTGGAAAGGGAGGCCGGCAGAGCTTTAGTAGACTTTAGTACCCCCATCTGTTCCGGAGAAGAGGGCAGAGCTTGGCTCCCTGCACCGGGAGTCAGACAAGCATGTGACACAGTGTTTATGTGGAACCGTATTCCCCACCTGGCTCGTTGATAATCATCCTTATTACTGACAACTATCTAGAATAATTCCACAAGAGAGTCCTTGTCAGCACCACTGGTCACGGTAGAAAAATGAGCATTTTCGATGCAGTTCTATAATCTTTATCTAAAGTGTGAGAAAACAATCAGCTCGGCTGTGGTTTAGCTTTAACGAGACTGTCAAATACATACCCTTCCTGAACACACTCGGTGTCTTTCACATCTGAGACCCCCCAAAATTCTTAGCAAGGTACAAGTGCTGGGCGGAGAAAACAACCTCCATCAACAGCAGGGGGCGCCATGCACCAAACCCGCCGAGGGAGCGGGGAGAAGGTTCCAGTTCACAGAAGAGTGAGTTCTGTGATGGATGCTGGCCACATGAAGGTACTCAACTACACGGTCAGAAGTGGTTATGATGGCAATTTCAGGTCGTGTCGTTCATCACAATTTAAAATTTTTAAAAAGATCAAAACTTTACATAACATGCTCATCTATCTGCTGTTTTAATAATATCAACGTGGGTTTGCTTAGGTATCTTATTCTGAGAGTTGAAGTTGGGCTTTAAGGGCTGGTCTTAATTATTTAAATCTCTCCTGACCTCCCCCCAACTGCCAAGAAACCCTCAAATCTACAAGGCATTGTGACAGAAGGGAGAGAAGAGCTTCCTAGGCAGAAACCTTACTAGCTCAGTCACTTGACACAGGCCAGCAGCTTTCCATAGGTTATTTCATGCAACCCTCAAAACCTCCCCGGATAGTGGCCTTATTCTTTGCTCCTCTCCAGTGAAACACAGACCCCACACAAGGGGACCTGGGACAGCAACTTGTCCCAAATCACCTGTTGGCAAGGGTGGGGCGGAAACTTCAACCCTGAGATTTATAAACCTCTTCTGGTTTCTGGGATGTCCTGAGGCTCTAGAATGTTCCTGCCCATCGGAACACAGTGCCTTGGCTTGAGAAAGTGGTGAACTCTGTTCATTTACCTTGGTCCTTTTTTCCATCCCCCGTGCACAAGAGAGTCATTTTCCTCCCGGGACAATGGCAACAATGAGGCAGCAGTCTCCACCTTGGCGCGGGGGCAGCCAGCGGAAACAAAGGCTCACAGAGGCTGCCTTTGTTGGGGACAAAGCGCCAGCATGGCACGGGGCTGGACCAGGCCCTGGATGGTCCGGGTGGCTGACAGCTGTGCCCGAGGGTGTCTGGCGACAGCAAGGCAAGCCTGGTCATTCTCGGGAGCCCAGCTTCACATATGGGAGACAGGGACCTCTGATCAAGGCCTTGGTTTTTACGGTGGGCTTGGATCCTGCCTTTCTAGCCCACAATCTGAGGGCTCAGAATTAATGTGCTTTACAGAGGCGCAGCTTTGTCCAGATGACAAGATGCAGCCAAGACCCCAGAGTTCTCAGCGTGATCGGAGCCCTGCGCCCCGCCCATTAAACATGGGTAGCAGTAAGGAAGGGAGCTGGAGCAGCTCGTCCCGACCTGCAGGGTGACAGAGGGCCCTTGCATTATGAAAAGAGCCTCCTACCTGGGGAAACTGAGGACACAGAGGCAGGCCTCTGATTGCTAGGCCAGGTGTTTTCCCCTGCCTTGCTTCTTGTGAACAGGGACTTAGGGATGAGACTGAGATCCCCCAGAAGCAGGTGGCAGCCAGGCCCTCCCCTCGGGGGATTAGGCACTCGAAATACTGGCTGTGTCCTGACCTTGCTGTCTTGTAGAGCCAGAGTCCTTATTTGGGGTGTTGCAAGGGGGCGCTCTGAGGACCTGTCCACTGTGGGCAGCACCATCAGTAGGGTGTCTATATTATGGACAGCTAAGTTAGGCAGAAATCCTACAGGCAGGCAGATGGGGCTGGGCCTTAGGGAGAGTCAGCACAGAAGATGCAAACACACTACAGCTGTGACTGCAGGCGCATCCACGGGAGGCCAGGTATCCGGATAAAGAGGAGATGACCAGGCTTCCGTACCACCCCCGGGATGAGATAAACAGGAACACCTGGCCTAATGGAGTCCAGAGAGATGTCAGTCACCTTGGTGGGCAACCAAGACCCTCGGACCCATCCTCTCTTGAGAAGTCCTTTGTTCCTTCTGTGCACACTTGCTACGTAACTTGCTTCCCCACTGGATCACTATTACCTAAGCGACTATACTTGTAACCTTACTGGTTGATTGGGGCTTTAACCCACATTGTACCCTGTGGTTGTGCTTTGTAAAACTTCCCCTGTGAAGTGGGGTCCTGGACCACCCATTCTGGACCCCTCCTCCTCCCAGGAGCTATATCTCTCAATAAATATTTCCTACTCCTTAACTTCTGTTCTTCCTTAGAATTCATCCTTTAATTTTGGGGAACACGAACTCGGCATATTTGACATCTACAAGGTTGGGAGTTATATTATTTCCCCTATGTCATTTGGAGAGGTCCGATACCATTCTTACGGCATTCTTGGTGCACCGGCTGGGGATTGAACCCGGATCTCCTGTGTGGCAGATGAGAATTCTACCATTGAACCTCCAAGAATATCTGCACCTCATGGAAAGGGCATGAGTCACAGGGAGGACCAACTGCTCCCTTCTCTTACTTGTCTACCCTCCTCCCCTGCCGGAAGCGCTGACGCTTTAGGACCCAGATGTTCTGCAGCTGCGTGGTGCCTGCTCCCGGGTGCCACCTGGGCTCCTCAGGCCTCTGCTGGGCAGTGAGGCAGTGAGCAGGGGCAGTTAGCTGTGCAGTGGTTCATGCCTGGGCTTCTTTTCCCCGAGGCGCCCAGGAGGGGACTTCTACAGACCCTGTGGTCACCCTCTCCTCTCTTGCAGCTCCAACTTCACCCTCCCAGCCAGACTGACCCTGGGAAGCTGGGAGGAGACGGTGAACAACCTAGTAAGGAGACCTAGGAGCTGGGCCTGCAGTCACCCACTGGTAGCTGAAAACAGGATGGAGCTCCGCACCTCTGTTTTCCTTTTGCAGCATCTCCTTTTTACTTTAAACCCCGGGTCAGGTCCCTACTCAGCTCTGTATGCAGGCGCGCTAGTCCCTCAAGGAGCATCTGGAACACAAGGTTATTCGCCCTCATCATGCCTTGTCTGTCCTTCCAGCCTGAGGACACCAAGAGTAGTCATTTTCAGGACTGACAGGCACATCCAACTGCCAGTCTGGACTTACACCGTCCAGTTCCTGGAGAGTCCCTAGAAGTCTCCCAAACCTATAATCACCTTGGGTTCTGGGAAAAGCAGAGTCTCACAGAGCACCCCGTGATGACGTCAGCGTCCACAAGCAGAAGCGACTCCCCATGACTGACAGGACCGAGGCGCCCCACCAAGCAAGGGCGCTCAGCTCACAGGAAATGAACGGCTCTTCCAGCCATAGGGATTGCTCCCAGCCAGGAAACCAGGACTGAGACAGTGATCAGCCGGACCCTGGCCCACCACAGCACCCCATGAACTGCTTCCTTCCGGCTGTCGTGGGCCAATCTCAGCTAATGCACGCGTGTTGTTTTTTTCCCCATTCTCCCTGACTTTCCAGCTCTGCCTTATAAAATCTCCCGATGCCTCTCCCTGACTTACCCTGAAATTCCCTTCCTATGTTGAGCGTCCACAAACCTACTCCATGGGGAGAGGTACGGTGCCCATTTCCTCTTTGCGGGTCTTCCTTGGACCCCACCTGGTGACAGCCTCACTGGACTGATTCTGACAGCAGGAGAAGGACGCGGTCACGCGAGAGGGTGACAGTGATCTCTTTGAATTCAGAGCCAGGGAAATTTAAAAAGGAATTAAGGAACAGACAGAGGCATCATTAGTGGATAAAAGATGAGTATGATCTAACAGTGCCACAGAATCTCCACTCACGGAGAAGAGGCCAGCGAGGAGGAAGCTGCTCTGATGAGGTTGACGCTCCCGTCGTGGAGGGTGTGGAGGGGCCAGCAGAACCTGCCCCTCTCACTCTGGCTGCCACCCGCTGTCTCCCAGGTGACAGCTAGACCTGCCTCCTTCCAAGGCTTCTGCCCTCCCGGACAGATCCAATGGGTGTCAATGTGCCAGACATCAAAGGGCACTGTCCACCTGGGAGAGGCAGGAGGAGGCACCGGCCAGCCAGCAAGCATGGTGGGCACTGGAGGTGGCAGCCACAGTGACGGATGGAGGGGCCCAAGTGGTCATGTCCCCAGGAGCAGCAGCTGGAGTGGAGGACACAGAGAGGCCTGTGGGGTGTGGTCCAGAGGGGATGCAGCTGCTTCCCAGACGGCCTGGGGCAAGGTGAGCACAGAGAAGGGTGGCATGGGGTGGCTCGGGCACTGCTAGGAAACCCGGGGAGAGTGGGAAGGGAGTGAGGGCCCGGACAGGCTGAGAGGGGAAAGCGCTAAGGTCAGGGAAAAGTGCTTCCAAAGTGTGCTCTGCAGATGAAGAGAAGGGAGAAAGAGCCGTCCCGGCCGGCCAAAGTGAGTTCCAAACCCCTCCTTCTCCACAGAGGGGGTGTCCCCCAAACTCACACGGCAGGTTAATGGTCACTCTTAACGGTACTGATGGGTGGGACCCTGCAGAGGTGTTTGGGGTGCAGGCTCTGTCCTCAGGAGAGGATGGGCGGGAAGCAGGCCCCGCTGGATGCTGGCCCTCCCTCCCTCTGCCACCTCTGGGCCTCCAGAACCAGAAGAATAATCCTCCGTCCATTATAAATGGCCCAGCCTGCTGTTCTGCCACTGCAACACAAGACTGAGTAAGACAGAGGACCCTGCAACCCAGGAGGAGCAGGAAGGTGGGTAGGAGGGATCTCAAGACAACACGGAGGAGGCACAAGGTTTTGGCAACCACTTTGGGCCCGTGCAGGCTCAGGCCCCTTCACACACAGGGGCCAAGGGTGATGACGCCAGAGACCTCAGGCTCAGCAAATGTTCCAGGGGCCGACTCCAGCCAGGCTGCCTGCCCAGTTACCGTCAGCTGGGCCTCACCAGCTCTGTGTCTGTCCTGACCACGGTGCCGCAGCCCTGGGCTTCCCGGTGAGAGCTGGGTCACAAGCAGTCTGCCCTAGTCCACACCGCCCAGCCGGACTGACCTGACTTGGATTTGGTGTTCAGAGACGGGGGAGCAGAGGGGGAAGAGGGGAGGGAGGGGAAGGTAAGGATTAGAGGGGGAGGGGAAGGAGGAGTAGGAAGCGGGGCATGACGGCACAAGGCTGAGGCAGGAGGATTCCCAGTTCTGTTCAAACCCAGACAAGTTATCAAGATGCTGTCTCAAAAAAAAACAAAAGGAGGATGGAGCAGGGATGCAGCTCAGCATGAAGGTGCTGGTTCAATCACCAGTACCACACACACACAGAAGAAAGGGGAGCTGATGAGGCGTCATCTTGCCCTGGGCTCTCCCCCAGGCAGCCCTTCCCACAGTGGAAGCACCTTTCACACCTGTTCTGGGCGCGGACCAACCTGTGTCTACAGCAGGCCAAGGCCACACATGGGGAGCGCTGGGAAATGGGCCCCTGTGCATTCCGCTGACCTTCACGTGGTCCCCATAGGACCTGTGCACCAAAGGTCACCACCAGTGCCTCCTCCTCTCAGCCTTATCCCCAGTGTCTTCCTTCCCTCCGAAGCTCAGGTAGCACCTGGATTCGGCTGCGCAGGGGCCGCTCACAGAGCTGTTCCCTCTCTGGTACCCACAGGCTTCCCTGGACACCAAGTGTCCGATGCAGGGTCGTGAGGTGAGGTACGTGGTGGGCCCTGAGTGCCTTCACACACGGCCTTGTAAGAAAGGGGCAGAGGGAGGCTTGACGCGTCACACACCCACGAGGTGGCTGTGGGAAGAGGGAGACCTGGGCCCCAGTGGTGCGAAGGTGCTACCAAAGGGTGATACCTCTGTGGCCAGCGAGCCTGCGACACCACAGCTTTAGGCCAGGAGCTGGATCTGGGTTTCCCCTCCAGCACCACGAAACAGCAAGTTCCCTTTTTTAGGCTACCAAGTTTACAGTAACGGGTTACTGCAGTGAGGGAGTGAACGAGCCGGTGCGTTCACAGCCCCGCCCTGTCACAGAACAAAGCCCACAGCAGAGACGGTGTCTCTAGCACAGGGTAGAACCCATGCCGGGCATGAGGCAGGGCCCTGGCAGGGGCCAAATACGGCACAGACGTGTGTGCTTTTTATTGGGGCCTGGGGACCAGGCGCAGAGAGTCGCCGAGCCGTGCCTGTGCAGGGACAGAGGACACAGGTGAGGACGGTGCCCTCGGAAGCGCTCATGTGGCTCGGTGGCCAGGCAGAGGCCCACAGGCTCCCAACACGCACAGCCCAAGGCCTCCGCAAGGCAAACTCACTGGCCTGGGGGCTGCTCCGGGCCCAACCTTCTTGGCAGGTGAAATCCCTGGCTGCTGCCCGCTTCCTCCCTGCTGTGTAGGCAGAGTATTGACCCTGGGCTTCCCTTGGTCTGTGCTCAGCAGCCTGGGGTATCTGATGCTTCTGGGGGTGATGAGCTGCAGGGAGAAAACGTTCCACTGTCCCACGTGCCCGTGGGAGACCCGTCTGCAGACGGCAGGGACCTACAGGGGCAATGGAGAAGCACAGCCCAGGTCTGAGCTAAAGTACGAGGCATCCCAGCACGAGAACACTTCGAGCTCGTGGGTGTGCTGAAGTGGGAGTGTCGTAAGATTCTAAGGTGGACAGATGGCAATGTGTCTTTGCTGTCATAAATTTAATTTTAAAATTCACTGTATACTTTGATAACCCTTTGTATCTATAAAAGGACTGAGTTCTCTGTGTGTATGTATAATATATATATATGTATTTGTTTCACTAAATTCTTCACTGGCATCAAATATGCCAACAGCCATTTGTCCACACATGGCCACCTCGTCCACACCCTAGATCCTGTGCACTGGGGCTGTGCCCATGACGGGAGCGCTGGGCTCTGGGTTTGACGAAGCCACCACCCCTGCAAAGTCCTCATAAAGGGGGTGATTCTTATCTTCTCCGGGGGCACCGGAGAAATAGCTTGCATTCCACAGGGATGTCCCCAAAGCCACTAAGCCAGGAGCCGTGCCAGGCCCCAGGGCTCCGAGCCCGTAGCCCTCAGCACCGCCCTATGTGGCCCCCGAATCCAGCTCGGCCCCGCCCCTCCCAACATGCTCCTGTGCCCATGGAGCAGCGTGGCGGCGGCCATGGATGTGCGAGATCAGAGGGGTCGCGTCCAATTCATCCGCCCGCACGGCAGCTAAGAGCCCTCTTTAAGGGGCTCACGGGAAGGTCGCTGCCAAGCGGTGCTCGCAACTCATGGCTGGCAGGTTCTCCAGGCCTGCCCGCTGGGTGTGTGCAGTTGCCCAGCGACACACTGTGGATCTTTTGGGCTTGCTCTGCTGGTGGGCAGAAGGGACCAGAGGACCCCCAGAATAATTTCTTGGCACCACATAAACCTGTTTCCTGGGCCTAAACAAGTGAGTCAGGCAGCAGTGAGCTTTTAAGAGAAAAAGAAGAAGGAAGGGTGGTAGTACAGGCCTGCAATCCAGGGACTCAGGAAGCTGAGGCAGAAGGATCTTCACGTTTGAGGCAAGACCTTGTCTCATGAAGGCAGGGAGGCTGAGAATGTAATTCAGAGGGTGGGGGGGCGCACTATTGGCTACTGATCTCCTTTGGAGTTAGACCTATTAATCCATCCTTGAGCTTAAAGCTCCTTTGCTTCCCAGGCTGGTTCTAAGTGCTGCTGGCCAGGGCAGGGATCCCCCCAACTACTGACCTCTCTGCCCAACCACAGTGGGTTCTGACTGTTTCCTTGTTCCTTGGTCAGTGGTGTCGACTTCAGTAAACAGCACGATGGCCCCCTGGCACCTGATCAGCTGTCTCGGGTCCCCAGTGTGCTCCTTTCACACCGCCAATGGTAACTCTGCCTATTTAGTAGTTTTTGAGATAATTTATTTAAAAAAAATAGCTGGAGACAGCTTCCCAGGGTTTGCCCCACCTGCCCAAGTCAATAGATCAGGTATTTCGGCCTGGGACAGACAGCCATGCAGTGGGGCCTAAGTGCTGGCAGTGCCCCCTTCAGACTGCCCGGGAACTGTCCCAGGATCAGGGCAGAGGCGGCTGAGCTGCTGTCCCTTCCTGCGCACTGTATTTCAGCTGAGCTCGTGAAACACTGTTGCGAACTGCTAGGGAGACATCCAGAGGCGCTGTTCCTGCTGGCAGTTAACTGGGCCCCACAGTGTCCTTTGGCCATGGCCATGGTTGTGGACAACGGCTGAGGCTGGGTGGCTGTGAGGATGAGCGGAGACACAGCGTGCGCCGGCCATGTGAAGCCTGCAGCACCGAGACCCTGCCAGCCGGAAGGCCACCACTGGATGTGGGTCTCTGACCTCAGCGCTCCAGAGCAGACGGCCAAAATAAACCACCTTCCAGCCAGGTACAGCGTGCACACCGGTCATGCCAGCAGTGAGGAAGGCTGAGGCAGGAGGCTCGCACATTCAAGTCTCACCTGGGCAACTGAGATAATCTCAGAATAAAACTAAAAAGGGCCGAGGGTGCAGCGCGGTGCTTCAGAGCCCAGGGTTTCAATGCCCAGGACTGGAAACAAACAAAAGTGAAACAACCAACCAACAAACATAAAAGATACCACTTTTCATTAAAATTTACCAAATTTGTGGTTTTGGGTTACTGGCAACGGGACGTGTACTAATACGTCTCTAGGTGGGGAAAAGTGGGAGACTGGTGCTCAGTTCTGTCAGGGGCCGTGACGCTGATGAGCCCCTCTTTCCAACAGGCCATTAGATAGACATAATGAAGCCTGTAATTGCAGACACAGTGCCGAGGGCAGGCACAGCGCTCCCCAGCAAATCCCTACACACAGAGCGTCCGGAACAGCATCATAGCAGGGTCTCACGCGAACCACGTGAGAGCTGAGTGGCTGACAGGCTGCTTACCCTGCCTGGGTGGCCCTAGAAGAGGATGAGACGGTGCTTTTCTCTTAGAAACACAACCCCTGACCAGGGAGCTTGGAGCAGGAGCAAGGCACGGTTACCATGGCGCAGTCCACTGCTGAGGAGGCTGCGATGGGGCGGGAGGGCTGCACTTCGCTGGGGCCAACCCCAGCCTCTGCCGGCCCTGGCCGGCTGAGCTCTCCTCTCACAGTGTGCTCCCCTCTGGGGGAACACGGCTCACCCCGGCTCTGCTTGGGAGCCTACCTTCCGCCTTCATAACCTTGCCTCTAAATAAGCTCACATTATTTTGTTTTTGTTTTTGTTTTTGTACCAGGGATCGAACTCGGGACCCTGAGCTTGTGTGGCAGGCGGCAGAAGCCCTGAGATAAATCCCTGGCCCTTTAAACTCACATTCTGAGGTCCTGCACCTCACCCAGCAGACTCAACTCCACTGTCCCATCGGGACAGAAGCTCCTGGCTCCACAGTCCACTTTACTCCCTCATGGATGCAAAAGGCAAAAAGTCTTCACTACTAAGAGCTGCTGACCTCAGCTGCCCCCGTATCCTCTGTGTGAGGCAGTGTAGACCTAGGGCATCCCGACAAGCTGCCTTCTCCCTGCCTGCATGACCGTGGCCCCCACCACCCCAGCAGCCACTGTGTGATGCTGCAGGAGGCCAGCAGGTTGCAGTCTGGGGCCTGGCACACATGCCTGAACAGGCACTGTCTGAGCGAGTGTGCGGAGCCTGCTGAGAACGTCCACACCCGCCTTCCTGACATGGGTCAGCCCAAATCCCCTGCGAAGTAACCCATTTGGCCAACCATCAATTTGTCCAGTTTACTATTCCTGAAAATCTGTCTTTCAAAATCTCTTCTAGAATCCCAGCCACTGGGGCTGGAGGGACCAGCGAGCCTGGGCCTGGGTGAACTCCGGGGCCTCGGGGCTGTGCCCTGGCCATGTCTCAGCCCCGCTCCAAGTTGCTCCATCTTTCGGTGACAAACTCCCCTCTTGTTCTGACCGTGGTTTCTCCATCTCTCTGGCATGCAGTCTCCCTTCCCTGCTCTTTCTCGGGTTTCCTCTGGGCTGGCACGCAGAGGGAGGGTACTGGGGTCTGGTGCGGTGGGCGTCCCCTGCCCAGAGAGGCCCTGCCTGTCCACCACATGCCCTCTGGACGGACGCCCATTTCTGTTGTGCTCAAAGACACCACAGCAGCAGCCAGCCCTGTGCCCTGCATGGATTCTTCTCCCATCTCTTGGCACCAGTGGCCCGAAGCTAAAGCAGCGGGGAGCTTGAGAAGAGAAACATCCAATGTTCTCAAGATGCCGTTTGTGAAGTAAAAATGCAAACTGGTCAACTTGGAGCGGCCAAGCTGCTAAAGCTTCACTGTTTAATATGACTTGTGATGAACTACAGAAAGAGGGGTTGTTTGCTGTTGTTTTGATTTTTTGAGACAGGGTCTCACTTTGTAGTTCAGGCTGGCCCTGAACTTACTATGTAGCTCAGGTTGGCCTTGAACTCTCAGTGATCCTCCTGCCTCAGCCTCCTGAGTGAGTGCTGGGATTACAGGCATGTGCCATCACCACGCCTTTTTTAAAAAATATGTTTTGGGTGAACAGGCAAATTTGGTGAATTTAGCTGCCCAATATGCTGGCTTTCACCAAACTGGCCTGCCACTCTGATACCCATCTGGACCCTTCTCCCATCAACAGCACTTCTGGGCAGATGAGTCCCACTGGGTGAACAGTTTCTATCTTACTTCCAAATCTCGAGTCCAGGCAGGACCAGGCAGACCTCAGGGCTTGTGAGAACAGTTTCCATAGCTGAAAACTGTCAGAATGTTGCCCCCGCACCCCACGTGAGGAGGCTCCCTTCTCAAGAGCTCTCACTGCCTCCCTACCAAGGCTGTGAGCCCACACCACCCCCAAGAGAACAAGCCTTTTAGGACACGGTCACTGTGCGAACAGTCCAGTGCACAGGTGACAGGGACCGCAGCCCTGCAGGAAGGGCCAGGCTCAGGGGCCGCCTGTTCCCCAAGGCTCAGCCTCTCCCTTCATGCCCGGATCATCCCTCTGACCCGCGGTTCAGCCTCCCCGTGAGGTGACGACAAGGAAGGCTCTCGTGACATGCACAACCTCCCGAGCTGTCCAGCCAGCAGCTTCCCTGGTTTTCCTGCACCCTGAAGAGCTGGCCCGGCTACGGCCACCTGGCTGACCTTAGTCTGCATTATAGCCGCTGCCTTACTGCTACTCGGGGGCATCTGCCTGACGATCTGCAGTTTTGAAGCGAATCTTTTGGAAAGACGAAAGATATCCTGCCCCATCTGACAGTCTGAGGAGCTCAGGCAGCACCTGCTACTGAGTATGCGTGGAAGGACTGCAAGCAAGACGCAACTGGAACAGAAGCAGGAGCTGGAAATGTTCTGCCTCCCACCCCACCACCCCCGCTAGCTGCATGGAGGACACTGGCTGCTTTTCTTAAGACACAGTAATTTAAAAGTAACTTTTGGGGAAAAGTATGAGCACAGAAAAGAGTTTTAGAGCAGGAAGAGACCACCTGAACTTCAGCTGAAAATCTATATGAGGAAATACATAAATACAGACACACTACAGTATCCACCTCAAATAAGTGTCAAAAGTGATATGGTCTTATTTTTCACAGGCAAAGTCAGATGTGAATCCAGCATTCTAGAGCCGGAAAAGTGAGTCCTTCTGGATGGAACAGATGCAGTTTTGTTCTGGACAGTGTAAGTGTTCCTTTGAGATGTAGCTGGAATCACAGAGTCACTGGACAGGGGTCCCTCTCAAAGACCTGGGAACAAGAGTCGCCTCCCCAAACAGTGAGCACAGGAAGTTGTGTCAGTGTAAGGGATGCACAGGGCACTGTGGAATCACTGCAAGGCTCCTACTTCGTATGCAAAACCATAGGCTACAAGCCTGCTGTGGTGATCACGCCTGTAATCCAGCACTCTGGGAGGCTGAGGCAGGAGGACGTTAGGTTCCAGCCCAGTCTGGGAAACTTGGTGAAACTCTATCTCCAAGTAAAGAAAGCTTCGGATGTAGCTCAGGGCGAAGACTGAAAAAGTACTGGAAAAACAATCAGACCCTGGAAAGACCATGAAGCGTGATGCTCTTGAGTGTTCTATTGACTTCTGATATGTTTATTTCCAGACATTACGATGCCTGAAAAAAAATTAAAATAGAGTCCAAAGGAAAGGGCTTTTTAAGAGCTTTAAAAATAGCATAAAATGAGCATAGATAAGCAGATTGTCCCTTGCTACGTGTGTGTGATGCCTGCGTGTGTGGGGCTGGGGATCGAACCCACGTCGGAATCACCACAGCACGGTGGGTGCCTTCGTCACCCTAACCCATGGGAACAGATCAGTTGATTATTGTGCCCCCTCCATGTGTCAGTACAACAGCAGGCCCGGGGGCCGCATCACAGACCTGTGTCATGAAGTTTAGGGAGCAAGAGGGGCGGTGAGTGTGGTAGTGACATAAAAAGCCACGTGTGCATTGCAGTGACAGTTTCACGCTTACTTTAGAAGAATCTTACTTCACATCTTTACTCTGGTCCTTTTCATGACAATTCCAATCGACTCGATTGATGGAACTGCTATAAGGACACCAGATGTGAGACACTCTGTAAGCAGCAAGCTCACGCACTGAGGTTTTCAATGCTGGAAAAACTGCCGTTTCTTCGAGCACAGTGCCAAGCAGCTCAGGACGGAGGCCCAAGGACCAGTACTTGTTCCCGTTCTTTGAGAACAGTGTCCTTCACTGGACGGGGCCCCACAAGCTGGGTTCCAGCCAGTTCTATTACTGGGTACTTGGATGATTCCCTTGTCCTGCCTGAGTCATTTCCTTTTCTGAAAAATTACAGGTTCTGACTAGTGTATCTCCAAGTTCCCCTCCCACAAGGAGTTCTGAGTCTTTATTTCTAAGGTGAAAATTTACCTTGAGATGACTTCTAGCTACAGAAGGCCACTGTGATATAGGATTAAAAGAATTCAAGAAATAAAACATTTCCTTGGGAGACGTGTAGTCGTTTTTCCAGATCCTACATTATCATCATTTTAAGAAAACTGACTGCAGAGTAATTTTTTAGCAGTATAAACTGATGTCCATGAGCCATGAGAGAGGCCTGTCCTCGCACCTGACACGGTCGAGCTCTCCACTGTACTCAGCTCTTGCTGTGGGAAGCCATCTACACTGCCAGGAAAGCCATCTACACAGCGAGAGAAGACAGAGGAGTAACCTCCAGGGCAGAGACGGCCACAGCCAGGACTGGGTCTGCGAGAGCCAAGTCACAGAACCTGGCTTCGGACTCAACTCAACTTTCGACTCCAAAAGTTGAGGTCTGCTCTGGCATAGAAATTTCTCTGTTTTGCTTCCTAAAATGCTCTTTTAAATGGTTTCAGAGTTGTTCCGTGTTTTGTTAATATTTTAGGGAACCATGGAAAAACTTATCCACCACAGGAAGAGAGAATGCCCAAAAAGGAAGAGAGGGTTTGTCTGGGGTTACTGGTCTGACTCCAACGGATGTTGCCATCAGAAATCCCCCACCCACCCAGCAAAGAAGCCACGGACCGGGCTTCTGACACCCCCATTTCACAGGGACACAGTAGAGAGGGGCAGCATTGGAGGGGCCACCAAGATCATGAGGTTATCGCTTGGTGCTATGTGGGGCTCTCTTGCTGTCCCTGTCACAGTCTACTCAGCTGTTGGATGAGTGAGCAAAGACTAAGTTGTGGGTCTTGCAACAATGTTCATTAAAGGCCTAGGACATGGGCAGGACTCAATTTTGCAGAGCCAAACACTTCAGGCCTCAGCTCTGGGCTAGTCAGTTCAGAGTGTCACTGTACTTACCAGGCCTTTCTGGGAAACACTGATGTGATGTACATAAATGGAGGTGTCGCACAGGACTTAATAGGACAGGTATGGCCACAACAAGGGACAAGACCCATAATTCAGCTGGGTGCAGGTACATGCCTGTAATCCCAGCACTACGGGAGGCTGAGACAGGTGAATGCATTTGAGCCCAGCAGGGGCAACTGAGCAAGACCTTGTCTCAAAATAAAAACATAAAAATGGCCAGAGATGTAGCTCAGTGCAAAGACCCTGGGTTCAATCTCTAGAATTGCAAAAACAAAACAGAACAAGATGGAAAACATGTAATTCTTTTTATCCTCTTCTGGTTTCCATCTTTACAACCTGAACGGCACAGTCTACCATGTGAGGTTGCTTATAGTTGGTTTTTCTGCTGCTGGTGACACCTGCCATAAACCGTCTTATATACCATGCACATATATTTGGTTGTTTTCTTTGCTGTGCAAAGTCCCCCCCCGCCCCCGTACCAGGGATCAAACTCAGGACCTTGCGCTTGCAAGGCAGGTGGTGGTACCACTGAACTAAATCCCCAGCCCTACCATGCACATATTTTTGAACAGGATCTCACACATGGACTTGGCCATGAGAACTGGTAAAGGGACAGTGTGCACTGCCTATTCAAGGGTGTGCCCCCAGACACCGGCAGATGCTGGGGACAGCTTGATGTCACCCAGTCCTTCCTCGCAGAGAGACAGGGCTCGAGACCCGGCAAGGGCTGGGCAAATCAGGACAAGTAAGGTGGCTGCATCAGCACAATGCAATTAGGAGAGGAACTTTTATAGGGAGACTGAGATAGCACTGATTCCATTTGTGGAAGGGACTGCCATGGTTATAAAGCTGACTTTGGATGTTCAGAAAATGTGTTGGAAACTCCTTAGTGAGACAAGAGGAGTATTCAAATTAAAGGCAAAGTCGTCCTCTGTGGATCATGTGAGGAGTCTTGAGAAAAATACAGAAGGAGACTTTCCCTAAACACGACCTCCCTGAAGAGTAGACATTTACATCTGGGGAAGAGGCTGTTAATGAATCCAGCACAGTACACATTAGGGATACAAGAGTCCTCCCTTTCAAACAATTAATTCCCTTCGGGGGTGGCAGGACAGACAGATAGGGAGAGAGAGGGAGAGGACAGAATGGGGTACCAGGTCCCCTTACCGTCAGCGACAAGGCCATGCACACGAACGTGAACCTCTTGATGTGGGCCGACGTGACTGTGTTGCTTGTGTTTGCCAGTTTGTTGCTGGGGTTATTCTGGGGAAGAAGAGAGTGGCAGTAAGGAAGGGCTCGGCCTGGGATCTCACGAGCGTCTTGTTTTATGTGATGTGTCTGGAGCGTGCATTCAGGGATAGCCCGGAAGACAGTGGCCACGCTGGGTCTCTCGGATAGACGGCTGTCAGTTCTCAAATGCAGACAAGCACCAGACCGAACTCAGCCGAGTCAGGCCTCCCTTGGGCGCTGGACTGTCCACCTTGCCCTGCCTAGGACCTTGGCCCCAAAGCCTGCAGTTGTGGCGCCCTGTCACCAGGGTCACCTCACTAAATGCCAAGCCCTGCTCGGTGGCCTTGGCTGCTCTCTTCCCTACCAAATGGACTTACCCTGGGCACTTGGCCTTGCTGGAATGGCCCAGACCCCTTCCCTTTGTCATTTCTCCAGTTGCCTCCCAAACAGGACTCCTTGTTTTCCCCAACACATGGGGCTTTTGTTCCTCCTGCTGCTGGTCTCTCGATTCCCCAAACACCAGTCTCTTCGAGGCCCATGCCCTTCGCGGCCTGCCTGTGACCCCTGGCTTCTAGCTCTCCCTGGGCCTCTCTTTCTGATGATCCTTGGGGACATGTCTGACACCTTCTTCCCCTGCCCCATGAGGCCGTGCACCTCTGAGATCAAGCTCTATGTCTACTGCCTCCGAGGCTCTGGGGCACTTGGTGCCACCATCTTTCTTCAGCACAAGAGGCTACAGAAGAGCACCTGTTACAATGGATTGTAAGTGAATTCTTCTGAAGGCCCGTTGTCCCCTCACAGGTCACACTAACCTGAGGCTCTCTGGGTCCCACTGTGACACAGCCTTGCCCCCACCCAAGTTCCTGGCCCCGAGGCAAAAATTCACTAGGGAAGAAGAACCCCTGCCTCATTATGGAGGCGACCAGCCTAGAGCCAACAGAAATGGCCTTGGCACCCGGCTCCGCGCCCAGGCTGAGGGGACCCATGTGCACACAGTTGCTGGAGACCTTGCTGGGAAGGACGCGACTTCCCTCAGCACGGAGGCTGAGGCTGTGGGGTCTCTGTCCTCCCTTCCTATGGAGAACACTGCAGCACAAACCTCTGAGTGTCTTTTTCTTTTGGTACTGGGGATCGAAATCAGGTCCTTGTGCTTGCAAAGCAGGCAGTGGAACCACTGAGCTAAACCCTGGCCTTTCTGCAGGTCTCTCCTAACCCCACTCAGAAGCACACACATCCCAGTGTGCTGGGGCTTATCTAGGGACCCCTGGCGGTGTGAGGCGGGGCCACCCCGAGTCAGGCTACCCCACCACAGGCACAGTGTACCTGCACCAATGTGCTGCAGCCTGGTGGGACATGTTTGAAACGAATGCTGGCATCACTGTATTAGCAGGGCTGTTTCACCACACTGGTGCAAAGATCAGTTCACAGGGCGCTAAAATCACCACAGGTGTGTGAGATTCTGAATCTCTTGTCCTGGAACCCACAGAGGATGAGGACTTCCACAGCCAAGGCAGCACATTTAGGAAGTCCTCGCAGAGCCCGAGATGTTGGGGACTGCAAGGGATTCCTGTAAGTGGCTTGGCGTTGCTCACTGGCGTGTGTCGACAAAAAGGGGAGGTTTTAAAAGGGTTCACTGTGTCCTAGTTTCTGGCCAGAGGTACGCTCATTAAAGGAATTTTTCATAGCTTCTCACCTCTGTGGTTAGAAATAAAGCAACGTTTTTCTTGGCCACTCCTACTGAAGCCAGATAGTACGGTATTGTTAAGTTTTAATATTTCAAGGTGGCCCAAACCAATTTCAGATGGGACTTTCCCAGCCAGGAGGTGCTGCCACCTCAGCACCTGCTCTTGTCAGCCAGCTGCATTTCACATCCTCATTCTCTAGAGCTAGAACCAAAATCCGACAAGACTTCCATCCATCTTGGTTTTCCAGAATTTACCTCCCTACGTATGTTCCTCGAAAGGAAAGCGGTGATTTCTGTCTGGAGACTGCATTAAACCCAATGCACAGAGCACCTGTCTGGGCCCAGGGACTGCAGTCAGAGCCTTTCTTGGGAGAAGTGCTGCACCTGGGTGTTGCATGTGCCTGCAGTAGGTGTCCGGTGCTAACGTACCGGCAGCTGAGGAGGTCCACACCCACTTCCGAGAGAGGCTGCGAGTGGCGCCCTCGGCCCAGTGTGCAGGGGTGCACTTTCCAAAGCTCACACCGAGTGTGAAGGGGCCTGTCAGAGGCAGGCAACTGCTGGAAGGGAAGGGGCAAAAGCAGACTGGCCTGGCCTTGCCTGTGTGGCTTCCCAGGGCTCAGGGCCCACGGCAAGCGGAGGAGAGAGTAGGGCAGATGGTGTTCCAAGCCCAGGCTGCCGGCTCTGCCTGAGCTGACTTGCTAGGGACCCCTGACCTGCCGAGGGCTTTTCCTTGCCTCCTTTCATAGGGTTCTTTGTGGGATAAGAGAAAACAGTATCAATTCAAGACAAAACAACATGTATTAATGGTGCAAGTGGCAGGATGTTTGCTTCTCTTGCATTTAAAACATCATGTGCCACTTTTTGGTAGGTTGTATTACTATTCGTTTTAAGGTAAAAGCCTCTATGTTCCAATAAAGGGGCTGTAGTGAAACCGACATTTACTGAATTACAAACATGAGCGTCCCCACCAAGCCACAGGCTCGGCTATCATAGTCGTCATGTGCCCTCCGTCCCTTGCTGGGACCAGCAGTCGGGGGAGGGCACGGCTGCTGTCCACAGGCTTTCAGCCAGTGTAAGTTTGCACCCCAGAACCAAGCTGACAAGGTCTTGCTGCAGGACGTGTGTGAGCAGGAAGACACAAAGACAGCCGCGTGCCCATAAGCTCAAGCCCCAACTTCGTGTCTGCACCTCGGCCATCTGCTATGAAGTAGTAAGGGGCTGGCTGAACTAAAGAAATGAGCTACAATACAGAAACAAAATCTAACACATTTAGTATTTTTGAGAGTTTAATTTTCTCTTTTGCAAGTAGTTTTTCAAAATAGGAATAACCTAAAAAGTGGCTAGAGGAACGTTCAAATTGGAAAAGCGTTACATGGAGGGAAACTTCAGCCGGCCCTGTTGTTTTCAGAGGGAAGAGTTTCCACAGCTACCTTCAGCAGCCCCAGCCCTGTTAACCTGGAAACAGCAGCTGGGCTCAAGGAACAGTGAGTGCCTCTTCGGAGACCTCTGTCTATCACAGGGTAACTTTAAAAAGCATGTTTGTGACACCACTGCGCACAGGTCTCACCTTGTCAAAAGCAGGATAGACGGCGCGGATTTCTGTCAGCCAGCCGTATGGCATGTGGCCCACGGGGTACGTGGCTGTCAAAATTGCCACAGCCTGCAAGAGAAGAGCGGGCTGCGTGAGTGTGGACGTCAGCAGAAGGTCCTCCAGCAGCTGCCACAGTGACAGGGCCAGTGGCAGACCCACGCACACCGGGTGGCCCGCCTCGGCCGGCACAGGAGTGCAGATGACACACGAGAAGCCAGCGAGAAGCAGGTCCGGAGCACTGGCTGGAGAAGCCAGGGTTTCAGCCCAGGTTCCTCAGAATCGTTGCTCTTTCCACTGAGCCAGAGAGGACCCTCCAGTCTCGCCCAGTTCCTGATCTCAGAACGAGACTGGGAGCCCTCACTGCTCTCCGGCGTCTGCGCCCTGCGCACACCTCTCCGTCTTCGTCTTTCGAGGTGGCCGACACTATACATCTATCGATGGCCTTGTGTCACGCTCGCTTTCCAACTCGACTCATTCCAGGCTGCCCAGTCGGTATGGCCTGAGTTAAAATTTAATTTAATAAAGCTCATAAATGTTTCATACAGCTGTCGAGGTGTTTCCATGAAAACGAGTCTCTTATGTGCATGAAAAGGAAGGAAAATGAGGAAAATGAAAACATAGCATCTCATGATCACTGCGGCAGAGCTCTGCTCCTTAAACTCATTAGTCAAGGAGGAAGACAGGCTTCACCTCCTCTAAAGAACAGAGGAGCGGTGCCCAGCACGTGAGAATGTGGGCAAGTCTCCAGCTGTGTGAAGAAACTGAGGGCTGGCAGATGAGGGCTGCCTGGGCGGGCCGAGAGCCCAGCCTTCCCTTCATCACTCACCAGCTATGTGGGGCATGGACCTGCCCTTCCGTGCCTCCAGTGGAACGGGGAGAACGCACATCTCGGAGGGTGACGGAGCTCAGGAAATGCACACAACGCCTCATGCACAAGCAGATGATCCCCAAAATTCAGCCCTGCACCCACATGCTGTGCTTCTACGCCACTGTCTGCAGCTTTCAGATGCGCTAGTAGATTTGTTCCTTTTTGCTCAATTTGTTTGAAGGTGAAGGTGGGATTCCAGCACACAGGTCATGGGTATCCCATGTTTTTTTACAGGGAAACTTTACACCCTCAAGCTAAAAGGCTGCTGTGTTACAGAAGCCACCCAAGATGATATCCATGGTTCCAAAAACAAACTCCGGGAACAAACTGAGGCAAGAGAAAGCATTCTGCTTCTGATTTATGGGCTGCTCCTTCCCTGCCACCATGAGCTGCTCCTTAGGACATGGAAACTGGCACATGCTCCTGGCCGGGGACCTGCTGACAGTGCAGTCCAGGGCTCAGCCACTCCTTCGCACAGCCACATGTACACGGGAGGCCCTGATGAGCCTCCTGCAGGACCGGCAGGGCCAGAGCCTGAGTTAATTCTCCAGGAGGCAGTGGGGGAGGAAATAAGTAAAGCCATTCTGCTTGTTCAGACCCAGTCTGAAAGGGGAAAAAAGTGAATCAACTCGTTCCTGGGAGTAGCTGCCAGTTTCCAGATCCACTACTTGAATTACGAGCGAGTGGATACAGGGGTCATCGCTGGGAGAGGGGCAGACTGCCAGACACCACCGAGTCCTGAGGGTTGGGCGGCCCGGGAAGGGGGATGGTGGCAAGCAGGTGACAGCAGACTGGGTCAAAACAGAGGCCCTTCTCCCTGGGCACTGTCACTTCTGCCCCTATACGGAGTGTTCCACTGTCCTGTGCAACCCCAGCGAAGAGGCCCCATGTGGACGCCATGGAGACGCAGAAAAGCCCTAGGTGGGAGGGAAAGCCTGGATTTGCACTAGCTCAGCTCCTAGGTGGTTCTGTCCCTTCAATACTTCCTTTCTGTGCCTCCGTGAAAGGGATGCAGTGGGTGTCTCCCTGCACAGCCATAATATGTAGTCACATGACTCTAAGTGAGTACCTCCAGCTTCCCAGTGAGACTGTGTCACACAGTTTAGAGCTGCAGAATTACCTGAGCTCTTGGGATGAATTAGAAACAAGTTTTAGCCCCCACCCTGGGCTATTACAAGTGCCCACATTCCTCCCAATCGCCTACCTCCGTAGCTGCAGAACTGCCACCAAGGTCCCGGGAGACAAAGAGGTTGACAATGGGCCTACTGATCCTCTGTGTGGCCAAAATTAGAGCCAAAGGCCACCAGAAGCTCAGCATCTTTCTGATTGTTGCATCTCCCTGCATCAAGAAATGGAGACATGAAGTTCACTAAGCTCGAGAAACAGAACAGAAAAAAAGAAAAACAATCCTCCGAATGAAAGCTTTTGCTTTTTATGCCAATCATGAGTTCATTCACCACACTTAACAGTAATATAAGGAAAAGGCTCCACAGACAAGCCATGTTGAATTACAATAAAATGGACAGTCTTATGAGGAACCAATTCAGACAATCACAGAGCAGTGTGAAGTCAAAGCACACTGAAGTCTGATGGATCCCAACCACTGCTTTCCACACAGGGAATGTCTTAGCCAAGGCGGAGCCCAGTTTCACGGCCTGAGAAACAGTTTGAAGTTAGTTCTTGTTTATATCATCACAGTGACTGGCTAGGAGCCATGCCAGTGGGAGGTAAGTCTTAGAAATAAAAAGTATTATAATCTGTTTTGCAATCAGTCCACATATATAAATGTGCCTAATTATTTCAGCACTGTGTAAATTGGCTCCAGAGGTTCTGATTCGCAGTGTTTTCACGGTGTCACATAAACTGTTCAGAAGCATAAACAAAATAATAAGCACAGTAAAGAACAAGCCATTTTTTAAGACCTCTGCAGCCACAGTGGATGCTACCTTTAAAACCAGCTTTCATCACACAATTTTGGTTTTGATTCTTCAAGGAGGTAAGGGTTGCATCACGGAGCCATCTCAGCCACTTTGATTTATCTCCCTGTGCTTGTGGCTGAATGTTGAAAGATGGATTATTACTGTCAAGACCAATTTGATGCGGTTCATTTCGTGGTGAAAATAACTAGGTAGGATTCCACTGAAGGCCGTACCTCGGGAGGAGGTAATGGTCAGCACGATTACTGTTTTGGCAGGATGGAAGCAGTGTGGTCAAGAGGGGCCAGGCACACAGTGGCCTATAGCTAGGTGGAAAAAACCCCAATGATGTCCACTACCAATGGGTAGGAAGAATTAGGTGCACAGTAATTGGATCCTGTTTATATTTATGATGGACAGAATATTTGGCCACCTGTAAAAGGTTATGTGTCTGACTTGCTTCTTACTCAGTTTTTAAGACACAGGCCCAACTTGACCTCCTCCAGAGGCTTAGACCACATTCCTGTGCTCCTCCGTCCTGAGGCTGTCACATTCTCCTTGCAGTCATGCGCTGTCTCGGATTCAGGTTTAGCTGTTGCTTCCATGTTGGTCTTACCTGCCATGTGGGCTGCAAAGCTGCTTGAAGATAAGAGATTGTATCTTAACATTTTCTGTTGCCCTATGGTACCTAATGCCAGATCTGATTGGTCCCTCGGGGGTAGGACCTGAATGGAAGGTAGAAGGCCCCTGAATAAAAGACTGGGATTGGCAAAAAGAAGAAAACAGCTTGGATCCTTGCTATGAAGTTAAAGATCATAAAATGTGCACTATAGGTTGTATGGGTCCTAAAACTTTCTTGACTGTAGATTAATTTATGAGACGGGGCGGGGGGAGGCATAAATGTTGTATCTATCCTCAGCTTGCGGGGATGGGCTGTGCCTGTCTCCTCACACGGCGATGAGGAGGCTGGACAGTGACCTCTAAGACTGTGTCCATCTCTGTGGCTCATTAACTCTCCTACTTCCTTTCCCTGCCAGCCCCTGGGCTTTGGGTACCACATCACGGAGCACAACCGTAGGACACCGAGCTCTCATTCATACGGGGTGGGAGAGCATCTCGCTCTCTTCAGTTCTATCGGAGGACAGCGTACCCCCAGCTCGGGCCCGCTCCGGTCGGGGATGATGTCGTGGATGTTCCTGTAGTAGCCCAGGCACAGGGTGGTGCAGCGCACGAGTGCACCCATGTACAGGGAGAGGATGGGGATGAGCAGCGGCTCTCGGCATTCCAGGTGGCTGTGCAGCAGAATGGCTACGAAAACAACCTGGGAGAGAGGGAGGACAGGGACGGGTCAGCGGAAGGAGGGGACTGGCGGGAGGCGCAAACCCACCCTCCCGAACCGGGACCCAACACGGTCTGGGATTTGGTGTTGCTCTCACACGGCTCAGGGTCACAGGAGAGACACGCCCATCCTTCTGTTCGAGTCACCATTTAGATTCATTTAAGGCAACCTCACAGCTGGTTAAGCTTTTTGCCTAAGAAATATCTAGAAGCTGTGACCTCCCAGCCTCTTTCCCCGTGGAAGGAGAGCTCCTGCCTCTGGAGAGATTGAAATCCTAATAAAACATCAGTCTCCATTTAGCAGTTCAGTTGCCCGGGTGAGTTTCACCAGGTATGAACGTCCACTGCAGAGGCCAGCGGAGTGCGTCCTCTGACCAGAGGCCTCCTGGGAGTCTTTATGAAGAAGGTTCTGGAAGCACACTGAGTGCAAAGGGGGTCAGTGGGCAGGGGGATCCTCTGGGCAACAACTTTACTGGCCAAAGGCCCACAGGGAAACAGGTATCTCAAATACAACACGATTGCACAAGCCGCATCCACGGGTCTTTGTGATTCTTCATCAGCAAGACCGCGAGGACCGAGGGTGGTGATGGGAACCGACAACTCGGCGCAGTGCTCGCACTCAGGCACAGTCACACACACTCTCTGGGGGCGCCGTGGAGCTCGGTGATGGTAATAAGGATGCCAGGACTGTCTCCACACGTGCTGCTCCCAAGTATACCAGCTGGGACACACTGTGGAGCCCGGAACTGGGGGTTTTGTGCTGTGGCCCGATGCCCATTTATGTATCAAGTTAAAGATCCTCAGGGTGCCCTGTGTGCATACTGGGAGTATGTCCTCAGCAAGCTGCACACGTCACAAGTCCCAAACTTACACTGTCACCCCATGATGGTGATGTTTAAAGGCTGAAAACTGCCTGTGTGCAGAGAGGGTATGAGAAGACTGACAAGGCCACCGCCAAGCCCTCGGAAGGCACCTGGAGCTGACAGGACGGCTCTGTGAGACACTAGCTGGACAGGCAGGAGGGAGGAGGAAGACCCGGATGAGGAGAGGGAAGACACAGACCAAAGGGAGCAAGTGTGGAGGTGGCAAGAAGGCAGCCTGAAGCATGGTGTGTGTGGGACAGAGTGGAGGGAGGAGGGCAGACGGGCTCACCAGTGGGGTGCTCAAGGCCAAAGCCCAGAGCTGACAGGCTCCCCCGAACTCCTAGTAGATTGATGCCATGTGCCCTACTTGTCTTATGTCTGACATCTTCATGGCGGACCGTTCCTTTTATCAGCTCAAAGTAACACATGTGTCTTTGGCATGTGAATGCAGAATTACAGTTGCGAACTGGAGACGGCCATCCACATGTCAGAGTATTCTCTGAGTGGTGAGGGTTTTCCCAGGGAGACCCAACCCATGCCGGCCCTGTGGCAGGTGCTGGGATTCAGTGACAGGTGCGGTCCCAGCCTCTGTCCTTCTGGGCTGCCGGTCCTGTGGAGGAGGCAGAGGCCCTCACCAAATGGTGATGCAGCGAGTGCCCACTGCCGGGGCTGGGCGGAGCCCTCCAGCCTGGGCAGGAGTGGGAGGGGTTGGCAGGAGCTGGGGAAATTGAGGCACAGGGAGCAGCCCCGCAGAGACCTCGGGAGGTCTGTCTCTCGGAGGACAGTGCTGGGGCTGCAGGCTTGAGCACCTGTGTCTTCAGCACGTGTGTGTCATCAGGATTCAGGATTTTCATCCTGTGGGTTTCATGCAGGGGCCCAGCAGTCAGACTCTCCCTGGAAAAGATCACTGTGACTGCAGTGGGAAGGGCGGAGGGGACACAGGGCAGATGGCAGAGGTGAGGAGGGGGCTTCTCAGCAGTCCAGGTGGGAGGAGGGCCCCCTCAGACTAGGGTGGGGGCACACACATGGGCAGATCAAAGAAATGCCTGGCATCAAGATCTCTTGAGACTTGGTGGGCTCTAGGATTCTCACTGGATGGCTGTACCCCCAGCTGACTTCACAACATGCTTGGTTCAGAAGAATCCAGGCTTAGGATGCCTTTGAAAGATCTGAGTGGAACTGTCACAAGGCATCTGCACACTCTTAGTCACCTTCCTCATCACTGGGACAAAATCGGACACCAGCATCTTAAAGGAGGTTAAAGGTTTATTCCGGCTCAGAGCTTCAGGTTATGTTCTCTGCAGGCTTGCACATAGAAACGGCCTGGCAGAAGGGCCTGGGAGAGAGGAAAGATACACTGCCAGGAAGCAAGTCAAGCCCTACTAGGTCAGGGCCAGTGAGCAGCCTCTCCGGCAGGCCCCACCCCTAACAACACACTTAGCTATAGCACCCACCGCTATGGCTCAGTGGTCTTTCATAAGCTCCCTGCGAGTGTGAGAGGCTTCAGGGGCCATCTAGACGTAAACCAGGGCAGACACCCTTGTTTGGAGCTCTAGGCAGGACGAGGTGACAGATATTTACAAGGAGATAATAACCGTGTTACAGATGTAGAAACCTAGGGCCCTGTACGAGTCTATTTTTCCTTGCTATAATGAAATACTCTGGGCAGGTTTAGATTCTCCACCAACAGAGGAGAGCGAAGCCCCTGGGATGAATGTTTCACAGACAAAGGAGAAGCTCACAGAGTCAGGAGCTGCCCAGTCCTCTGCTGAGCCGAGGGAAACTGCCTGCGGCCTGATGGCACAGGGTCGGGAGTGGGAACAACCTGGCGGGCTGACGTGGAGCCAGCCTTGGGAAGGGGACCGAAGGAAAAGGAAGTAAGAAAATGGACTCTATGGGTGGAAACTGCTTTCCCAAGAACTGACTATGTACTAAGACAGAGAGTGAACTACAGCTGCAGAGGTCTGCGGGGATCCAGAGGAAGCTCCTCTCTGCTGCTTACACCCACAGGAGCGTGTTCCCATGCCAAGAGACACGACGTGCTGGGGAGGAAGGGGTCCCTGGTAAGAGTCAGGAAGGCCTTGCCAGGCCCCCGGTGCAGATAGAGGACCTGGCCCTGGACAGCGGGAGGGTGAACTCCTTTCCAGTGACCAGGAGGTGAAGCAGACAAAATAGCCAGGACCTAGAGGCTGAGCCTGGAGCTGCCCAATGGGTGACACGGAGCAGGCTGGAGCTCGGCACCTCTGCCCTCATTTTTGTATCTGTCTCCTTTATTGCCTTAAAACTCTGGGTCATGTTCCACTTAGCTCTGCACACAGGCGTTAGTCACTTAGGGAGTGTATGTCTAAAAACTAATAATACCAGGTGTGTTCGCTTTAAATGTACCTAGTCGACCTCCTGATCTGATTTTCAGGATCTGTAGGGCCATACAATTGAGAGCTTTTGCAGGAGCAGCGCCTAGAAGTCTCCAGTCATTGCCCTAAACCTGCAGCTGGATTCCAGGTGATGCAGAGTCTAATACACACCCCACGGCGGCACCCAGCCCGAAGTGGAAACTATGACCCCACGATAGGACTGGAGGCTGCCCCCCAAGGCAGGAGCCACCAGCTCACTATGGGAACCACATTCCCCCCTCCAGCGATTGTGGGTTTTCCAGGACCTCACAGAACCAGTCCTGAGATACCAATCAACTAGGCCAGGACTTAAGCAGCACCACCTATGCTTCCAGCTATGCAACCCCTACCCCTGGTCTCTGCTCCCGTTTCCTACTAAACCCCAAAGCCCCCCCAGCCCCTGAAGACAGATCTTGAGCCTCTTTACCTCCCAGCATGGTTGTGCTGATTAAAGCTCCTTTCCTGCCCTGCCCCACCGTCTGTCCCTCGACTGGTATCACAGGGCAGGTGGCCAAGCCTGGTCTGGTGGGTTCACTGGGGCTGAGGCATCGGCCCTGGAACCATGGTAGCACTGACCCCAAGTCTGAAGGTGAGCTTGCAGGTTTGGTGTCTGGAAGTTGTAGGATTTGGTTGCTTCAATTTTCTTCATGAAGTCATCTGCTGGGAAGTGTGTGTGTGTGTGTGTGTGTGTGTGTGTGTAACATTTCCTAAGGGGTAGCTGAGGTGAGGGAGGTCTGGCATTTATGTCTTGGTTCCTCATCCTCCTGCATGAGTTTCTGCAGAATCACTGGGTGGTGGAGTGGGTGGAGGAAGGTGGAAACTCGAGACTTCATCAGGTCTAGGCTGGGACTTGTGGGAGGCTGAGCTCAGAAGGCCGCAGAGCAGGGAGTTTACACAACCAAGGGAGACGCTGATCTGATTGTCCTGGGGCTCATTCTGCTGACCCCAAAGGCGAGGGTGGATGACAGAAGGGTCCAGGAAGGGAAAACAACCTCAAGAGAATTTTCCCTTGGACACCAAGCAAGATAAGAAAGCCCGGACGACCATGAAATACAGCTAACACAGCCATATTTCTCACAAATCCATCGGCAAAGTCATGGATTACAACAACCGGAACTGTACTACAATACTAGCGGCACAGAAAGGCACTGCTTCCTTGAACCAAACCTGAGCTTTTTGTTCTGCTGCATGGAATCCATCAGCATAGGATAATTTTTCTTTTTAATGGAAGTTGCCACTGAAATGCAAGGCATTATGAACAGATTTAATTTTACCACCGGCAATCACTATTTAGGCCAAGGCGGTAGCTCAAAGTGTTCTGAACAGGCTCTGCTTACACAATACTGCATCAGGCAATAAACAAATGTCTTCAGATAATGAGAAGAATGAAGACGATAATGTGAAAAGGGGGAAACCCAAGGACAAAAATGGAATTTATTCCACCAACCAAGTTGTGGCAGAAACTCAGGCAACAAGGCTTAAAATAACCACTCCACCAGGAACAGCCCAGGGCCAGACAGCATCTGAACTTGGCTTCCCTGCTCCTCTAACCAGACCTGTTTATTCGACAGGCAAAGGCCAGAATCAGGTTTAAAGCTGAAGAGGAAAATGGCTGTGGGTGTCCTGGCAAAATATTTTTCACGAGTATGCTTTTTTCTTCTGCCCTTGGATGCTTACTATATTTAACTTAGGCAAAGTCAAGTGCTTTCTTCTTTTTTTTTTTTTCATCTTCTTTTTGCCTTTAAAACAATACTTCTTCAGGCTGGTTGGCACATGCCTATAATCTCCATACCCAAGAGGCTGAGGCAGGAGGATCACTGCGAGTTCAAGGCCACCCTGAACCACATGGTGAGACCATGTTTCAAAATTAAATAAAATAATAAAATACAATCCCAGAAATGTTCTTGGATGGAACATGTGGATGGATGGAGAGTTTGGGAGGGGACTTAGGAACCACATCTAACCTCCTACAGGAAGAAACCATTCTTCAAGCCTAATGGTAGGAACTGAGTAAACTGATAGATTTTGAGAAGGAAATCTGATTTTCTGCTGAAGTCTTTCAGTGGAAGAGGAAAGGAAGAACAGAGAGCTGGCCTGGGACCAGCCTCACAGAGTTGGCCACAGGAAGGGGAGACACTTGCGCCTTCTCAGTCTGGGATGCCGTTAGGTGGTACCGAGTGGCAGCTCTGAGTGGCAGCCACACTGGCAATGACAACCTGGGAACAGCTGCGAGCAGTCAGGCCCGAAGACGGCGCGCGGGGAGACGCAGGGACCCCTCAGCACGGGCACACTCTTCACAGCAGCAGTCCGACCTCAGCCCTCGCCCTGCAGTGTGCACAGCCCTCACTCTTGCACAACCGCACACACACCAACCAAAGGGCGTTTCCTCCTCTCCCGCATTCACCAAACCCTCCGTGGGAGCAGTGGGCTCCGAACCCAACCACGAGGGACCCCTATGAAGGAGCTGGCCTACTCGCCCCACAGCCGTCGTTGCCTCGAAGCACATGGGCTACAGAGCAATTTCCGGTTCGGGGAGACGTGAAAACTGAGTGCAGCTCGCCAGCTAAGACTGGCTTCTCCTGTGCGGGACGTCACTGGGACGCGATCTGAATTAGGCCTGTAAATTCGCTAATGTGTTACCCACATTAATCCCGCTTTTGGCTGTTGTACTCGGGTGAGATAAGAAAGTGTCCCCACTCTTTGGAAATGCACTGAAGGATGTAGGGGTGAGTGGCATCCTGTCTGCACCTCACTCTCGGATCGGGACAAAATAAGTGAGAGAGAGAGAGAGAGAGGGAGAGAGAGAGAGAGAGAGGGAGAGAGAGAGAGAGAGAGAGAGAGAGAGAGGGAGGGAATGTGGTAAAATAGCAACGTTTGAGGGATTCAAGGAAAGAGTAAATAGAAATTTTTCTTCTACTCTTCTTGCAAATTTTCAGACTTTCCATAAATCTGAAATTATGCCAAAATAAAGAGTTAAGAGAAAAAAGAAACCCACTCCACAGGGCCACAGTGTGACTCTCCAGGAGGCCCGGCACGCGAGCCGTAGTTACCTGAGCTATGACGTCTGAGATTGAGGCACATCCCACCAGGAAGCTGTACTTGTGTTTGAGGAGAATGCCAGCATGGGTCCACGCCTGCCAGAGAGGAGAGACACTGCCATGAGACGCCCTGGTGGGACTGTACTGTTTCTTGCTGTTACGAGTGCCTGGGCCTTCCTGAAACACACTTCCTACCTCCCGAAGTCTCGGCAGCACGGGACTGGTAAGTGTGAGCTGCTCTGGTGGCTGTGGAGTGAGTGACCGTACGTCTTCATTCAGTGGCAACATATGCGTGTGTGTCTACACAATAGTGAGTGAGCTCCTTATGTGTGCGGCCTCCAGGGCACAGAGGCAGCTCTGCCTTCTAGGAAGGAGTTCTGAGGAGGGCGCTAAGCTGCTCCTGATTTGTTCCATCATCAGAGGTTCCCACCGACCCACCAGGGCTCACTTCCTGTCCTCGAGTTTGGCCAGGTCCGATCCGGCATTCTATGTCTTAGAGGAAAATGAAGAAGGTCTCACAACAGGAACCCCAAGCCCGAAGGACAGCGGGGCTGGAGAAGCCTTGAGGTTCACAGTGGGATCCATTTAAGGATCGTCCTCCTCACCTTTAGAGTGAGATCTGGATGGCCCGGAAATAACATTTCCTCTGAGCTAAGCCCCATCACACAGGGATGATCTACTGCCCAGCCTGTGCCAGGACTTCTTACAGCAGCTGCTTCCTCCACTTCCTCCCTCAGCTCCGAAGTCCCAAGGTGCCCAGTGTTCAAAGAAACGCAAGCTGCAGGTAACATCTGCAGTCAGCACCTCGTGGGCTGCCTTCGTTGTGCAAAAACCATCTAGACGAGAAGCTCCATGTCTTCCTAATCTCTCTCCAGCTGGCATAGCAGGGCCACGCTGCCTGGTGTGTGTGTGTGCGTGTGTGTACGTGTGTGGGTGCAAGGGAGGGGGGGATAACTTGTCCTTTACAAATGTTCATTACTTTGCTTTTTATTAGAAATGTCTTTTTATTAGCAATGTCCTATATGTTTTATTAGGGTCTTTGGGATAAATTATAGGTAAAACATGGAAGAAAAGGATATTAGTACTAGACAGGGTGAGTGTCTGTTATCTGAAATGCTTAGGAAAAGAAAATTTCAGATTTTGAATTTTTTGTTTGATTTGGGAATATAATATGAGGTATCTTCAGGGTGGACCCAAATCTAAACACAAGATTCATTTATGTTTCACATAAACCTCATACTCATACCCTGAAGATAACTGTATGTAATATTTGAAATCTTTTGTGTCTGAAATGGGGTTTTACACATGAGGTAGAATATAGAATTTTTCCAGCTGTGCCACGTCGGTGATCGGGAAGTTTTGGATTCCGGAGCCTTTAGGGTTTGGGATTCTGGGGACAGGGAGGCTGAGTTTGTGCTGTGATTTAGAAACTTTCTCACAGCAAAGCCAAAGGGCCATGGAAGACAGGGCACACAGGAGCCTGTGCTTCACCTTTGCTAACTGCTCCAGGGTGTGACCGATCGTCCTTCTCTGAGTAGGTTCCCACTTCCGGATGCGAAGGGTGCAAAGGTTCTCTAATGAAGAGACCTCAAACTGTGTCCCTGCAGGCCGGGTCGGGTGCGGGACACTGGCTCCAACTTCAACCTCTCGGACCTTTTCTCTTTCCTGAGTCACCTGTATCAGCTACCCACCTACAGCAACCTCATAGCAGTTAAGACAAGAACTGGCAGGTTCCAGCCGGCAGGCTAACGTGTGAGGCTGTACTCCTGCAGAAAGGCCACGCCCGTCACGTGACCATCGCCAGCTAAGACCTCTGATGACCTCTGAGAAAGCCAATCGGTGTCCTTTTACCTCATCTCTTTCCTCCCACGATGTGAGGACACAGGAATCCCACTGTACAGCCTATGCCTGTGACATTTGGGGTCCGGAGTGGTAAAAAATTAGACAGACTAATGGTTTTTTAAGTCTTCTCTCAAAGGTAATTTAAAATGGGAGCCCAAAGAAAGGGAGCATTTTTTTTAGCACTGGACATCACTGGGAATCTATGCCTTTCCAATAATATAGCTCAATGGTAAGGTCCTGGGTTCAATCTCTGGTACTGAGGGAGGACATTACCTTAGGATCAGTGCAGGGGATTTATGGACATGAGTGGTTCTCCGCTCATGTAGTTATTAAAGTAATGAAATCCTACCAGTATGTTCAGGCATTTCCTATTCCAAACCTTTAGGTGCTTAAGTCATGTAAGTGGTAAGTTTATCAGAAAGCCATTTTCTCCTTGATCCTGAAAGAAATCACATTCTTGCTGCTTGCCAAATATAGACGATTCTCATAAACTGACAAATGGACTGGTTAAAAGCCAAGGAAATCAGGATGATGGTACCTCAAAAGATTAAAATTGGATTAGGGGTACGGTTCAGTGGGGGAATGTGAGCTTCGCATTCATTATGTAGCACTAAGGAAAAAAATTGAAAACAGAGCTGCCATATGATGGAGCAATTCTGTTTCTGATTATACACTCCCAAGAACAGAAACACTGAGGCTCAAAGCAGCACTGGTAGCTGGGCATGGCCAACAACCTGTAATCCCAGCTGTAATCCCGACTGGGAGATGAGGGTAAGAGGGTCTGACGTTCAAGGATAGCCTGGGAAAACTGGCAAGATCCTGTCTTGAAATAAAAAATACAAATAAAAGGGCTGGTGTTATATAGCTCAGTGGTTCTTAGGGTCAATCCTCAGAACTGGAAAAAAGAAGTATTCATACATCACGTTTCTAGCAAGGGGGAAATTCGTGGGGACAGGAAGTAGAACGGTTGTGTCTGCTGGCAAAGGAAAAAGGGCCTGGCTGCGGAATGGACAGACAATTCCAGTTTTGCAAGGTGAAAGAGCTCTGAAGACTGTAGAAAAATATGGACGCTCTTCCTGCCACCAAACTGGCCACAGAACAATGGTTTGTTTATTACTTTTGTTTTTGTCTGGTACAGGGACTCGAACTCAGAACCTTGCACTTGCCAGGCAGGCGCAGCGCCACTGAGCTATGGTAACTTTGCTGTTATGTGTATTTTATCACTGAAAAGAGAAGAGCCAAGGATTCCTTCTACTTACCATAGCATCCATAAAAGGGAAGGCCGCGAGATAGAGGAAGGCTCTTCTCGTCTTACTCCCCACGGACTCGTCCACATGGTGCAGTTTATTGATAATGTAGTAGCCTAAATCACTGTAGGCTGCAAAGGGTCACAAACACATAGCGACATTTAGGAAATAGCTGTTTAAAAAATGCTTTGTACCTGAAAATTTACAAACAGTTTAAATGTAATGCTTGTTTGAAGGTAGAAAAAAAATGACAAGAAAATCACTTCAAATCTCACCCCTCTCCCCAGGAGGGCCACGGCCCTGGGTTCTGATCACCCTGGTCACTTGTTGGTGTAATATAAAATGGGTCATCTATAAGCACTCCCGTGAACCATGGACATCTTTGCATGGTAAGTGAGAGTTCACCTCTCCTATGCTTCTATTTCTTCATTCACTGAATCACTTTTTGTAGGTTTACTCAGTATCACTGCATTCACTCTCCTATGATGGCACATTTACATCGTTTTACTATCGTAAAAAAGTGCTTAATGGATATTTTTGAAGCTAACTGGTTACCTATATTGCCTAATTATGGACAAAGATTTCCAGATGTTAACGTGTGTTTTTCAATTCAAATTTTAGTTAGCTTTTCAGTCTTTCCAGTTGTCTTACTTTACTTTTCTTTTTGGAAGAGGGTGGCAACTTTGGGGTATAGTTGGCACGGTACAGTCTGGCACTGTGGGCACAGCCCGGGGCAGTGGGAAGTGACACCAGGTGGAGCTCTGGAAGCCCCTCCTGAGGGAGGGTCGGTCACAGTGAGATGGGGACCCAGCGGGCACTCTTGCCCCGTTTGTACACCGGGAAGTTCTTCCCAATGCGTTTGCAGGCACCCTGAAAAACCATTAGCAAAGACTGAACATAATATTGAACTATCTCTGACCTCATCGATACAGTGAGGACTACGAAAATGCCAATTTCTGTTTTTCTCATGTCTTACAAGCACTCTGGCAGTAAGCGTTCTGCTGTTCTCACTCACTTGTAACTATGAGCAGTTGTAACACACTTAACAGCCAAGTTATCCAAGTGCAGATGCAAAATAATAATCCCCTTACATTTCAAATCTGAGGAATACCTATTACCACTTTAATTGCTAAGAGAAATAATGCTCCATTCTTTGCCAGGATTAGTCTTGAATTATGAAATTTTCTTGTTGTTTTGATACAGGGTCTTGCTAGATAGTTCAGGCTGGCCTTGAACTCACTATGTAGCCCAGGCTAGCCCTGAACTCTTGGTGACCCTCCTGCCTCAGCCTCCCAAGAGCTGGGATTATCAGTGTGTGCCACCCCACCTGGCTCCGGAATGATGGGAAATTTGGAATGAGTGAGGTCTCAGGATGACATCCAGGACACTGCAATGCACAGAGGGAACTGCAGTGGCTGTAGGGGCGAACAGATGATTTCAGGGGGCAGGAAGCTGGCATGGCTGTGATTTTTCAGAAAGCAAGGTGGGGTTGGAGCGGGGCAGGACAAGCAATGCAGGAGAAAAGCTCTGGTCCTCCAAGGAGGGAGGACGTGAAAGCAGGTCAGCTGCAAAGGTGAGGAGGGTGGCGGGGCCATCGGCACCACTATGGAGCACCTAGAGAGGTCCGGGAGTGAAGGCGCTGCATGGCACAATGAGAGGCGTGGGAGGATGGGGTTAGGTACAGCAAGGGAGGAAGGCGGCATCTGTGAGGTCCACGTCGTTTAGATCAGGAGCCCCGAGGTGAAGGCGGATCGTGGGGGCTTGTCCTTGACCTTGGAAGGCAGCACGGAGAGCTACAGGCTGGGTTTTCAGCGAGGAAAGAGGTGCACTCAGGCCAGCACTCATGGCTGAGCTATGAAGTCCGAATGAAGAGGAATCATGCGAATGAATGGGCTGCTGTGGGCACCAACAGTGGAAAGCTCGTCTCAAAGCCTCTCGACGCTGCTGTGTATCTGTCCGTTTGTTTCATGAACCAACCTATACTCACTGTGCGGGGACCCCCGGGGAGACAGTCGGACCCACCTATGTCCCTGTCCCCACCCTGAGAGGCCTCTGCCAGTAGGAGCAGCCGTACTGGGGGCGCAGAACAGTGCAATGCCACGTGCAAGAGATGGGGCTGCTGCGAAAAGCTGCCAGCCGAGGGGATCTGACCACAGTGGCAAACGCTGGAGCCCAAGGGACCGGGGCCGGGGCAAGGCTTAGAAGGGCACTGTTGTGCCTTCTGAAGATTCAGGCGAGTCAGTCCTATCTTCAGACCTGTGTGGGGCCATACGCAGCAGTGAGTCAGTTAAGATGAGGTCCTCTTTGAGCACGGTGGTTCCCAAGCCAGTAAGACTGGTTCCCTTCTAAAAAGGGCAAATTTGGGTAGAAGGATAGGTGCACACAGGGAGAACCCCATGTGAGGATGAAGGCAGAGGCTGGGAGATGCTTGCACCAGCACACCCTCGGGGCCAGCGGGAGAGGGACAGAACCGATTCTCCCTCACGACCCTTGCAAGGAACTCACTCCACCGGCACCTTGATCTCAGACGTGCAGCCTGCAGAACTGCGAGGTTCTGCTGCTTAAGCGACCTGGTTTTGTGGCACAGCCTGAGCGCAGAAGAACACAGCTTCTGAGGAAGAGCATTACTCTCATGTGAGGCTCTGAGATGGCAGTGAGAGGATGGCACATGTGGTTTGAGAGGTCCAGAGCAGGGCTTGCGGTTTGCATGCGCTGCCTGGGAATGGACCGGCAGAAGGAAATCTCTCCTCACATGGTACGGAGAGCTACTTATTCAGGTCTTTCTGCTAAAGCATCACACCAGTGCCTTTACGCACGGCATCGGAGCGAGCCCGCAAAGCTCAGCAGACTCCAGTCCTCTCTCCTTGGGCAGAACCAGCCTACCTCACTGTCTCTAGGAGCAGGTGGGGACCTGCCCTGGCCTCCTTGCCCTTCTCAGGTCTTCTGCTTCCCAGGTGCTTGGGTACGGTGGGGCTCACGGGCCCCAGACTGCTCTTGCTTCTTTCTGCTTCTTATTTTAGGCTGTTGCTCTCTCAGCTACTCCAGGAGAGAAATGGAGGCCAAAGACGCAAGCTTTTCCTCCAAGGTTTTCTTCCTTCTGCTCTTACATGGCTGAGCAGGAGTCTGATAACTAGAGGTCCTTTCCATCCTGGGAGCAGAGCGTGGAATTCCAGCACCTGTTCTCACCCATCTCTCCTACCCTTGGACTAAATCACGCCATGCAGGCCCTGAGCTATTTATTTCCAGCTGTTTCCAGCTAGAAATGTTGGCCAGGGTGATTTGCTCAAAGTATTTTACGGAGTCCATAATTACCAGGCAAGCTAGCTTTAGCAACATTTGGTAACTTCCCCTTCTATCAGCTGCCGTACTGAGGCTGTCCTGAGACAACCCGTACCCCTCAGGAAGGGCAGAAAGTTATAAACCAAAATTAAACCAGGTCTGAATGGCTGCAGGCAGGTTTTACAACTGCAACAGAAAGAGGACCTTCGGCCCTATGAACCCACAGCTCAGCCAACCAAGATGATGACCCTTTTTGGAATCAGGGATTCTCAAACTCACTCATCCAGTAGCTAGCATGTATTGCAAACCATGAAATATCAACCTTAATCAAAACAAATCTATTTACATATATTTCCAAAAACATCTGATGAAAAGCCCAGAATTAGAACCAGGATAAAATGTTTCCAAGATAATGCTTCTCAATTAACTAATTGAGATAGGGCCTCACTATGTGGTCCAGGCTGGCCTGAAACTCATTATGGAGCCCAGGCTGGCTTCAAACTCATGGCCACCCTCCTGCCTCAGCCTCTGGAGTGCTGGGATTATAGAGGGGCACTACCATGCCTGGGCCAAGATGCAAATTTTAGAACCTTTATTCTCATTCAAATCCCTAAATTATCACAGCTTAAAAGTCTCATCAGTTCTATTTAATGGACCGGCTGAATCCTGTTTCTGAGGCTTTCTGGGGGAGCAGACGACTTCACCCCTAGCTTTCCTAACGTGTGTGTCTGCTTATGTAGCTGAAAGGCTGCCTCTGAATCACTTCAACAAATGTATGTCGAGTGACCTGTACCACCACTGTGCCAACCAGACCAGCTGTGATGGCTGCAGAGACGTACACAAAAAGTGGGGCGTCGACATATAATTCACTACAATCTGTCCTGGCAATGTCTGTCTGAAAGACATGAGCACAGGAAGTGCCAACGTGGCACAGGCCAGGGGGAGATGCCCCAAACCCACACGAAGTGTAAGTGAAATAAAGGTGAAATTTTAACACAGGAACGAAATTTTAACATATGGGCACTAAGACTGGGTAGAAGAAGGCTCATAATAATTTGTGGCAGGTGTCTGAAATGCGGGACAACAGGTCTCATTTCTGTCTGGACACCCAGGATTTAAGCCCAAGTTAACTGCACAGTAGGTAAACAAATGATAAAAGTCGATGGAATAAATGAAGGATACAAATCCATCGCCCTTCAAAGAAGCAACTGGGACAGTCCAAGAACAAAACTGTCCCCCGTTCTTCCGCACTGCTTATGTCTCTCCTCTTTATGCTGCTGCAGCTCCTCCTGTCCCAGTTCAAATCAATGTCCCTGGCCCTCGAGCCTGGACTGGCCTGCAGGGGGTCCCGGCCAGGCGTGTGCGGTGGCAGTGAGGATGCAGCTGAGGTTCTTGGCCTCAGCAGACCTTCTGTGCCTCTGCCCTTCTGCTTGGCATCTGGCCATGGCTGTGCAGAAAGAGACAAAAGCCCAGGTGCTGCTCCTGGCGCACAGATATCCTGTGCAACAGAGCTCAGCTGTCCCAGCAGAGGCCACCTGGGCTGACTGCTCCCTGGAGCCCACCAAGATCAGCACAGCCACCTCCTGGCCCTCAACTGACCACAGAGGCACAGCCAAGTCCAAAAGTACCAGCAACACAACCTGTGGCCTGGTGAACAAAAATAAATGCTCATGTATTGAGCCACTAAGTACTGGGGTGTTTTTTTTTTTTTTTTTTTTAAA